>NW_027207301.1:373293-746586 GCF_963455315.2 Globicephala melas | reverse complement strand
TGTTGAGTCCATTTCGTTGAGCAAGGAGTACCTCTTGTCTATTCCATATTTGGCTTAAGGAACTTTATCTGTGCTCATTTCAATCTCTGGTTTTATACAGCACCCCAACTCACCTTTCCCCTTAAGCAAGCATAAGTTGGTTTTCTAAATTTGAGACCCTGTTCTGTTTTGTAATCCAGTTCCTGTGTAGCCAAGTTTACATTCCGTGTATTAGTGATATCTTATGATGTTTCTTTTTCTGTGTGACTTATTTCAGTTAGAATCATCATACCTGAATCCACTCATTATGCTGCTACGGGTCTGATGACATAGATTTCATTGCTGAGTGATATTGCATTGTACGTAAGTACCACAACATCTTTATCCATTTTTCACTTTCTGCGTTATTGAAGTTGTACCGTAAACGAGGTTCTTGTAAACAGAGCCATCCCAAACTTTGGGGTGGCTGTGTCTTTTTGATTTTAATTTCCCTAATCTATAGGACCATAAGTGGAAGTGCCCTAGGCTCTGTTGCTTTGTTTTTTAGATGTTTCAGGAAACACCATACACTTCTCCCGAGTGGCTGTTGGCAATTTACATCCCGCCCATCAGCATAACAAGGCTCCCAGTTCTCCATGGCCTGTCCTGCCTTTCTGGATTTTACACTTTTTTCAGATGGCCCTTTTGACCGGGGGGAAGTGAGACTTCATTGTAGTGCAGATTTCCTTTGCAAACTTGCTTGGTTGGCCAAAAAGGGCGTATGCGTTTTTTCCTGAATATATTCAGGAAAAAAGGCATACGCCCTTTTTGGCCAAGTGCATCATTGTGGACGTTCTGCCTCTTTTCCTATGCTTTAAATGCAATTCCAGTCTACCTCCTGAAATCGGTTTCCTGCAATTCTGCCCCGCTTTCAAGTCCTCTTGGCAGCCTTACTTCAGTATATTTTTGGACGATAGCTGTCATTTATAACTCTGCAGTTTTGTGAATTACAGTGCCCCTGAGCTCCTTTCTTCAACTCGCTTTCTTGTGAGCTGGCCGCAACACCGCAGGATTGCTTCAGGCCCTAATCTGGTTCCAACACGGCACGCTGAGCCTTTGGTTAATTCCTCTTCCTGGTGGGAAATGAGAGTTAAATTTGCCCGTCCAGACACCTCCAGCTAGTCTCTCATTGGTTCTCCCTATTCTTGTTCATCTTCCGCAGAAATTGCAAACTGGGCCAAACAGGAGGTTAAAGGCACTGACTCTCCAAGTCGGGAGAGTGTTAGTAAAGCGTCTGGAATGTTGCACCCGAGTACCAGGGGACGAGAACGGAGACATATTTGAAGACGTCTCCCGATCACACGGTTGATCATACTCTGGGTTCCACATGCATGTTTTAGCTGAAGGAAGAATCCCTTAAACCTGGAGAGTTGAGACCCGTGGAATGGGTACCATGCAATATGACTTCAAAGGGTCTTCATTTGCTCACCGAACCTCTCCAATCCTATCACTGCTGCGTTTATGCCCCTGTACACACGCTTGATTCTCTTTTGGAGACATAGCAATCCATAGGTTTTAAGATACTTACTAGTCAGGTACATTCTTAGGCGTTTAATATGGGGTGTTGAGTCCATTTCGTTGAGCAAGGAGTAGCTCTTGTCTATTCCATATTTGGCTTAAGGAACTTACTCTGTGCTCATTTCAATCTCTGGTTTTATGCAGCACCCCAACTCACCTTTCCCCTTAAGCAAGCATAAGTTGGTTTTCTAAATTTGAGACCCTGTTCTGTTTTGTAATCCAGTTCCTGTGTAGCCAAGTTTACATTCCGTGTATTAGTGATATCTTATGATGTTTCTTTTTCTGTGTGACTTATTTCAGTTAGAATCATCATACCTGAATCCACTCATTATGCTGCTACGGGCCTGATGACATAGATGTCATTGCTGGGTGATATTGCATTGTACGTAAGTACCACAACTTCTTCATCCATTTTTCACTTTCTGCGATATTGAACTTGTACCGTAAACGAGGTTCTTGTAAACAGAGCCGTCCCAAACTTTGGGGTGGCTGTGTCTTTTTGATTTTCATTTCCCTAAGCTATAGGACCATAAGTGGAAGTGCCCTAGGCTCTGTTGCTTTGCTTTTTAGATGTTTCAGGAAACACCATACACTTCTCCCGAGTGGCTGTTGGCAATTTACATCCCGCCCATCAGCATAACAAGGCTCCCAGTTCTCCATGGCCTGTCCTGCCTTTCTGGATTTTACACTTTTTTCAGATGGCCCTTTTGACCGGGGGGAAGTGAGACTTCATTGTAGTGCAGATTTCCTTTGCAAGCTTGCTTGGTTGGCCAAAAAGGGCGTATGCGTTTTTTCCTGAATATATTCAGGAAAAAACGCATACGCCCTTTTTGGCCAAGTGCATCATTGTGGACGTTCTGCCTCTTTTCCTATGCTTTAAAAGCAATTCCAGTCTACCTCCTGAAATCGGTTTCCTGCAATTCTGCCCCGCTTTCAAGTCCTCTTGGCAGCCTTACTTCAGTATATTTTTGGACGATAGCTGTCATTTATAACTCTGCAGGTTTGTGAATTACAGTGCCCCTGAGCTCCTTTCTTCAACTCGCTTTCTTGTGAGCTGGCCGCAACACCGTAGGATTGCTTCAGGCCCTAATGTGGTTCCGGCACGGCACGCTGAGCCTTTGGTTAATTCCTCTTCCTGGTGGGAAATGAGAGTTAAATTTGTCCGTCCAGACACCTCCAGCTAGTCTCTCATTGGTTCTCCCTATTCCTGTACATCTTTCGCAGAAATTGCAAACTGGGCCAAACAGGAGGTTAAAGGCACTGACTCTCCAAGTCGGGAGAGTGTTAGTAAAGTGTCTGGAATGTTGCACCCGAGTAACAGGGGACGAGAACGGAGACATATTGGAACACGTCTCCCGATCACACGGTTGATCGTACTCTGGATTCCACATGCATGTTTTAGCTGAAGGAAGAATCCCTTAAACCTGGAGAGTTGAGACCCGTGGAATGGGTACCATGCAATATGACTTCATAAGGTTTTCATTTGCTCACCGAACCTCTCCAATCCTATCACTGCTGCGTTTATGCCCCTGTACACACGCTTGATTCTCTTTTGGAGACATAGCAATCCATAGGTTTTGAGATACTTACTAGTCATGTACATTCTTAGGCGTTTAATATGGGGTGTTGAGTCCATTTCGTTGAGCAAGGAGTACCTCTTGTCTATTCCATATTTGGCTTAAGGAACTTTATCTGTGCTCATTTCAATCTCTGGTTTTATACAGCACCCCAACTCACCTTTCCCCTTAAGCAAGCATAAGTTGGTTTTCTAAATTTGAGACCCTGTTCTGTTTTGTAATCCAGTTCCTGTGTAGCCAAGTTTACATTCCGTGTATTAGTGATATCTTATGATGTTTCTTTTTCTGTGTGACTTATTTCAGTTAGAATCATCATACCTGAATCCACTCATTATGCTGCTACGTGTCTGATGACATAGATTTCATTGCTGAGTGATATTGCATTGTACGTAAGTACCACAACATCTTTATCCATTTTTCACTTTCTGCGTTATTGAAGTTGTACCGTAAACGAGGTTCTTGTAAACAGAGCCATCCCAAACTTTGGGGTGGCTGTGTCTTTTTGATTTTAATTTCCCTAATCTATAGGACCATAAGTGGAAGTGCCCTAGGCTCTGTTGCTTTGTTTTTTAGATGTTTCAGGAAACACCATACACTTCTCCCGAGTGGCTGTTGGCAATTTACATCCCGCCCATCAGCATAACAAGGCTCCCAGTTCTCCATGGCCTGTCCTGCCTTTCTGGATTTTACACTTTTTTCAGATGGCCCTTTTGACCAGGGGGAAGTGAGACTTCATTGTAGTGCAGATTTCCTTTGCAAACTTGCTTGGTTGGCCAAAAAGGGCGTATGCCTTTTTTCCTGAATATATTCAGGAAAAAAGGCATACGCCCTTTTTGGCCAAGTGCATCATTGTGGACGTTCTGCCTCTTTTCCTATGCTTTAAATGCAATTCCAGTCTACCTCCTGAAATCGGTTTCCTGCAATTCTGCCCCGCTTTCAAGTCCTCTTGGCAGCCTTACTTCAGTATATTTTTGGACGATAGCTGTCATTTATAACTCTGCAGTTTTGTGAATTACAGTGCCCCTGAGCTCCTTTCTTCAACTCGCTTTCTTGTGAGCTGGCCGCAACACCGCAGGATTGCTTCAGGCCCTAATCTTGTTCCGGCACGGCACGCTGAGCCTTTGGTTAATTCCTCTTCCTGGTGGGAAATGAGAGTTAAATTTGCCCGTCCAGACACCTCCAGCTAGTCTCTCATTGGTTCTCCCTATTCTTGTTCATCTTCCGCAGAAATTGCAAACTGGGCCAAACAGGAGGTTAAAGGCACTGACTCTCCAAGTCGGGAGAGTGTTAGTAAAGCGTCTGGAATGTTGCACCCGAGTACCAGGGGACGAGAACGGAGACATATTTGAAGACGTCTCCCGATCACACGGTTGATCATACTCTGGGTTCCACATGCATGTTTTAGCTGAAGGAAGAATCCCTTAAACCTGGAGAGTTGAGACCCGTGGAATGGGTACCATGCAATATGACTTCAAAGGGTCTTCATTTGCTCACCGAACCTCTCCAATACTATCACTGCTGCGTTTATGCCCCTGTACACACGCTTGATTCTCTTTTGGAGACATAGCAATCCATAGGTTTTCAGATGCTTACTAGTCATGTACATTCTTAGGCGTTTAATATGGTATGTTGAGTCCATTTCGTTGAGCAAGGAGTACCTCTTGTCTATTCCATATTTGGCTTAAGGAACTTTATCTGTGCTCATTTCAATCTCTGGTTTTATACAGCACCCCAACTCACCTTTCCCCTTAAGCAAGCATAAGTTGGTTTTCTAAATTTGAGACCCTGTTCTGTTTTGTAATCCAGTTCCTGTGTAGCCAAGTTTACATTCCGTGTATTAGTGATATCTTATGATGTTTCTTTTTCTGTGTGACTTATTTCAGTTAGAATCATCATACCTGAATCCACTCATTATGCTGCTACGGGTCTGATGACATAGATTTCATTGCTGAGTGATATTGCATTGTACGTAAGTACCACAACATCTTTATCCATTTTTCACTTTCTGCATTATTGAAGTTGTACCGTAAACGAGGTTCTTGTAAACAGAGCCATCCCAAACTTTGGGGTGGCTGTGTCTTTTTGATTTTAATTTCCCTAATCTATAGGACCATAAGTGGAAGTGCCCTAGGCTCTGTTGCTTTGTTTTTTAGATGTTTCAGGAAACACCATACACTTCTCCCGAGTGGCTGTTGGCAATTTACATCCCGCCCATCAGCATAACAAGGCTCCCAGTTCTCCATGGCCTGTCCTGCCTTTCTGGATTTTACACTTTTTTCAGATGGCCCTTTTGACCGGGGGGAAGTGAGACTTCATTGTAGTGCAGATTTCCTTTGCAAACTTGCTTGGTTGGCCAAAAAGGGCGTATGCCTTTTTTCCTGAATATATTCAGGAAAAAACGCATACGCCCTTTTTGGCCAAGTGCATCATTGTGGACGTTCTGCCTCTTTTCCTATGCTTTAAATGCAATTCCAGTCTACCTCCTGAAATCGGTTTCCTGCAATTCTGCCCCGCTTTCAAGTCCTCTTGGCAGCCTTACTTCAGTATATTTTTGGACGATAGCTGTCATTTATAACTCTGCAGGTTTGTGAATTACAGTGCCCCTGAGCTCCTTTCTTCAACTCGCTTTCTTGTGAGCTGGCCGCAACACCGCAGGATTGCTTCAGGCCCTAATCTGGTTCCGGCACGGCACGCTGAGCCTTTGGTTAATTCCTCTTCCTGGTGGGAAATGAGAGTTAAATTTGCCCGTCCAGACACCTCCAGCTAGTCTCTCATTGGTTCTCCCTATTCTTGTTCATCTTCCGCAGAAATTGCAAAGTGGGCCAAACAGGAGGTTAAAGGCACTGACTCTCCAAGTCGGGAGAGTGTTAGTAAAGCGTCTGGAATGTTGCACCCGAGTACCAGGGGACGAGAACGGAGACATATTTGAAGTCGTCTCCCGATCACACGGTTGATCATACTCTGGGTTCCACATGCATGTTTTAGCTGAAGGAAGAATCCCTTAAACCTGGAGAGTTGAGACCCGTGGAATGGGTACCATGCAATATGACTTCAAAGGGTCTTCATTTGCTCACCGAACCTCTCCAATCCTATCACTGCTGCGTTTATGCCCCTGTACACACGCTTGATTCTCTTTCGGAGACATAGCAATCCATAGGTTTTAAGATACTTACTAGTCAGGTACATTCTTAGGCGTTTAATATGGGGTGTTGAGTCCATTTCGTTGAGCAAGGAGTAGCTCTTGTCTATTCCATATTTGGCTTAAGGAACTTACTCTGTGCTCATTTCAATCTCTGGTTTTATGCAGCACCCCAACTCAAATTTCCCCTTAAGCAAGCATAAGTTGGTTTTCTAAATTTGAGACCCTTTTCTGTTTTGTAATCCAGTTCCTGTGTAGCCAAGTTTACATTCCGTGTATTAGTGATATCTTATGATGTTTCTTTTTCTGTGTGACTTATTTCAGTTAGAATCATCATACCTGAATCCACTCATTATGCTGCTACGGGCCTGATGACATAGATGTCATTCCTGAGTGATATTGCATTGTACGTAAGTACCACAACTTCTTCATCCATTTTTCACTTTCTGCGATATTGAACTTGTACCGTAAACGAGGTTCTTGTAAACAGAGCCGTCCCAAACTTTGGGGTGGCTGTGTCTTTTTGATTTTCATTTCCCTAAGCTATAGGACCATAAGTGGAAGTGCCCTAGGCTCTGTTGCTTTGTTTTTTAGATGTTTCAGGAAACACCATACACTTCTCCCGAGTGGCTGTTGGCAATTTACATCCCGCCCATCAGCATAACAAGGCTCCCAGTTCTCCATGGCCTGTCCTGCCTTTCTGGATTTTACACTATTTTCAGATGGCCCTTTTGACCGGGGGGAAGTGAGACTTCATTGTAGTGCAGATTTCCTTTGCAAGCTTGCTTGGTTGGCCAAAAAGGGCATATGCGTTTTTTCCTGAATATATTCAGGAAAAAACGCATACGCCCTTTTTGGCCAAGTGCATCATTGTGGACGTTCTGCCTCTTTTCCTATGCTTTCAATGCAATTCCAGTCTACCTCCTGAAATCGGTTTCCTGCAATTCTGCCCCGCTTTCAAGTCCTCTTGGCAGCCTTACTTCAGTATATTTTTGGACGATAGCTGTCATTTATAACTCTGCAGGTTTGTGAATTACAGTGCCCCTGAGCTCCTTTCTTCAACTCGCTTTCTTGTGAGCTGGCCGCAACACCGTAGGATTGCTTCAGGCCCTAATGTGGTTCCGGCACGGCACGCTGAGCCTTTGGTTAATTCCTCTTCCTGGTGGGAAATGAGAGTTAAATTTGTCAGTCCAGACACCTCCAGCTAGTCTCTCATTGGTTCTCCCTATTCCTGTACATCTTTCGCAGAAATTGCAAACTGGGTCAAACAGGAGGTTAAAGGCACTGACTCTCCAAGTCGGGAGAGTGTTAGTAAAGTGTCTGGAATGTTGCACCCGAGTAACAGGGGACGAGAACGGAGACATATTGGAACACGTCTCCCGATCACACGGTTGATCGTACTCTGGATTCCACATGCATGTTTTAGCTGAAGGAAGAATCCCTTAAACCTGGAGAGTTGAGACCCGTGGAATGGGTACCATGCAATATGACTTCATAGGGTTTTCATTTGCTCACCGAACCTCTCCAATCCTATCACTGCTGCATTTATGCCCCTGTACACACGCTTGATTCTCTTTTGGAGACATAGCAATCCATAGGTTTTCAGATACTTACTAGTCATGTACATTCTTAGGCGTTTAATATGGGGTGTTGAGTCCATTTCGTTGAGCAAGGAGTACCTCTTGTCTATTCCATATTTGGCTTAAGGAACTTTATCTGTGCTCATTTCAATCTCTGGTTTTATACAGCACCCCAACTCACCTTTCCCCTTAAGCAAGCATAAGTTGGTTTTCTAAATTTGAGACCCTGTTCTGTTTTGTAATCCAGTTCCTGTGTAGCCAAGTTTACATTCCGTGTATTAGTGATATCTTATGATGTTTCTTTTTCTGTGTGACTTCTTTCAGTTAGAATCATCATACCTGAATCCACTCATTATGCTGCTACGGGTCTGATGACATAGATTTCATTGCTGAGTGATATTGCATTGTACGTAAGTACCACAACATCTTTATCCATTTTTCACTTTCTGCGTTATTGAAGTTGTACCGTAAACGAGGTTCTTGTAAACAGAGCCATCCCAAACTTTGGGGTGGCTGTGTCTTTTTGATTTTAATTTCCCTAATCTATAGGACCATAAGTGGAAGTGCCCTAGGCTCTGTTGCTTTGTTTTTTAGATGTTTCAGGAAACACCATACACTTCTCCCGAGTGGCTGTTGGCAATTTACATCCCGCCCATCAGCATAACAAGGCTCCCAGTTCTCCATGGCCTGTCCTGCCTTTCTGGATTTTACACTTTTTTCAGATGGCCCTTTTGACCGGGGGGAAGTGAGACTTCATTGTAGTGCAGATTTCCTTTGCAAACTTGCTTGGTTGGCCAAAAAGGGCGTATGCGTTTTTTCCTGAATATATTCAGGAAAAAAGGCATACGCCCTTTTTGGCCAAGTGCATCATTGTGGACGTTCTGCCTCTTTTCCTATGCTTTAAATGCAATTCCAGTCTACCTCCTGAAATCGGTTTCCTGCAATTCTGCCCCGCTTTCAAGTCCTCTTGGCAGCCTTACTTCAGTATATTTTTGGACGATAGCTGTCATTTATAACTCTGCAGTTTTGTGAATTACAGTGCCCCTGAGCTCCTTTCTTCAACTCGCTTTCTTGTGAGCTGGCCGCAACACCGCAGGATTGCTTCAGGCCCTAATCTGGTTCCAACACGGCACGCTGAGCCTTTGGTTAATTCCTCTTCCTGGTGGGAAATGAGAGTTAAATTTGCCCGTCCAGACACCTCCAGCTAGTCTCTCATTGGTTCTCCCTATTCTTGTTCATCTTCCGCAGAAATTGCAAACTGGGCCAAACAGGAGGTTAAAGGCACTGACTCTCCAAGTCGGGAGAGTGTTAGTAAAGCGTCTGGAATGTTGCACCCGAGTACCAGGGGACGAGAACGGAGACATATTTGAAGACGTCTCCCGATCACACGGTTGATCATACTCTGGGTTCCACATGCATGTTTTAGCTGAAGGAAGAATCCCTTAAACCTGGAGAGTTGAGACCCGTGGAATGGGTACCATGCAATATGACTTCAAAGGGTCTTCATTTGCTCACCGAACCTCTCCAATCCTATCACTGCTGCGTTTATGCCCCTGTACACACGCTTGATTCTCTTTTGGAGACATAGCAATCCATAGGTTTTAAGATACTTACTAGTCAGGTACATTCTTAGGCGTTTAATATGGGGTGTTGAGTCCATTTCGTTGAGCAAGGAGTAGCTCTTGTCTATTCCATATTTGGCTTAAGGAACTTACTCTGTGCTCATTTCAATCTCTGGTTTTATGCAGCACCCCAACTCACCTTTCCCCTTAAGCAAGCATAAGTTGGTTTTCTAAATTTGAGACCCTGTTCTGTTTTGTAATCCAGTTCCTGTGTAGCCAAGTTTACATTCCGTGTATTAGTGATATCTTATGATGTTTCTTTTTCTGTGTGACTTATTTCAGTTAGAATCATCATACCTGAATCCACTCATTATGCTGCTACGGGCCTGATGACATAGATGTCATTGCTGGGTGATATTGCATTGTACGTAAGTACCACAACTTCTTCATCCATTTTTCACTTTCTGCGATATTGAACTTGTACCGTAAACGAGGTTCTTGTAAACAGAGCCGTCCCAAACTTTGGGGTGGCTGTGTCTTTTTGATTTTCATTTCCCTAAGCTATAGGACCATAAGTGGAAGTGCCCTAGGCTCTGTTGCTTTGCTTTTTAGATGTTTCAGGAAACACCATACACTTCTCCCGAGTGGCTGTTGGCAATTTACATCCCGCCCATCAGCATAACAAGGCTCCCAGTTCTCCATGGCCTGTCCTGCCTTTCTGGATTTTACACTTTTTTCAGATGGCCCTTTTGACCGGGGGGAAGTGAGACTTCATTGTAGTGCAGATTTCCTTTGCAAGCTTGCTTGGTTGGCCAAAAAGGGCGTATGCGTTTTTTCCTGAATATATTCAGGAAAAAACGCATACGCCCTTTTTGGCCAAGTGCATCATTGTGGACGTTCTGCCTCTTTTCCTATGCTTTAAAAGCAATTCCAGTCTACCTCCTGAAATCGGTTTCCTGCAATTCTGCCCCGCTTTCAAGTCCTCTTGGCAGCCTTACTTCAGTATATTTTTGGACGATAGCTGTCATTTATAACTCTGCAGGTTTGTGAATTACAGTGCCCCTGAGCTCCTTTCTTCAACTCGCTTTCTTGTGAGCTGGCCGCAACACCGTATGATTGCTTCAGGCCCTAATGTCGTTCCGGCACGGCATACTGAGCCTTTGGTTAATTCCTCTTCCTGGTGGGAAATGAGAGTTAAATTTGCCCGTCCAGACACCTCCAGCTAGTCTCTCATTGGTTCTCCCTATTCCTGTTCATCTTCCGCAGAAATTGCAAACTGGGCCAAACAGGAGGTTAAAGGCACTGACCCTCCAAGTCGGGAGAGTGTTAGTAAAGCGTCTGGAATGTTGCACCCGAGTAACAGGGGACGAGAACGGAGACATATTTGAAGACGTCTCCCGATTACACGGTTGATCGTACTCTGGGTTCCACATGCATGTTTTAGCTGAAGGAAGAATCCCTTAAACCTGGAGAGTTGAGACCCGTGGAATGGGTACCATGCAATATGACTTCAAAGGGTCTTCATTTGCTCACCGAACCTCTCCAATCCTATCACTGCTGCCTTTAAGTCCCTGTACACAGGCTTGATTCTCTTTTGGAGACATAGCAATCCATATGTTTTAAGATACTTACTAGTCAGGTACATTCGTAGGCGTTTAATATGGGGTTTTGAGTCCATTTCGTTGAGCAAGGAGTAGCTCTTGTTTATTCCATATTTGGCTTAAGGAACTTACTCTGTGCTCATTTCAATCTCTGGTTTTATGCAGCACACCAACTCACCTTTCCCCTTAAGCAAGCATAAGTTGGTTTTCTAAATTTGATAACCTGTTCTCTTTTGTAATCCATTTCCTGTGTAGCCAAGTTTACATTCCTTGTATTAGTGATATCTTATGATGCTTCTTTTTCTGTGTGACTTCTTTCAGTTAGAATCATCATACCTGAATCCACTCATTATGCTGCTACGGGCCTGATGACATAGATGTCATTGCTGAGTGATATTGCATTGTACGTAAGTACCACAACTTCTTCATCCATTTTTCACTTTCTGCGATATTGAACTTGTACCGTAAACGAGGTTCTTGTAAACAGAGCCGTCCCAAACTTTGGGGTGGCTGTGTCCTTTTGATTTTCATTTCCCTAAGCTATAGGACCATAAGTGGAAGTGCCTTAGGCTCTGTTGCTTTGTTTTTTAGATGTTTCAGGAAACACCATACACTTCTCCCGAGTGGCTGTTGGCAATTTACATCCCGCCCATCAGCATAACAAGGCTCCCAGTTCTCCATGGCCTGTCCTGCCTTTCTGGATTTTACACTATTTTCAGATGGCCCTTTTGACCGGGGGGAAGTGAGACTTCATTGTAGTGCAGATTTCCTTTGCAAGCTTGCTTGGTTGGCCAAAAAGGGCGTATGCGTTTTTTCCTGAATATATTCAGGATAAAACGCATACGCCCTTTTTGGCCAAGTGCATCATTGTGGACGTTCTGCCTCTTTTCCTATGCTTTAAATGCAATTCCAGTCTACCTCCTGAAATCGGTTTCCTGCAATTCTGCCCCGCTTTCAAGTCCTCTTGGCAGCCTTACTTCAGTATATTTTTGGACGATAGCTGTCATTTATAACTCTGCAGGTTTGTGAATTACAGTGCCCCTGAGCTCCTTTCTTCAACTCGCTTTCTTGTGAGCTGGCCGCAACACCGTAGGATTGCTTCAGGCCCTAATGTGGTTCCGGCACGGCACGCTGAGCCTTTGGTTAATTCCTCTTCCTGGTGGGAAATGAGAGTTAAATTTGTCCGTCCAGACACCTCCAGCTAGTCTCTCATTGGTTCTCCCTATTCCTGTACATCTTTCGCAGAAATTGCAAACTGGGCCAAACAGGAGGTTAAAGGCACTGACTCTCCAAGTCGGGAGAGTGTTAGTAAAGTGTCTGGAATGTTGCACCCGAGTAACAGGGGACGAGAACGGAGACATATTGGAACACGTCTCCCGATCACACGGTTGATCGTACTCTGGATTCCACATGCATGTTTTAGCTGAAGGAAGAATCCCTTAAACCTGGAGAGTTGAGACCCGTGGAATGGGTACCATGCAATATGACTTCATAAGGTTTTCATTTGCTCACCGAACCTCTCCAATCCTATCACTGCTGCGTTTATGCCCCTGTACACACGCTTGATTCTCTTTTGGAGACATAGCAATCCATAGGTTTTGAGATACTTACTAGTCATGTACATTCTTAGGCGTTTAATATGGGGTGTTGAGTCCATTTCGTTGAGCAAGGAGTACCTCTTGTCTATTCCATATTTGGCTTAAGGAACTTTATCTGTGCTCATTTCAATCTCTGGTTTTATACAGCACCCCAACTCACCTTTCCCCTTAAGCAAGCATAAGTTGGTTTTCTAAATTTGAGACCCTGTTCTGTTTTGTAATCCAGTTCCTGTGTAGCCAAGTTTACATTCCGTGTATTAGTGATATCTTATGATGTTTCTTTTTCTGTGTGACTTATTTCAGTTAGAATCATCATACCTGAATCCACTCATTATGCTGCTACGTGTCTGATGACATAGATTTCATTGCTGAGTGATATTGCATTGTACGTAAGTACCACAACATCTTTATCCATTTTTCACTTTCTGCGTTATTGAAGTTGTACCGTAAACGAGGTTCTTGTAAACAGAGCCATCCCAAACTTTGGGGTGGCTGTGTCTTTTTGATTTTAATTTCCCTAATCTATAGGACCATAAGTGGAAGTGCCCTAGGCTCTGTTGCTTTGTTTTTTAGATGTTTCAGGAAACACCATACACTTCTCCCGAGTGGCTGTTGGCAATTTACATCCCGCCCATCAGCATAACAAGGCTCCCAGTTCTCCATGGCCTGTCCTGCCTTTCTGGATTTTACACTTTTTTCAGATGGCCCTTTTGACCAGGGGGAAGTGAGACTTCATTGTAGTGCAGATTTCCTTTGCAAACTTGCTTGGTTGGCCAAAAAGGGCGTATGCCTTTTTTCCTGAATATATTCAGGAAAAAAGGCATACGCCCTTTTTGGCCAAGTGCATCATTGTGGACGTTCTGCCTCTTTTCCTATGCTTTAAATGCAATTCCAGTCTACCTCCTGAAATCGGTTTCCTGCAATTCTGCCCCGCTTTCAAGTCCTCTTGGCAGCCTTACTTCAGTATATTTTTGGACGATAGCTGTCATTTATAACTCTGCAGTTTTGTGAATTACAGTGCCCCTGAGCTCCTTTCTTCAACTCGCTTTCTTGTGAGCTGGCCGCAACACCGCAGGATTGCTTCAGGCCCTAATCTTGTTCCGGCACGGCACGCTGAGCCTTTGGTTAATTCCTCTTCCTGGTGGGAAATGAGAGTTAAATTTGCCCGTCCAGACACCTCCAGCTAGTCTCTCATTGGTTCTCCCTATTCTTGTTCATCTTCCGCAGAAATTGCAAACTGGGCCAAACAGGAGGTTAAAGGCACTGACTCTCCAAGTCGGGAGAGTGTTAGTAAAGCGTCTGGAATGTTGCACCCGAGTACCAGGGGACGAGAACGGAGACATATTTGAAGACGTCTCCCGATCACACGGTTGATCATACTCTGGGTTCCACATGCATGTTTTAGCTGAAGGAAGAATCCCTTAAACCTGGAGAGTTGAGACCCGTGGAATGGGTACCATGCAATATGACTTCAAAGGGTCTTCATTTGCTCACCGAACCTCTCCAATCCTATCACTGCTGCGTTTATGCCCCTGTACACACGCTTGATTCTCTTTTGGAGACATAGCAATCCATAGGTTTTAAGATACTTACTAGTCAGGTACATTCTTAGGCGTTTAATATGGGTTGTTGAGTCCATTTCGTTGAGCAAGGAGTAGCTCTTGTCTATTCCATATTTGGCTTAAGGAACTTACTCTGTGCTCATTTCAATCTCTGGTTTTATGCAGCACCCCAACTCACCTTTCCCCTTAAGCAAGCATAAGTTGGTTTTCTAAATTTGAGACCCTGTTCTGTTTTGTAATCCAGTTCCTGTGTAGCCAAGTTTACATTCCGTGTATTAGTGATATCTTATGATGTTTCTTTTTCTGTGTGACTTATTTCAGTTAGAATCATCATACCTGAATCCACTCATTATGCTGCTACGGGCCTGATGACATAGATGTCATTGCTGGGTGATATTGCATTGTACGTAAGTACCACAACTTCTTCATCCATTTTTCACTTTCTGCGATATTGAACTTGTACCGTAAACGAGGTTCTTGTAAACAGAGCCGTCCCAAACTTTGGGGTGGCTGTGTCTTTTTGATTTTAATTTCCCTAATCTATAGGACCATAAGTGGAAGTGCCCTAGGCTCTGTTGCTTTGTTTTTTAGATGTTTCAGGAAACACCATACACTTCTCCCGAGTGGCTGTTGGCAATTTACATCCCGCCCATCAGCATAACAAGGCTCCCAGTTCTCCATGGCCTGTCCTGCCTTTCTGGATTTTACACTTTTTTCAGATGGCCCTTTTGACCAGGGGGAAGTGAGACTTCATTGTAGTGCAGATTTCCTTTGCAAACTTGCTTGGTTGGCCAAAAAGGGCGTATGCCTTTTTTCCTGAATATATTCAGGAAAAAACGCATACGCCCTTTTTGGCCAAGTGCATCATTGTGGACGTTCTGCCTCTTTTCCTATGCTTTAAATGCAATTCCAGTCTACCTCCTGAAATCGGTTTCCTGCAATTCTGCCCCGCTTTCAAGTCCTCTTGGCAGCCTTACTTCAGTATATTTTTGGACGATAGCTGTCATTTATAACTCTGCAGTTTTGTGAATTACAGTGCCCCTGAGCTCCTTTCTTCAACTCGCTTTCTTGTGAGCTGGCCGCAACACCGCAGGATTGCTTCAGGCCCTAATCTTGTTCCGGCACGGCACGCTGAGCCTTTGGTTAATTCCTCTTCCTGGTGGGAAATGAGAGTTAAATTTGCCCGTCCAGACACCTCCAGCTAGTCTCTCATTGGTTCTCCCTATTCTTGTTCATCTTCCGCAGAAATTGCAAACTGGGCCAAACAGGAGGTTAAAGGCACTGACTCTCCAAGTCGGGAGAGTGTTAGTAAAGCGTCTGGAATGTTGCACCCGAGTACCAGGGGACGAGAACGGAGACATATTTGAAGACGTCTCCCGATCACACGGTTGATCATACTCTGGGTTCCACATGCATGTTTTAGCTGAAGGAAGAATCCCTTAAACCTGGAGAGTTGAGACCCGTGGAATGGGTACCATGCAATATGACTTCAAAGGGTCTTCATTTGCTCACCGAACCTCTCCAATCCTATCACTGCTGCGTTTATGCCCCTGTACACACGCTTGATTCTCTTTTGGAGACATAGCAATCCATAGGTTTTAAGATACTTACTAGTCAGGTACATTCTTAGGCGTTTAATATGGGTTGTTGAGTCCATTTCGTTGAGCAAGGAGTAGCTCTTGTCTATTCCATATTTGGCTTAAGGAACTTACTCTGTGCTCATTTCAATCTCTGGTTTTATGCAGCACCCCAACTCACCTTTCCCCTTAAGCAAGCATAAGTTGGTTTTCTAAATTTGAGACCCTGTTCTGTTTTGTAATCCAGTTCCTGTGTAGCCAAGTTTACATTCCGTGTATTAGTGATATCTTATGATGTTTCTTTTTCTGTGTGACTTATTTCAGTTAGAATCATCATACCTGAATCCACTCATTATGC
The DNA here is from genome assembly GCF_963455315.2 of Globicephala melas. Taxonomy (NCBI): domain Eukaryota; kingdom Metazoa; phylum Chordata; class Mammalia; order Artiodactyla; family Delphinidae; genus Globicephala; species Globicephala melas. The sequence continues at coordinate 730,496 of NW_027207301.1, read as the reverse complement.
TGCTACGGGCCTGATGACATAGATGTCATTGCTGGGTGATATTGCATTGTACGTAAGTACCACAACTTCTTCATCCATTTTTCACTTTCTGCGATATTGAACTTGTACCGTAAACGAGGTTCTTGTAAACAGAGCCGTCCCAAACTTTGGGGTGGCTGTGTCTTTTTGATTTTCATTTCCCTAAGCTATAGGACCATAAGTGGAAGTGCCCTAGGCTCTGTTGCTTTGTTTTTTAGATGTTTCAGGAAACACCATACACTTCTCCCGAGCGGCTGTTGGCAATTTACATCCCGCTCATCAGCATAACAAGGCTCCCAGTTCTCCATGGCCTGTCCTGCCTTTCTGGATTTTACACTTTTTTCAGATGGCCCTTTTGACCGGGGGGAAGTGAGACTTCATTGTAGTGCAGATTTCCTTTGCAAGCTTGCTTGGTTGGCCAAAAAGTGCGTATGCCTTTTTTCCTGAATATATTCAGGAAAAAACGCATACGCCCTTTTTGGCCAAGTGCATCATTGTGGACGTTCTGCCTCTTTTCCTATGCTTTCAATGCAATTCCAGTCTACCTCCTGAAATCGGTTTCCTGCAATTCTGCCCCGCTTTCAAGTCCTCTTGGCAGCCTTACTTCAGTATATTTTTGGACGATAGCTGTCATTTATAACTCTGCAGGTTTGTGAATTACAGTGCCCCTGAGCTCCTTTCTTCAACTCGCTTTCTTGTGAGCTGGCCGCAACACCGTAGGATTGCTTCAGGCCCTAATGTCGTTCCGGCACGGCATACTGAGCCTTTGGTTAATTCCTCTTCCTGGTGGGAAATGAGAGTTAAATTTGCCCGTCCAGACACCTCCAGCTAGTCTCTCATTGGTTCTCCCTATTCCTGTTCATCTTCCGCAGAAATTGCAAACTGGGCCAAACAGGAGGTTAAAGGCACTGACTCTCCAAGTCGGGAGAGTGTTAGTAAAGCGTCTGGAATGTTGCACCCGAGTAACAGGGGACGAGAACGGAGACATATTTGAACACGTCTCCCGATTACACGGTTGATCGTACTCTGGGTTCCACATGCATGTTTTAGCTGAAGGAAGAATCCCTTAAACCTGGAGAGTTGAGACCCATGGAATGGGTACCATGCAATATGACTTCAAAGGGTCTTCATTTGCTCACCGAACCTCTCCAATCCTATCACTGCTGCCTTTAAGTCCCTGTACACAGGCTTGATTCTCTTTTGGAGACATAGCAATCCATAGGTTTTAAGATACTTACTAGTCAGGTACATTCTTAGGCGTTTAATATGGGGTGTTGAGTCCATTTCGTTGAGCAAGGAGTAGCTCTTGTCTATTCCATATTTGGCTTAAGGAACTTACTCTGTGCTCATTTCAATCTCTGGTTTTATGCAGCACACCAACTCACCTTTCCCCTTAAGCAAGCATAAGTTGGTTTTCTAAATTTGAGAACCAGTTCTCTTTTGTAATCCATTTCCTGTGTAGCCAAGTTTACATTCCGTGTATTAGTGATATCTTATGATGCTTCTTTTTCTGTGTGACTTATTTCAGTTAGAATCATCATACCTGAATCCACTCATTATGCTGCTACGGGCCTGATGACATAGATGTCATTGCTGAGTGATATTGCATTGTACGTAAGTACCACAACTTCTTCATCCATTTTTCTCTTTCTGCGATATTGAACTTGTACCGTAAACGAGGTTCTTGTAAACAGAGCCGTCCCAAACTTTGGGGTGGCTGTGTCTTTTTGATTTTCATTTCCCTAAGCTATAGGACCATAAGTGGAAGTGCCCTAGGCTCTGTTGCTTTGTTTTTTAGATGTATCAGGAAACACCATACACTTCTCCCGAGCTGCTGTTGGCAATTTACATCCCACCCATCAGCATAACAAGGCTCCCAGTTCTCCATGGCCTGTCCTGCCTTTCTGGATTTTACACTGTTTTCAGATGGCCCTTTTGACCGGGGGGAAGTGAGACTTCATTGTAGTGCAGATTTCCTTTGCAAGCTTGCTTGGTTGGCCAAAAAGGCCGTATGCGTTTTTACCTGAACATATTCAGGAAAAAACGCATACGCCCTTTTTGGCCAAGTGCATCATTGTGGACGTTCTGCCTCTTTTCCTATGCTTTCAATGCAATTCCAGTCTACCTCCTGAAATCGGTTTCCTGCAATTCTGCCCCGCTTTCAAGTCCTCTTGGCAGCCTTACTTCAGTATATTTTTGGACGATAGCTGTCATTTATAACTCTGCAGGTTTGTGAATTACAGTGCCCCTGAGCTCCTTTCTTCAACTCGCTTTCTTGTGAGCTGGCCGCAACACCGCAGGATTGCTTCAGGCCCTAATCTGGTTCCGGCACGGCACGCTGAGCCTTTGGTTAATTCCTCTTCCTGGTGGGAAATGAGAGTTAAATTTGCCCGTCCAGACACCTCCAGCTAGTCTCTCATTGGTTCTCCCTATTCCTGTTCATCTTCCGCAGAAATTGCAAACTGGGCCAAACAGGAGGTTAAAGGCACTGACTCTCCAAGTCGGGAGAGTGTTAGTAAAGCGTCTGGAATGTTGCACCCGAGTACCAGGGGACGAGAATGGAGACATATTTGAAGACGTCTCCCGATCACACGGTTGATAATACTCTGGGTTCCACATGCATGTTTTAGCTGAAGGAAGAATCCCCTAAACCTGGAGAGTTGAGACCCGTGGAATGGGTACCATGCAATATGACTTCAAAGGGTCTTCATTTGCTCACCGAACCTCTCCAATCCTATCACTGCTGCGTTTATGCCCCTGTACACACGCTTGATTCTCTTTTGGAGACATAGCAATCCATAAGTTTTAAGATACTTACTAGTCAGGTACATTCTTAGGCGTTTAATGTGGGGTGTTGAGTCCATTTCGTTGAGCAAGGAGTAGCTCTTGTCTATTCCATATTTGGCTTAAGGAACATTATCTGTGCTCATTTCAATCTCTGGTTTTATGCAGCACCCCAACTCACCTTTCCCCTTAAGCAAGCATAAGTTGGTTTTCTAAATTTGAGACCCTGTTCTGTTTTGTAATCCAGTTCCTGTGTAGCCAAGTTTACATTCCGTGTATTAGTGATATCTTATGATGTTTCTTTTTCTGTGTGACTTATTTCAGTTAGAATCATCATACCTGAATCCACTCATTATGCTGCTACGGGCCTGATGACATAGATGCCATTGCTGAGTGATATTGCATTGTACGTAAGTACCACAACTTCTTTATCCATTTTTCACTTTCTGCGATATTGAACTTGTCCCGTAAACGAGGTTCTTGTAAACAGAGCCATCCCAAACTTTGGGGTGGCTGTGTCTGTTTGATTTTAATTTCCCTAAGCTATAGGACCATAAGTGGAAGTGCCCTAGGCTCTGTTGCTTTGTTTTTTAGATGTTTCAAGAAACACCATACACTTCTCCCTTGTGGCTGTTGGCAATTTACATCCTGCCCATCAGCATAACAAGGCTCCCAGTTCTCCATGGCCTGTCCTGCCTTTCTAGATTTTACACTTTTTTCAGATGGCCCTTTTGACCGGGGGGAAGTGAGACTTCATTGTAGTGCAGATTTCCTTTGCAAGCTTGCTTGGTTGGCCAAAAAGGGCGTATGCGTTTTTTCCTGAATATATTCAGGAAAAAACGCATACGCCCTTTTTGGACAAGTGCATCATTGTGGACGTTCTGCCTCTTTTCCTATGCTTTAAATGCAATTCCAGTCTACCTCCTGAAATCGGTTTCCTGCAATTCTGCCCTGCTTTCAAGTCCTCTTGGCAGCCTTACTTCAGTATAATTTTGGACGATAGCTGTCATTTATAACTCTGCAGGTTTGTGAATTACAGTGCCCCTGAGCTCCTTTCTTCAACTCGCTTTCTTGTGAGCTGGCCGCAACACCGCAGGATTGCTTCAGGCCCTAATCTGGTTCCGGCACGGCACGCTGAGCCTTTGGTTAATTCCTCTTACTGGTGGGAAATGAGAGTTAAATTTGCCCGTCCAGACACCTCCAGCTAGTCTCTCATTGGTTCTCCCTATTCCTGTTCATGTTCCGCAGAAATTGCAAACTGGGCCGAACAGGAGGTTAAAGGCACTGACTCTCCAAGTCGGGAGAGTGTTAGTAAAGCGTCTGGAATGTTGCACCCGAGTAACAGGGGACGAGAACGGAGACATATTTGAACACGTCTCCCGATCACACGGTTGATCGTACTCTGGGTTCCAGATGCATGTTTTAGCTGAAGGAAGAATCCCTTAAACCTGGAGAGTTGAGACCCGTGGAATGGGTACCATGCAATATGACTTCAAAGGGTCTTCATTTGCTCACCGAACCTCCCCAATCCTATCACTGCTGCCTTTAAGTCCCTGTACACACGCTTGATTCTCTTTTGGAGACATAGCAATCCATAGGTTTTAAGATACTTGCTAGTCAGGTACATTCTTAGGCGTTTAATATGGGGTGTTGAGTCCATCTCGTTGAGCAAGGAGTAGCTATTTTCTATTCCATATTTGGCTTAAGGAACTTTATCTGTGCTCATTTCAATCTCTGGTATATGCAGCACCTCAAGTCACCTTTCCCCTTAAGCAAGCATAAGTTGGTTTTCTAAATTTGAGACCCTGTTCTGTTTTGTAATCCAGTTCCTGTGTAGCCAAGTTTACATTCCGTGTATTAGTGATATCTTATGATGTTTCTTTTTCTGTGTGACTTATTTCAGTTAGAATCATCATACCTGAATCCACTCATTATGCTGCTACGGGCCTGATGACATAGATTTCACTGAGTGATATTGCATTGTACGTAAGTAGCACAACTTCTTTATCCATTTTTCACTTTCTGCGATATTGAACTTGTCCCGTAAACGAGGTTCTTGTAAACAGAGCCGTCCCAAACTTTGGGGTGGCTGTGTCTGTTTGATTTTAATTTCCTTAAGCTATAGGACCATAAGTGGAAGTGCCCTAGGCTCTGTTGCTTTGTTTTTTAGATGTTTCAGGAAACACCATACACTTCTCCCGAGTGGCTGTTGGCAATTTACATCCCGCCCATCAGCATAACAAGGCTCCCAGTTCTCCATGGCCTGTCCTGCCTTTCTGGATTTTACACTTTTTTCAGATGGCCCTTGTGACCGGGGGGAAGTGAGACTTCATTGTAGTGCAGATTTCCTTTGCAAGCTTGCTTGGTTGGCCAAAAAATGCGTATGCGTTCTTTCCTGAATATATTCAGGAAAAAACGCATAGGCCCTTTTTTGCCAAGTGCATCATTGTCCACGTTCTGCCTCTTTTCCTATGCTTTAAATGCAATTCCAGTCTACCTCCTGAAATCGGTTTCCTGCAATTCTGCCCCGCTTTCAAGTCCTCTTGGTAGCCTTACTTCAGTATATTTTTGGACGATATCTGTCATTTATACCTCTGCAGGTTTGTGAATTACAGTGCCCCTGAGCTCCTTTCTTCAACTTGCTTTCTAGGGAGCTCGCCGCAACACCGTAGGATTGCTTCAGGCCCTAATCTGGTTCCGGCACGGCACGCTGAGCCTTTGGTTAATTCCTCTTCCTGGTGGGAAATGAGAGTAAAATTTGCCCGTCCAGACACTTCCAGCTAGTCTCTCATTGGTTCTCCCTATTCCTGTTCATCTTCCACAGAAATTGCAAACTGGGCCAAACAGGAGGTTAAAGGCACTGACTCTCCAAGTCGGGAGAGTGTTAGTAAAGCGTCTGGAATGTTGCACCCGAGTACCAGGTGATGAGAACTGAGACATATTGGAACACGTCTCCCGATCACACGGTTGATCACTCTCTGGGTTCCACATGCATGTTTTAGCTGAAGGAAGAATCCCTTAAACCTGGAGAGTTGAGACCCATGGAATGCGTACCATGCAATATGACGTCAAAGGGTCTTCATTTGCTCACCGAACCTCTCCAATCCTATCACTGCTGCGTTTATGCCCCTGTACACATGCTTGATTCTGTTTCGGAGACATAGCAATCCATAGGTTTTAAGATACTTTCTAGTCAGGTACATTCTTAGGCGTTTAATATGGGGTGTTGAGTCCATTTCGTTGAGCAAGGAGTAGCTCTTGTCTATTCCATATTTGGCTTAAGGAACATTATCTGTGCTCATTTCAATCTCTGGTTTTATGCAGCACCCCAACTCACCTTTCCCCTTAAGCAAGCATAAGTTGGTTTTCTAAATTTGAGACCCTGTTCTGTTTTGTAATCCAGTTCCTGTGTAGCCAAGTTTACATTCCGTGTATTAGTGATATCTTATGATGTTTCTTTTTCTGTGTGACTTATTTCAGTTAGAATCATCATACCTGAATCCACTCATTGTGCTGCTACGGGCCTGATGACATAGATTTCACTGAGTGATATTGCATTGTACGTAAGTACCACAACTTCTTTATCCATTTTTCACTTTCTGCAATATTGAACTTGTCCCGTATACGAGGTTCTTGTAAATAGAGCCATCCCAAACTTTGGGGTGGCTGTGTCTGTTTGATTTTAATTTCCCTAAGCTATAGGACCATAAGTGGAAGTGCCCTAGGCTCTGTTGCTTTGTTTTTTAGATGTTTCAGGAAACACCATACACTTCTCCCTTGTGGCTGTTGGCAATTTACATCCTGCCCATCAGCATAACAAGGCTCCCAGTTCTCCATGGCCTGTCCTGCCTTTCTGGATTTTACACTTTTTTCAGATGGCCCTTTTGACCGGGGGGAAGTGAGACTTCATTGTAGTGCAGATTTCCTTTGCAAGCTTGCTTGGTTGGCCAAAAAGGGCGTATGCGTTTTTTCCTGAATATATTCAGGAAAAAACGCATACGCCCTTTTTGGCCAAGTGCATCATTGTGGACGTTCTGCTCTTTTCCTATGCTTTAAATGCAATTCCAGTCTACCTCCTGAAATCGGTTTCCTGCAATTCTGCCTTGCTTTCAATGCCTCTTCATAGCCTAACCTCAATATATTTTTTGAAAATATTGGCCTTTATAACTCTGCAGGTTTTTGAATTGCAGTGGCCCTTAGGTCCATTTTTCAGCTCTTATTTTTTTGATTTTGCCTCATAACCACAGGATTCCTTCAGGCCCTATTCTTCTTCTGGGGCACCTTGCTGTGCCTTTGGTTTATTCTTCTTACTGATGTGAAATTAGAGTGACCTGTGCCCATTGAAACCGCTACAGCTAATTTCTCACTGGTTCCCCCTATTCCCATTCATCCTCCGCACTAACTGCAGACTGTGCGATACCAGAACTTAAAGGCATTGACTCTCCATGTGGGGATATTGTTAGTAAAGCGGCTGGAATGTCGATCCGGAGCCCCAGGAGAGGAAAAATGAGGTGCGTTTTAGAAACCTTTCCCGATCATATGGTATACCAGTCGCTGGGTTTCCCAAGGATGGTTTAGCTGTAGGAAGATTCCCTTCATCCTGGAGTGTTGTGACCCTTGGAATGAGTAGCATGAAGTATTGCATTAAACTTTTGGCAGTTGCTCACCAAAGCTCACCAATCCTCTCAGCCCCAAGTGTCCAGCCTTATGTCTTATCCAGCTGTGGGTTTATATGTGGTCAATCCAGGTTGCATCACAGCCCCTGAGCGAATTTTGTAAGAATTTTTCTCTCTTTCATTGTTTCAGCGTTTTCTTTTTAAAATTTATTTCTATAATGGGGTTTAGCTCATTTTCACTGCTGTGTTTGTGCCGCTCTGCACACACTTGATTCCCTTATGGAGATACATCAATACATGGGTTTTAAGATTCTTATTACTCAGATATATTTCTCTGCGGTGTATAGGGTGTGTTGAAGCCAGTTCATTGAGCAAGGTGTAGATCTTGTCTAATATCTATTTGGTTTATTGAACGGTATCTGTGCTAATTTCAAACTCTGGTTTTATGCATCACCCCACCTCTCCTTTCCCCTTAAGCTGACATAAGTGTGTTTTCTAAATGTGAGACACTGTTCTGTTCTGTAATTCATTTCTTGTGCAGCCATATTTACCCTCCCTCTATAAGTGATATCTTATGATATGTTTCTTTTTCTGTTTGACTTATTTCAAGTAGTATTATTGGACCTAAATCCACTCTTTATCCTTCTACTAGCCTTATTACATTGATTTCATGGTGAAGAGATATTCCATTGTGCATAAGTACCACATCTTCTTTATCCATTGTTCTCTTTCCTGGGATATTTAAGGTGTACTGAAGTTGAGGTTCTTGTAAACAGAGTAGCCCTAAACTGTGGTGTGCTTGTGTCTTGTTGAGTTTTAGACTTCCCTAGATATACTCCCATGATTGGAAGTGTCCTATGCTCTGTAGCTCTGTTTTTTAGATGATTTAGGAACCACCATACACTTCTCCAGAGTGGCTCTCGGCAGTTCGCACACTGCCCATCAGCGTATAAAGGCTCCCTGTTCTCCATGGCCTGTCCTGCATTTCTGGTTTTTACAATTTTTTAGGATGGCCCTTTTGACCGGTGGGAAATGAGACTTCTTTGTTGTGCACATTTGCATTGCTTGCTTGCTTCGTTGCCCATAAAGTGCGTATGCGTTTTTTCCTGGATATAATCAGGAAAAAACGCATACGTCCTTTTGGGCCAACTGCATCATTGTCGAAATTCTGCCGCTTTTCATGTGCTTTAAAGACGAGTCCAATCTATCTCTTGAAATCTGTTTCTTGCAATTCTGTCTTGCATTCAGATCCTCTTCTTTGCCTTACCTCAACATAGTTTTGGACGTTAGTTTTCATTTATAACTCTGCAGGTTTGTGAATTGCAGTGACCCTGAGCTCCATTTTTTAAGTTGCTCTTTTGTGAGCTGGCCTCAAACCCGCAGGATTGCTTCAGGCCCTATTTTGGCTCCGGCGAGGCGGGCTGAGCCTTTTTTCAATTCTTATTCTTAATGGGAAATTACAGTGATATGTGCCCGTCCAAACCCCTACAACTATTCTCTCATTGGTTCCCCCTCTTCCCATTCATCCTCCTCACAATTTGCAAAATGTGTGAAACAGAAGTTGAAATGTGCTGATTCTCCAAGTGGGGAGATTCTAAGTAACGTGGCTGGAATGGTGAACAGGAGCACCAGGAGAGGATAAATGAGCTGCATTTTAGACACATCTCCCGATCACATGGTGTACAGTCCTCTGGGTTTTCCATGCATGTTTTAGCTGTAGGAAGATCCCTTGAACCTGCAGATTTGGGACCCATTGAATGGGTACCAGGTAGTATTACTTTAAAGGGTGTGCATTTCCTCACCCAACCTCACATTTCTCTTAGCGCAAACAGTTTCCAGCCTTATGTCTCATCCTGCTGTGGGTCTAGATGTGTTCAATCCATGTTGCATCACCGTCCCTGAGGAAAAGTTGTAAGAGGTTTTCTCTGTCTCTCTGTCGTTTATTTTTTTCAATTTATTACTATATTGGTTACAGCTGATTTTCAAAGCTCTGTTTCTTGCTGCTGTACATCCACTTGATTCACGTACAGAGAGACATCAGTAAATTCTTTTTCAGATTCTTACCAGTCGTATATATTCTTTTCCGGTGACTTGAGTGTGCTGAGTGCAGTTCTTTTAGCTACCGTGTAGGCCTTGTTGATTATCAGTTTGGTATTTGGAATGGTATCTTTGCTAATTTCAACCTCCTGGATGATGCCTCACCCCTCCCCACCTTTCCCGTTTAGCAGCCTTATGCGTGTTTTCTACATATTTGACTATGTTTTTGTTTTGTAATTTATTTCATGTGTAGCCATTTTGGATTCCACCTTTAAGTGATATCTTATGATATGTGTCTTTTTCTTTTTGAATTATGTCACTTAGAATGATCATACGTAACTCCTCCGGAGTTGTTACAACTGGCCATATTTCATTGATTTCCAGGCTGAATAATATTCCACTCTACCTAAGTACCACATCTCTGTCCATTTTTTCCCTCCAGAGACATTTAAGTTATATCCTAGTCGAGGATCTTTTAAACAGAGAGGGGGTAAACATTGGGGTGCCTGTGTCCTCTCGATTTTTGTTTTTCCCAAGATATACGCCCATGAGTGCAAGTGCCCTATGCTCTGTAGCTCATTTTTTAGATGCTTTAGTAAACACAATACACTTCTCCAGAATGGCCGTTGGCAATATACATTTCCACTATAAGTCTCACAGGGCTCCCTCTTCTCGTTGCCCTGTCCTGCATTTCTGTTGTTTACGCTTTATGAGGATGGCTCTTCTGACTGATGCGAAGTGATATCTTTTGTAGTATTGACTTCCAGTGCCCACCTGTTTGGTTGGCTAAAAAAGTGTATGCCCTTTTCTTGAATATATACAGAAAAAAACGCATACACCCTTTTTGGCCAACTGCAATGTTGGCAATGTTCAGCTCCTTTTCTTGTGCTTAATGGCGAGTCCTTTCTACCTCCTCAAATCCCTTTCCTGCCATTCTCCCTTGCTTACAAGTCCTTTTCTCTGACTTTCCTCAAGACATTTTTCAGTGATGGATATTTTCAACTCTGCAGTTTCGTGAATTTTACTGCCCCTGAGTTCCATTGTTCAACTTGTGTTTATGGGAACTGGCCACAAAGCAGCGGGATTTCCTCAAGCCCTATACTGTTTCCATGGGCAACCCTAGCCTTTGGTCAATTCGTCTTCCTGATTGGAAATTAGAGTGACATGTGCCTGTCTGAACACCTAGGACTTGTCTCTCATTGTTCCTCATCCTTCCGCTTCATCCTCTGGACAAATTCCAAACTGTACGCAACAGGATGTTGACAGTGCTGCCATCTCCAAGTGGGGAGACTGTTAGTAAAGACGCTGGAGGGGTGAACCCGAGCACCAGGAGATGAGGAGATGAGATGCCTTTTCCAAACTCTTCCCGATCAGACGATATACCATCCTCTGGGTGTGACAGACATGTTTTAGCAGTAGGAAGAGTCCCATTCATGTAAGGAGAACACCAGGGCTTTTTCAAAATCAGTGTCTCCCCGAAACCCAAACTGGGGAAGTTTTTAAGCTACGGCTACACATATGTTCATTAAGGGCCTTGGGAAGTAGGCAGAGTCCAAACTTTAGATGATTGAAGTCTTCAGGGTCAGAAGCACTCACCACCAGCTTCCCTTAGGTTACACTTTAACTGTCATTGATAGATGATGTCAATAAAAATATCTATTCTTTTTCATATTATTTCCCCTTATAGGTTATTGCAAAATGTTGAGTGTAGTTCCCTGTGCTATACAGTAGTTCCTTGTTGATGATCTATTTTATACATAGCAGTGTGTATGTGTTAAGCCCAAACTGTTAATTTATCCCTCCTCCCACCTTTTCCCTTTGGTAATAATAAATTATAAGATTTTATACTTCTCAGAAATGGGGGAGCTGAAAGAGAGGTATCATTTTCAATGGAAAAGCATTTAAAACAAGATTGAAGCTTTAACCAAGATTATTAGATGTACATCCTTGGAAAGAAATCACTTCGTTTCTCTAATATTGACCTGACAAATAAGACAAACCTTTTCACTGAACTTGCTTATAATAAAGTGATGGAAATATCAAATGGAAGTGTTAGAAACACCTTATTTTACCCGAGCCTTATACACTGTTCTATGTTAACTACAGTTTGGCTCACACATCTGTTCATTGAGGTTACAATAGTCTCAATTTCTGTTACTGATCCTCCAGAGTGGACCCCAACAAGTGTCCCCCTGCCCAGTGTCATTGGGGCCAACAGATCGAGACTGAGTTTGGTTCACAAGCAAAGGAAACTTTATATTTTGATCAGAGAATGGAGAGGTGAGAGCATGCACTACCCCGTGGGCTGTGGGCTGGGCTGCTGTGTAGAGATCCTGTCAGAGTCAGTGGGAGGGAGGGGGCGGAGCTCTCGAGGGCCGGGTTGGCTGCAGCTCAGGCTCTATATCGTGGAGTCTGCACTGGGCCCCAGGAGCTGAGGTGTCGACCCAGCCATTCTGCACTAGGAAATCTGGTCTGAAGTGCCGGGTGTGGAACCTCTGCATGCGGGACCCTAGGAGCACATGAAATTAGACAAAGCACAAAGGATAAAAAAGGTTAGACTTGACTTTATTGCCCAGATTCTACTTTTATCTCCCAGGGATTTTTAATGGGCTTTGCTGGGGACAAACCCCTCCTCTGCCTTTTGTCCCGTTCCTCATTCTTGGAGTGCTGAGGGTGCAGACCCTTCTTCTGTAACTGCTGAGTGCTGAGTTGGGAGCCCTCATACCCGGGGGCGAGGGTCAGAGCTTCTCCCGAGCAGCCTCCAGGTGACGTTGATTGTCCCCAGGCCCCCTGCCTCCCTGCTCGTCCACCTGAGCACCAGCATTGGAAGTGTTGTAAATTCTAATGATCTTTAAGGGTCCAGGAAAGAGATGTGCAGAGACGCTGTGGGGGCCGGTTTCACCCCGTCCCACATTTGTTCGGCCACCTTAGGCTGACCGTTTCTGCCAGCCTAGATGCTCTGACCAGTAGTCTGCGCTTTCTTCAATTAGGCCCCTGAATTAACGTACAAACAGCACCAGGTGTCAGAGCCCTGCCCGCTCAACTCCCAGACAGTCCAGGGTCAGTGGTGATCAAGGACCATGATGGCCACTGAGTCAACAGCCTTTTGAAGTAAACAGGAGTCCAGCCGGTCTTATTGGCCACCATCAGCACAGTGTCTGTAGGCTTTTCTATGGTGACAGTGTGATATACGGTTCCCCCGCCAAGACTATTAGCTCCCCTCTGGGTGCAGTAAGTCCTGCAAGCAGTAGTCTACTCTTTTGGGACACACTCTTGTTGTTTTATGAGAGAAACTCCAGGTCAAGTGATGTTCACATGAGTTGTCATGGTGCCCTGTTGCCCCCGGTTATCTCTCTGGATGTTGGAGTTGGAGGGCCTCCTCACTCGAGGTTGGTGTGCCCACGGAGCGAACCCTGCAACTTCAGGGCATGGTTGGTGGTTAGGATCACCACGTGGGGTCCTTTTCCCTTAGGAGGGAGGTGGCCTTTTAGGCTGCTGATTTCCAGGTTTTTAGATACCGCCAGTATCTTGGCCAGATGTGGCAGTGGGCCAAGCCCCTTGGTGACCGTAGTTTATCCTACCTGGATGGCATTCTTGCATTGTTCCATTTCAAGTGGTCCCAGTTTTTGCACTAATTCTCCAATGGCGATTCACCTTTCACCGGGAATGTAAAGGTCAAAGGGTTTAGCTAAATTAGGGAGTTCCAGGGCAAGGGTCTGAATTGACTGCTCTTTCCATTCTTGAAAGGCCACTTCTGGATTCTATTCAAAAGGATCATCATCTTTTCCTTTCAGTGTTTCATATAGAGGCCCAGCTAGTAGACTGTAGTTAGGGATCCAGAAGCAGCAAACCCTGGCCTCCCCAGGAACCCCTAAGCTGTCTTCTAGTTTTAAAAAGGGGTAAGGCTGAAAATGGTTTCTTCCCTTTCCTGGGATGGGCTTCTCCGACCTTCTGTGAGAATGAAGCCCAGGCAGGTCACCGCAGTCTGTGATATTTGAGCTTTTTCTTGGACAACTTCTATCCTTTATTGGCTTGGTAGTTCAGAGGCCTCCTTAGTAGGGCTGGCGATCAGAATGTCGTCTGCGTACTGAAGGAGGGTTTCCTTTTCCAGAGGTAGAACTTTTAGGTCTTTAGCTAAGCTTTCCCCAAAGATGGTGTGGGAATTTTTGCACCCTTGGGGCAAGACGGCCCGGAAGTATTGTTTTAGTTGTATGTTGAGTCCTGCCACTCACAAGCCAAAATTTCTTGTGACTCTGGGACTAATGGAATACAAAAGAAAGCATCATTGAAGACTAATACAGAATACCATGTCCTGGTGGTTGGTAGAATGACCAGCAGGGTGTAGGAATTAGGAGCAACTGGAGGTATATCCTCGGTGGCTTCACTGACTGTCCTGACATCCTTTACCAGGTCCCCAGCAGCCCATGGGACTCTCGTGGTCAGGCCCCTCCCAGGATACAGAGCTACCCTTGCAGGTACCGTGGCAGGGCTGGGCACACAGGAACTGTGCACATAGCCCTCATTGCAGAGCACCCCCAGCTCACCTGTCGCTCAGAGCTGACACAGAGCACCTCAGAGCAGGACTTGAACTAACAAACAGCAGCTGCGACAGGTCTGTGACCCTGGGCATCACTCTGTGTGGCCTCCCTCCACCTGGTCTTCCAGAGACTTCCACTGCACCCGGGGCACCAGGCCTCTGTCTCCAACCACCACCCACCCCTCCTCTCCCTGACTCCTGGGTTCCTCTCATTAGGAGAGGGTTTTCTTGAAGTTGTCTCCCACTCATGGGCCAGATAAAATGATTAGAAAACAAGCCAAAGCTGCAGCCCCTTGTCTATCCTGACTCTCAGGAGCCCACACCTGTTCCTTGGACCTAGCCGGTTCAGCAAGTTCCATTTTCTGCAACTGTGAGCCCCTGAGGGGTGATGATTGGCTGAGCTGGGCAGCCTTACCGTGCCGGCCAGCCCTCCCCAGGTGTGCCTGGGTTGAGATCAATATAAATACCACTCCAGGCAACAAGAGCCCCTGCAGCCGTGCCTGACGCCATTTTCTCTGCCCTGTCAGCAGTCTCGGGGCTGGGCTGGTGGGAGGGAGTGAGAGGCCACAGCTTTGTGGGTGGCCCAGTGTGAGTGGGGCTCTGCTGGACTTTCTGCAGCAGTTGCCAGGCTGCCACCTGCTAAAGAAGAGGATGTGTCACCCATACCTGCTGCTGGAATTTCTCCCTGGGCAGAGGTGAGGAAGGAAAAAAGCAGTGGGGGCAGGGACAGGACGGGTATCTCAGGCAGGGAAATGGAAATCTTCCAGAAGAGCACCCAGGGCCAGGACCATCCTGGCTGGCCTGCAGGCACCAAGTCGGCCGGCATGCTGTCACTCGTGTGGCTCTATGGCCCTTCCTCTAGGCTTTCAAGTCCTTGTATATATTCAGATGTTTTACCTGGGACGGGTGGGAATAGTTCAGAAGCAACTGGCCTGGGGCTCAGCTCACATTTACTCACAGATGCCTCGGCATGGTGCCTCAGCTTTGCAATTAGGACGCTTGTTGCGTGGGGGCTGCTGGCTGAATGGGAGACGATTCCCCACCACTGACCAACTTCAGAATTGTTTACAACTGGAGCAAGTGCCCTGATACGGTTTTCCTCTGTGGAACTGGTGGGTTCTGTGTTTTTTTTCTCTTTTTCGTTTTTGGTTCAAGGTAGAGTTTATTCCTCTTTTTTGTATTTACAGATATAAGCATGGAAATAATTTATTCATATAAATACATGTATGTGAAGGGAATAATTGTTTTTTCTGTTTTATTTTTTAAATTTTATTTCTTTTTAATTTTGAATTTTATTTTATATTTTTATACAGCAGGTTCTTATTGGTTATCTATTTTATACATATAAATGTATACATGCCAATCCCAGTCTCTCAACTCCTCCCACCACCACCCCCCCACAGCTTTCCCCCCTTGTTGTCCATACATTTGTTTTCTACATCTGTTGCTCTATTTATGCCTTGCAAAATGGTTAATCTGTACAGTTTTTCTAGGTTCCACATATATGCATGAATATACAAGATTTGCTTTTCTCTTTCTGAGTTACTTCACTCTGTATGACAGTCTCTAGATCCAGCGACGTCTCTACAAATGACCCAATTTCATTCCTTTTCATGGCTTAGTAATATTCCATTTTATATATGTACCACAGCTTTATGCATTCGTCTGTCTGTGGGCATTTAGGTTGCTTCCATTACCTCGATATTGTAAATAGTGATGCAATGAACATTGCGGTGAATGTCTCTTTTTGATTTATGGTTTTGTCTGGGTATATGTCCAGTACTGGGATTGCTGTATCATACGGTAATTCCATTGTTAGTTTCTTAAGAAACTCCATATTGTTCTCCATAGTGACTGTATCAATTTATATTCCCAACAATAGTGGAAGAGGGTTCCTTTTCTCCACACCCTTTTCAGCATTTTTGTTTGTAGATTTTCTGATGATGCCCATTCTATCAGGTGTGAGGTGATACCTCATTGTTGAGTACATTTTGTTGAGCAAGGGGTAGGTCTTGTCTATTACATATTTGGCTTATGGAACGGTATCTGTGCTCATTTCAATCTCTGGTTTTATGCAGCACCCCAACTCACCTTTCCCCTTAAGCAAGCATAAGTTGGTTTTCTAAATTTGAGACCCTTTTCTGTTTTGTAATCCAGTTCCTGTGTAGCCAAGTTTACATTCCGTGTATTAGTGATATCTTATGATGTTTCTTTTTCTGTGTGACTTATTTCAGTTAGAATCATCATACCTGAATCCACTCATTATGCTGCTACGGGCCTGATGACATAGATGTCATTGCTGAGTGATATTGCATTGTACGTAAGTACCACAACTTCTTCATCCATTTTTCACTTTCTGCGATATTGAACTTGTACCGTAAACGAGGTTCTTGTAAACAGAGCCGTCCCAAACTTTGGGGTGGCTGTGTCTTTTTGATTTTCATTTCCTTAAGCTATAGGACCATAAGTGGAAGTGCCCTAGGCTCTGTTGCTTTGTTTTTTAGATGTTTCAGGAAACACCATACACTTCTCCCGAGTGGCTGTTGGCAATTTACATCCCGCCCATCAGCATAACAAGGCTCCCAGTTCTCCATGGCCTGTCCTGCCTTTCTGGATTTTACACTTTTTTCAGATGGCCCTTTTGACCGGGGGGAAGTGAGACTTCATTGTAGTGCAGATTTCCTTTGCAAGCTTGCTTGGTTGGCCAAAAAGGGCGTATGCGTTTTTTCCTGAATATATTCAGGAAAAAACGCATACGCCCTTTTTGGCCAAGTGCATCATTGTGGACGTTCTGCCTCTTTTCCTATGCTTTCAATGCAATTCCAGTCTACCTCCTGAAATCGGTTTCCTGCAATTCTGCCCCGCTTTCAAGTCCTCTTGGCAGCCTTACTTCAGTATATTTTTGGACGATAGCTGTCATTTATAACTCTGCAGGTTTGTGAATTACAGTGCCCCTGAGCTCCTGTCTTCAACTCGCTTTCTTGTGAGCTGGCCGCAACACCGCAGGATTGCTTCAGGCCCTAATCTGGTTCCGGCACGGCACGCTGAGCCTTTGGTTAATTGCTCTTCCTGGTGGGAAATGAGAGTTAAATTTGCCCGTCCAGACACCTCCAGCTAGTCTCTCATTGGTTCTCCCTATTCCTGTTCATCTTCCGCAGAAATTGCAAACTGGGCCAAACAGGAGGTTAAAGGCACTGACTCTCCAAGTCGGGAGAGTGTTAGTAAAGCGTCTGGAATATTGCACCCGAGTACCAGGGGAAGAGAACGGAGACATATTTGAAGACGTCTCCCGATCACACGGTTGATCATACTCTGGGTTCCACATGCATGTTTTAGCTGAAGGTAGAATCCCTTAAACCTGGAGAGTTGAGACCCGTGGAATGGGTACCATGCAATATGACTTCAAAGGGTCTTCATTTGCTCACCGAACCTCTCCAATCCTATCACTGCTGCGTTTATGCCCCTGTACACACGCTTGATTCTCTTTTGGAGACATAGCAATCCATAGGTTTTAAGATACTGACTAGTCAGGTACATTCTTAGGCGTTTAATATGGGGTGTTGAGTCCATTTCGTTGAGCAAGGAGTAGCTCTTGTCTATTCCATATTTGGCTTAAGGAACTTACTCTGTGCTCATTTCAATCTCTGGTTTTATGCAGCACCCCAACTCACCTTTCCCCTTAAGCAAGCATAAGTTGGTTTTCTAAATTTGAGACCCTGTTCTGTTTTGTAATCCAGTTCCTGTGTAGCCAAGTTTACATTCCGTGTATTAGTGATATCTTATGATGTTTCTTTTTCTGTGTGACTTATTTCAGTTAGAATCATCATACCTGAATCCACTCATTATGCTGCTACGGGCCTGATGACATAGATGTCATTGCTGAGTGATATTGCATTGTACATAAGTACCACAACTTCTTCATCCATTTTTCACTTTCTGCGATATTGAACTTGTACCGTAAACGAGGTTCTTGTAAACAGAGCCGTCCCAAACTTTGGGGTGGCTGTGTCTTTTCGATTTTCATTTCCCTAAGCTATAGGACCATAAGTGGAAGTGCCCTAGGCTCTGTTGCTTTGTTTTTTAGATGTTTCAGGAAACACCATACACTTCTCCTGAGTGGCTGTTGGCAATTTACATCCCGCCCATCAGCATAACAAGGCTCCCAGTTCTCCATGGCCTGTCCTGCCTTTCTGGATTTTACACTTTTTTCAGATGGCCCTTGTGACCGGGGGGAAGTGAGACTTCATTGTAGTGCAGATTTCCTTTGCAAGCTTGCTTGGTTGGCCAAAAAGTGCGTATGCGTTTTTTCCTGAATATATTCAGGAAAAAACGCATACACCCTTTTTGGCCAAGTGCATCATTGGGGACGTTCTGCCTCTTTTCCTATGCTTTAAATGCAATTCCAGTCTACCTCCTGAAATCGCTTTCCTGCAATTCTGCCCCGCTTTCAAGTCCTCTTGGCAGCCTTACTTCAGTATATTTTTGGACGATAGCTGTCATTTATAACTCTGCAGGTTTGTGAATTACAGTGCCCCTGAGCTCCTTTCTTCAACTCGCTTTCTTGTGAGCTGGCCGCAACACCGCAGGATTGCTTCAGGCCCTAATGTGGTTCCGGCACGGCACGCTGAGCCTGTGGTTAATTCCTCTTCCTGGTGGGAAATGAGAGTTAAATTTGCCCGTCCAGACACCTCCAGCTAGTCTCTCATTGGTTCTCCCTATTCTTGTTCATCTTCCGCAGAAATTGCAAACTGGGCCAAACAGGAGGTTAAAGGCACTGACTCTCCAAGTCGGGAGAGTGTTAGTAAAGTGTCTGGAATATTGCACCCGAGTACCAGGGGACGAGAACGGAGACATATTTGAACACGTCTCCCGATCACACGGTTGATCATACTCTGGGTTCCACATGCATGTTTTAGCTGAAGGAAGAATCCCTTACACCTGGAGAATTGAGAGCCGTGGAATGGGTACTATGCAATATGACTTCAAAGGGTCTTCATTTGCTCACCGAACCTCTCCAATCCTATCACTGCTGCGTTTATGCCCCTGTACACACGCTTGATTCTCTTTCGGAGACATAGCAATCCATAGGTTTTAAGATACTTACTAGTCAGGTACATTCTTAGGCGTTTAATGTGGGGTGTTGAGTCCATTTCGTTGAGCAAGGAGTAGCTCTTGTCTATTCCATATTTGGCTTAAGGAACTTTATCTGTGCTCATTTCAATCTCTGGTTTTATGCAGCACCCCAACTCACCTTTCCCCTTAAGCAAGCATAAGTTGGTTTTCTAAATTTGAGACCCTGTTCTGTTTTGTAATCCAGTTCCTGTGTAGCCAAGTTTACATTCCGTGTATTAGTGATATCTTATGATGTTTATTTTTCTGTGTGACTTCTTTCAGTTAGAATCATCATACCTGAATCCACTCATTATGCTGCTACGGGCCTGATGACATAGATGTCGTTGCTGAGTGATATTGCATTGTACGTAAGAACCACAACTTCTTCATCCATTTTTCACTTTCTGCGATATTGAACTTGTACCATAAACGAGGTTTTTGTAAACAGAGCCGTCCCAAACATTGGGGTGGCTGTGTCTTTTTGATTTTCATTTCCCTAAGCTATAGGACCATAAGTGGAAGTGCCCTAGGCTCTGTTGCTTTGTTTTTTAGATGTTTCAGGAAACACCATACACTTCTCCCGAGTGGCTGTTGGCAATTTACATCCCGCCCATCAGCATAACAAGGCTCCCAGTTCTCCATGGCCTCTCCTGCCTTTCTGGATTTTACACTTTTTTCAGATGGCCCTTTTGACCGGGGGGAAGTGAGACTTCATTGTAGTGCAGATTTCCTTTGCAAGCTTGCTTGGTTGGCCAAAAAGGGCGTATGCGTTTTTTCCTGAATATATTCAGGAAAAAATGCATACGCCCTTTTTGGCCAAGTGCATCATTGTGGACGTTCTGCCTCTTTTCCTATGCTTTAAATGCAATTCCAGTCTACCTCCTGAAATCGGTTTCCTGCAATTCTGCCCCGCTTTCAAGTCCTCTTGGCAGCCTTACTTCAGTATATTTTTGGACGATAGCTGTCATTTATAACTCTGCAGTTTTGTGAATTACAGTGCCCCTGAGCTCCTTTCTTCAACTCGCTTTCTTGTGAGCTGGCCGCAACACCGCAGGATTGCTTCAGGCCCTAATCTGGTTCTGGCATGGCACGCTGAGCCTTTGGTTAATTCCTCTTCCTGGTGGGAAATGAGAGTTAAATTTGCCCGTCCAGACACCTCCAGCTAGTCTCTCATTGGTTCTCCCTATTCTTGTTCATCTTCCGCAGAAATTGCAAACTGGGCCAAACAGGAGGTTAAAGGCACTGACTCTCCAAGTCGGGAGAGTGTTAGTAAAGTGTCTGAAATATTGCACCCGAGTACCAGGGGACGAGAACGGAGACATATTTGAACACGTCTCCCGATCACACGGTTGATCATACTCTGGGTTCCACATGCATGTTTTAGCTGAAGGAAGAATCCCTTACACCTGGAGAATTGAGAGCCGTGGAATGGGTACCATGCAATATGACTTCAAAGGGTCTTCATTTGCTCACCGAACCTCTCCAATCCTATCACTGCTGCGTTTATGCCCCTGTACACACGCTTGATTCTCTTTCGGAGACATAGCAATCCATAGGTTTTAAGATACTTACTAGTCAGGTACATTCTTAGGCGTTTAATGTGGGGTGTTGAGTCCATTTCGTTGAGCAAGGAGTAGCTCTTGTCTATTCCATATTTGGCTTAAGGAACTTTATCTGTGCTCATTTCAATCTCTGGTTTTATGCAGCACCCCAACTCACCTTTCCCCTTAAGCAAGCATAAGTTGGTTTTCTAAATTTGAGACCCTGTTCTGTTTTGTAATCCAGTTCCTGTGTAGCCAAGTTTACATTCCGTGTATTAGTGATATCTTATGATGTTTATTTTTCTGTGTGACTTCTTTCAGTTAGAATCATCATACCTGAATCCACTCATTATGCTGCTACGGGCCTGATGACATAGATGTCGTTGCTGAGTGATATTGCATTGTACGTAAGAACCACAACTTCCATCCATTTTTCACTTTCTGCGATATTGAACTTGTACCATAAACGAGGTTCTTGTAAACAGAGTCGTCTCAAACTTTGGGGTGGCTGTGTCTTTTTGATTTTCATTTCCCTAAGCTATAGGACCATAAGTGGAAGTGCCCTAGGCTCTGTTGCTTTGTTTTTTAGATGTTTCAGGAAACACCATACACTTCTCCCGAGTGGCTGTTGGCAATTTACATCCCGCCCATCAGCATAACAAGGCTCCCAGTTCTCCATGGCCTGTCCTGCCTTTCTGGATTTTACACTTTTTTCAGATGGCCCTTTTGACCGGGGGGAAGTGAGACTTCATTGTAGTGCAGATTTCCTTTGCAAGCTTGCTTGGTTGGCCAAAAAGGGCGTATGCGTTTTTTCCTGAATATATTCAGGAAAAAACGCATACGCCCCTTTTGGCCAAGTGCATCATTGTGGACGTTCTGCCTCTTTTCCTATGCTTTAAATGCAATTCCAGTCTACCTCCTGAAATCGGTTTCCTGCAATTCTGCCCCGCTTTCAAGTCCTCTTGGCAGCCTTACTTCAGTATATTTTTGGACGATAGCTGTCATTT
Organism: Globicephala melas; assembly: GCF_963455315.2. Taxonomy (NCBI): domain Eukaryota; kingdom Metazoa; phylum Chordata; class Mammalia; order Artiodactyla; family Delphinidae; genus Globicephala; species Globicephala melas. Next base: position 708,844 of record NW_027207301.1, on the reverse strand, counting down.
ATAACTCTGCAGGTTTGTGAATTACAGTGCCCCTGAGCTCCTTTCTTCAACTCGCTTTCTTGTGAGCTGGCCGCAACACCGCAGGATTGCGTCAGGCCCTAATCTGGTTCCGGCACGGCACGCTGAGCCTTTGGTTAATTCCTCTTCCTGGTGGGAAATGAGAGTTAAATTTGTCCGTCCAGACACCTCCAGCTAGTCTCTCATTGGTTCTCCCTATTCCTGTTCATCTTCTGCAGAAATTGCAAACTGGGCCAAACAGGAAGTTAAAGGCACTGACTCTCCAAGTCGGGAGAGTGTTAGTAAAGCGTCTGGAATGTTGCACCCGAGTACCAGGGGACAAGAACGGAGACATATTTGAAGACGTCTCCCGATCACACGGTTGATCATACTCTGGGGTCCACATGCATGTTTTAGCTGAAGGAAGAATCCCTTAAACCTGGAGAGTTGAGACCCGTGGAATGGGTACCATGCAATATGACTTCAAAGGGTCTTCATTTGCTCACCGAACCTCTCCAATCCTATCACTGCTGCGTTTATGCCCCTGTACACATGCTTGATTCTCTTTCGGAGACATAGCAATCCATAGGTTTTAAGATACTTACTAGTCAGGTACATTCTTAGACGTTTAATATGGGGTGTTGAGTCCATTTCGTTGAGCAAGGAGTAGCTCTTGTGTATTCCATATTTGGCTTAAGGAACTTACTCTGTGCTCATTTCAATCTCTGGTTTTATGCAGCACCCCAACTCACCTTTCCCCTTAAGCAAGCATAAGTTGGTTTTCTAAATTTGAGACCCTGTTCTGTTTTGTAATCCAGTTCCTGTGTAGCCAAGTTTACATTCCGTGTATTAGTGATATCTTATGATGTTTCTTTTTCTGTGTGACTTCTTTCAGTTAGAATCATCATACCTGAATCCACTCATTATGCTGCTACGGGCCTGATGACATAGATGTCATTGCTGAGTGATATTGCATTGTACGTAAGTACCACAACTTCTTCATCATTTTTCACTTTCTGCGATATTGAACTTGTACCGTAAACGAGGTTCTTGTAAACAGAGCCGTCGCAAACTTTCGGGTGGCTGTGTCTTTTTGATTTTCATTTCCCTAAGCTATAGGACCATAAGTGGAAGTGCCCTAGGCTCTGTTGCTTTGTTTTTTAGATGTTTCAGGAAACACCATACACTTCTCCCGAGTGGCTGTTGGCAATTTACATCCCGCCCATCAGCATAACAAGGCTCCCAGTTCTCCATGGCCTGTCCTGCCTTTCTGGATTTTACACTTTTTTCAGATGGCCCTTTTGACCGGGGGGAAGTGAGACTTCATTGTAGTGCAGATTTCCTTTGCAAGCTTGCTTGGTTGGCCAAAAAGGGCGTATGCGTTTTTTCCTGAATATATTCAGGAAAAAACGCATACGCCCTTTTTGGCGAAGTGCATCATTGTGGACGTTCTGCCTCTTTTCCTATGCTTTAAATGCAATTCCAGTCTACCTCCTGAAATCGGTTTCCTGCAATTCTGCCCCGCTTTCAAGTCCTCTTGGCAGCCTTACTTCAGTATATTTTTGGACGATAGCTGTCATTTATAACTCTGCAGGTTTGTGAATTACAGTGCCCCTGAGCTCCTTTCTTCAACTCGCTTTCTTGTGAGCTGGCCGCAACACCGCAGGATTGCATCAGGCCCTAATCTTGTTCCGGCACGGCATGCTGAGCCTTTGGTTAATTCCTCTTCCTGGTGGGAAATGAGAGTTAAATTTGCCCGTCCAGACACCTCCAGCTAGTCTCTCATTGGTTCTCCCTATTCTTGTTCATCTTCCGCAGAAATTGCAAACTGGGCCAAACAGGAGGTTAAAGGCACTGACTCTCCAAGTCGGGAGAGTGTTAGTAAAGCGTCTGGAATATTGCACCCGAGTACCAGGGGACGAGAACGGAGACATATTTGAAGACGTCTCCCGATCACACGGTTGATCATACTCTGGGTTCCACATGCATGTTTTAGCTGAAGGAAGAATCCCTTACACCTGGAGAATTGAGACCCGTGGAATGGGTACCATGCAATATGACTTCAAAGGGTCTTCATTTGCTCACCGAACCTCTCCAATCCTATCACTGCTGCGTTTAAGCCCCTGTACACATGCTTGATTCTCTTTCGGAGACATAGCAATCCATAGGTTTTAAGATACTTACTAGTCAGGTACATTCTTAGGCGTTTAATATGGGGTGTTGAGTCCATTTCGTTGAGCAAGGAGTAGCTCTTGTCTATTCCATATTTGGCTTAAGGAACTTACTCTGTGCTCATTTCAATCTCTGGTTTTATGGAGCACCCCAACTCACCTTTCCCCTTAAGCAAGCATAAGTTGGTTTTCTAAATTTGAGACCCTGTTCTGTTTTGTAATCCAGTTCCTGTGTAGCCAAGTTTACATTCCATGTATTAGTGATATCTTATGATGTTTCTTTTTCTGTGTGACTTCTTTCAGTTAGAATCATCATACCTGAATCCACTCATTATGCTGCTACGGGCCTGATGACATAGATGTCATTGCTGAGTGATATTGCATTGTACGTAAGTACCACAACTTCTTCATCCATTTTTCACTTTCTGCGTTATTGAACTTGTACCGTAAACGAGGTTCTTGTAAACAGAGCCGTCCCAAACTTTGGGGTGGCTGTGTCTTTTTGATTTTCATTTCCCTAAGCTATAGGACCATAAGTGGAAGTGCCCTAGGCTCTGTTGCTTTGTTTTTTAGATGTTTCAGGAAACACATACACTTCTCCTGAGTGGCTGTTGGCAATTTACATCCCGCCCATCAGCATAACAAGGCTCCCAGTTCTCCATGGCCTGTCCTGCCTTTCTGGATTTTACAATTTTTTCAGATGGCCCTTTTGACCGGGGGGAAGTGAGACTTCATTGTAGTGCAGATTTCCTTTGCAAGCTTGCTTGGTTGGCCAAAAAGGGCGTATGCGTTTTTTCCTGAATATATTCAGGAAAAAACGCATACGCCCTTTTTGGCCAAGTGCATCATTGTGGACGTTCTGCCTCTTTTCCTATGCTTTCAATGCAATTCCTGTCTACCTCCTGAAATCGGTTTCCTGCAATTCTGCCCCGCTTTCAAGTCCTCTTGGCAGCCTTACTTCAGTATATTTTTGGACGATAGCTGTCATTTATAACTCTGCAGGTTTGTGAATTACAGTGCCCCTGAGCTCCTTTCTTCAACTCGCTTTCTTGTGAGCTGGCCGCAACACCGCAGGATTGCTTCAGGCCCTAATCTGGTTCCGGCACGGCACGCTGAGCCTTTGGTTAATTGCTCTTCCTGGTGGGAAATGAGAGTTAAATTTGCCCGTCCAGACACCTCCAGCTAGTCTCTCATTGGTTCTCCCTATTCCTGTTCATCTTCCACAGAAATTGCAAACTGGGCCAAACAGGAGGTTAAAGGCACTGACTCTCCAAGTCGGGAGAGTGTTAGTAAAGCGTCTGGAATGTTGCACCCGAGTACCAGGGGACGAGAACGGAGACATATTTGAACACGTCTCCCGATCACATGGTTGATCATACTCTGGGTTCCACATGCATGTTTTAGCTGAAGGAAGAATCCCTTAAACCTGGAGAGTTGAGACCCGTGGAATGGGTACCATGCAATATGACTTCAAAGGGTCTTCATTTGCTCACCGAACCTCTCCAATCCTATCACTGCTGCGTTTATGCCCTTGTGCACACGCTTGATTCTCTTTCGGAGACATAGCAATCCATAGGTTTTAAGATACTTACTAGTCAGGTACATTCTTAGGCGTTTAATATGGGGTGTTGAGTCCATTTCGTTGAGCAAGGAGTAGCTCTTGTCTATTCCATATTTGGCTTAAGGAACTTTATCTGTGCTCATTTCAATCTCTGGTTTTATGCAGCACCCCAACTCACCTTTCCCCTTAAGCAAGCATAAGTTGGTTTTCTAAATTTGAGACCCTGTTGTGTTTTGTAATCCAGTTCCTGTGTAGCCAAGTTTACATTCCGTGTATTAGTGATATCTTATGATGTTTCTTTTTCTGTGTGACTTCTTTCAGTTAGAATCATCATACCTGAATCCACTCATTATGCTGCTACGGGCCTGATGACATAGATGTCATTGCTGAGTGATATTGCATTGTACGTAAGTACCACAACTTCTTCATCCATTTTTCACTTTCTGCGATATTGAACTTGTACCGTAAACGAGGTTCTTGTAAACAGAGCCGTCCCAAACTTTGGGGTGCCTCTGTCTTTTGGATTTTCATTTCCCTAAGCTATAGGACCATAAGTGGAAGTGCCCTAGGCTCTATTGCTTTGTTTTTTAGATGTTTCAGGAAACACCATACACTTCTCCCGAGTGGCTGTTGGCAATTTACATCCCGCCCATCAGCATAACAAGGCTCCCAGTTCTCCATGGCCTGTCCTGCCTTTCTGGATTTTACACTTTTTTCAGATGGCCCTTTTGACCGGGGGGAAGTGAGACTTCATTGTAGTGCAGATTTCCTTTGCAAGCTTGCTTGGTTGGGCAAAAAGGCCGTATGCGTTTTTTCCTGAATATATTCAGGAAAAAACGCATACGCCCTTTTTGGCCAAGTGTATCATTGTGGACGTTCTGCCTCTTTTCCTATGCTTTAAATGCAATTCCTGTCTACCTCCTGAAATCGGTTTCCTGCAATTCTGCCCCGCTTTCAAGTCCTCTTGGCAGCCTTACTTCAGTATATTTTTGGACGATAGCTGTCATTTATAACTCTGCAGGTTTGTGAATTACAGTGCCCCTGAGCTCCTTTCTTCAACTCGCTTTCTTGTGAGCTGGCCGCAACACCGCAGGATTGCTTCAGGCCCTAATCTGGTTCCGGCACGGCATGCTGAGCCTTTGGTTAATTCCTCTTCCTGGTGGGAAATGAGAGTTAAATTTACCCGTCCAGACACCTCTAGCTAGTCTCTCATTGGTTCTCCCTATTCCTGTTCATCTTCCGCAGAAATTGCAAACTGGGCCAAACAGGAGGTTAAAGGCACTGACTCTCCAAGTCGGGAGAGTGTTAGTAAAGCGTCTGAAATGTTGCACCCGAGTACCAGGGGACGAGAACAGAGACATATTTGAACACGTCTCCCGATCACACGGTTGATCATACTCTGGGTTCCACATGCATGTTTTAGCTGAAGGCAGAATCCCTTACACCTGGAGAGTTGAGACCCGTGGAATGGGTACCATGCAATATGACTTCAAAGGGTCTTCATTTGCTCACCGAACCTCTCCAATCCTATCACTGCTGCTTTTAGGCCCCTGTACACACGCTTGATTCTCTTTCGGAGACATAGCAATCCATAGGTTTTAAGATACTTACTAGTCAGGTACATTCTTAGGCGTTTAATGTGGGGTGTTGAGTCCATTTCATTGAGCAAGGAGTAGCTCTTGTGTATTCCATATTTGGCTTAAGGAACTTTATCTGTGCTCATTTCAATCTCTGGTTTTATGCAGAACCCCAACTCACCTTTCCCCTTAAGCAAGCATAAGTTGGTTTTTTAAATTTGAGACCCTGTTCTGTTTTGTAATCCAGTTCCTGTGTAGCCAAGTTTACATTCCGTGTATTAGTGATATCTTATGATGTTTCTTTTTCTGTGTGACTTATTTCAGTTAGAATCATCATACCTGAATCCACTCATTATGCTGCTATGGGCCTGATGACATAGATGTCATTGCTGAGTGATATTGCATTGTACGTAAGTACCACAACTTCTTCATCCATTTTTCACTTTCTGCGATATTGAACTTGTACCGTAAACGAGGTTCTTGTAAACAGAGCCGTCCGAAACTTTGGGGTGGCTGTGTCTTTTCGATTTTCATTTCCCTAAGCTATAGGACCATAAGTGGAAGTGCCCTAGGCTCTGTTGCTTTGTTTTTTAGATGTTTCAGGAAACACCATACACTTCTCCCGAGTGGCTGTTGGCAATTTACATCCCGCCCATCAGCATAACAAGGCTCCCAGTTCTCCATGGCCTGTCCTGTCTTTCTGGATTTTACACTTTTTTCAGATGGCCCTTTTGACCGGGGGGAAGTGAGACTTCATTGTAGTGCAGATTTCCTTTGCAAGCTTGCTTGGTTGGCCAAAAAGGGCGTATGCCTGTTTTCCTGAATATATTCAGGAAAAAACGCATACGCCCTTTTTGGCCAAGTGCATCATTGTGGACGTTCTGCCTCTTTTCCTATGCTTTCAATGCAATTCCAGTCTACCTCCTGAAATCGGTTTCCTGCAATTCTGCCCCGCTTTCAAGTCCTCTTGGCAGCCTTACTTCAGTATATTTTTGGACGATAGCTGTCATTTATAACTCTGCAGGTTTGTGAATTACAGTGCCCCTGAGCTCCTTTCTTCAACTCGCTTTCTTGTGAGCTGGCCGCAACACCGCAGGATTGCATCAGGCCCTAATCTTGTTCCGGCACGGCACGCTGAGCCTTTGGTTAATTCCTCTTCCTGGTGGGAAATGAGAGTTAAATTTGCCCGTCCAGACACCTCCAGCTAGTCTCTCATTGGTTCTCCCTATTCTTGTTCATCTTCCGCAGAAATTGCAAACTGGGCCAAACAGGAGGTTAAAGGCACTGACTCTCCAAGTCGGGAGAGTGTTAGTAAAGCGTCTGGAATATTGCACCCGAGTACCAGGGGACGAGAACGGAGACATATTTGAAGACGTCTCCCGATCACACGGTTGATCATACTCTGGGTTCCACATGCATGTTTTAGCTGAAGGAAGAATCCCTTACACCTGGAGAATTGAGACCCGTGGAATGGGTACCATGCAATATGACTTCAAAGGGTCTTCATTTGCTCACCGAACCTCTCCAATCCTATCACTGCTGCGTTTAAGCCCCTGTACACATGCTTGATTCTCTTTCGGAGACATAGCAATCCATAGGTTTTAAGATACTTACTAGTCAGGTACATTCTTAGGCGTTTAATATGGGGTGTTGAGTCCATTTCGTTGAGCAAGGAGTAGCTCTTGTCTATTCCATATTTGGCTTAAGGAACTTACTCTGTGCTCATTTCAATCTCTGGTTTTATGCAGCACCCCAACTCACCTTTCCCCTTAAGCAAGCATAAGTTGGTTTTCTAAATTTGAGACCCTGTTCTGTTTTGTAATCCAGTTCCTGTGTAGCCAAGTTTACATTCCGTGTATTAGTGATATCTTATGATGTTTCTTTTTCTGTGTGACTTATTTCAGTTAGAATCATCATACCTGAATCCACTCATTATGCTGCTACGGGCCTGATGACATAGATGTCATTGCTGAGTGATATTGCATTGTACGTAAGTACCACAACTTCTTCATCCATTTTTCACTTTCTGCGATATTGAACTTGTACCGTAAACGAGGTTCTTGTAAACAGAGCCGTCCCAAACTTTGGGGTGGCTGTGTCTTTTGGATTTTCATTTCCCTAAGCTATAGGACCATAAGTGGAAGTGCCCTAGGCTCTGTTGCTTTGTTTTTTAGATGTTTCAGGAAACACCATACACTTCTCCCGAGTGGCTGTTGGCAATTTACATCCCGCCCATCAGCATAACAAGGCTCCCAGTTCTCCATGGCCTGTCCTGCCTTTCTGGATTTTACACTTTTTTCAGATGGCCCTTTTGACCGGGGGGAAGTGAGACTTCATTGTAGTGCAGATTTCCTTTGCAAGCTTGCTTGGTTGGCCAAAAAGGGCGTATGCGTTTTTTCCTGAATATATTCAGGAAAAAACGCATACGCCCTTTTTGGCCAAGTGCATCATTGTGGACGTTCTGCCTCTTTTCCTATGCTTTCAATGCAATTCCAGTCTACCTCCTGAAATCGGTTTCCTGCAATTCTGCCCCGCTTTCAAGTCCTCTTGGCAGCCTTACTTCAGTATATTTTTGGACGATAGCTGTCATTTATAACTCTGCAGGTTTGTGAATTACAGTGCCCCTGAGCTCCTTTCTTCAACTCGCTTTCTTGTGAGCTGGCCGCAACACCGCAGGATTGCTTCAGGCCCTAATCTGGTTCCGGCACGGCACGCTGAGCCTTTGGTTAATTCCTCTTCCTGGTGGGAAATGAGAGTTAAATTTGCCCGTCCAGACACCTCCAGCTAGTCTCTCATTGGTTCTCCCTATTCCTGTTCATCTTCCGCAGAAATTGCAAACTGGGCCAAACAGGAGGTTAAAGGCACTGACTCTCCAAGTCGGGAGAGTGTTAGTAAAGCGTCTGGAATGTTGCACCCGAGTACCAGGGGACAAGAACGGAGACATATTTGAACACGTCTCCCGATCACACGGTTGATCATACTCTGGGTTCCACATGCATGTTTTAGCTGAAGGAAGAATCCCTTAAACCTGGATAGTTGAGACCCGTGGAATGGGTACCATGCAATATGACTTCAAAGGGTCTTCATTTGCTCACCGAACCTCTCCAATCCTAACACTGCTGCGTTTATGCCCCTGTACACACGCTTGATTCTCTTTCGGAGACATAGCAATCCATAGGTTTTAAGATACTTACTAGTCAGGTACATTCTTAGGTGTTTAATATGGGGTGTTGAGTCCATTTCGTTGAGCAAGGAGTAGCTCTTGTCTATTCCATATTTGGCTTAAGGAACTTACTCGGTGCTCATTTCAATCTCTGGTTTTATGGAGCACCCCAACTCACCTTTCCCCTTAAGCAAGCATAAGTTGGTTTTCTAAATTTGAGACCCTGTTGTGTTTTGTAATCCAGTTCCTGTGTAGCCAAGTTTACATTCCGTGTATTAGTGATATCTTATGATGTTTCTTTTTCTGTGTGACTTCTTTCAGTTAGAATCATCATACCTGAATCCACTCATTATGCTGCTACGGGCCTGATGACATAGATGTCATTGCTGAGTGATATTGCATTGTACGTAAGTACCACAACTTCTTCATCCATTTTTCACTTTCTGCGTTATTGAACTTGTACCGTAAACGAGGTTCTTGTAAACAGAGCCGTCCCAAACTTTGGGGTGGCTGTGTCTTTTTGATTTTCATTTCCCTAAGCTATAGGACCATAAGTGGAAGTGCCCTAGGCTCTGTTGCTTTGTTTTTTAGATGTTTCAGGAAACACATACACTTCTCCTGAGTGGCTGTTGGCAATTTACATCCCGCCCATCAGCATAACAAGGCTCCCAGTTCTCCATGGCCTGTCCTGCCTTTCTGGATTTTACAATTTTTTCAGATGGCCCTTTTGACCGGGGGGAAGTGAGACTTCATTGTAGTGCAGATTTCCTTTGCAAGCTTGCTTGGTTGGCCAAAAAGGGCGTATGCGTTTTTTCCTGAATATATTCAGGAAAAAACGCATACGCCCTTTTTGGCCAAGTGCATCATTGTGGACGTTCTGCCTCTTTTCCTATGCTTTCAATGCAATTCCTGTCTACCTCCTGAAATCGGTTTCCTGCAATTCTGCCCCGCTTTCAAGTCCTCTTGGCAGCCTTACTTCAGTATATTTTTGGACGATAGCTGTCATTTATAACTCTGCAGGTTTGTGAATTACAGTGCCCCTGAGCTCCTTTCTTCAACTCGCTTTCTTGTGAGCTGGCCGCAACACTGCAGGATTGCTTCAGGCCCTAATCTGGTTCCGGCACGGCACGCTGAGCCTTTGGTTAATTGCTCTTCCTGGTGGGAAATGAGAGTTAAATTTGCCCGTCCAGACACCTCCAGCTAGTCTCTCATTAGTTCTCCCTATTCCTGTTCATCTTCCACAGAAATTGCAAACTGGGCCAAACAGGAGGTTAAAGGCACTGACTCTCCAAGTCGGGAGAGTGTTAGTAAAGCGTCTGGAATGTTGCACCCGAGTACCAGGGGACGAGAACGGAGACATATTTGAACACGTCTCCCGATCACATGGTTGATCATACTCTGGGTTCCACATGCATGTTTTAGCTGAAGGAAGAATCCCTTAAACCTGGAGAGTTGAGACCCGTGGAATGGGTACCATGCAATATGACTTCAAAGGGTCTTCATTTGCTCACCGAACCTCTCCAATCCTATCACTGCTGCGTTTATGCCCTTGTGCACACGCTTGATTCTCTTTCGGAGACATAGCAATCCATAGGTTTTAAGATACTTACTAGTCAGGTACATTCTTAGGCGTTTAATATGGGGTGTTGAGTCCATTTCGTTGAGCAAGGAGTAGCTCTTGTCTATTCCATATTTGGCTTAAGGAACTTTATCTGTGCTCATTTCAATCTCTGGTTTTATGCAGCACCCCAACTCACCTTTCCCCTTAACAAGAATAAGTTGGTTTTCTAAATTTGAGACCCTGTTGTGTTTTGTAATCCAGTTCCTGTGTAGCCAAGTTTACATTCCGTGTATTAGTGATATCATATGATGTTTCTTTTTCTGTGTGACTTCTTTCAGTTAGAATCATCATACCTGAATCCACTCATTATGCTGCTACGGGCCTGATGACATAGATGTCATTGCTGAGTGATATTGCATTGTACGTAAGTACCACAACTTCTTCATCCATTTTTCACTTTCTGCGTTATTGAACTTGTACCGTAAACGAGGTTCTTGTAAACAGAGCCGTCCCAAACTTTGGGGTGGCTGTGTCTTTTTGATTTTCATTTCCCTAAGCTATAGGACCATAAGTGGAAGTGCCCTAGGCTCTGTTGCTTTGTTTTTTAGATGTTTCAGGAAACACATACACTTCTCCCGAGTGGCTGTTGGAAATTTACATCCCGCCCATCAGCATAACAAGGCTCCCAGTTCTCCATGGCCTGTCCTGCCTTTCTGGATTTTACACTTTTTTCAGATGGCCCTTTTGACCGGGGGGAAGTGAGACTTCATTGTAGTGCAGATTTCCTTTGCAAGCTTGCTTGGTTGGCCAAAAAGGGCGTATGCGTTTTTTCCTGAATATATTCAGGAAAAAACGCATACGCCCTTTTTGGCCAAGTGCATCATTGTGGACGTTCTGCCTCTTTTCCTATGCTTTCAATGCAATTCCTGTCTACCTCCTGAAATCGGTTTCCTGCAATTCTGCCCCGCTTTCAAGTCCTCTTGGCAGCCTTACTTCAGTATATTTTTGGACGATAGCTGTCATTTATAACTCTGCAGGTTTGTGAATTACAGTGCCCCTGAGCTCCTTTCTTCAACTCGCTTTCTTGTGAGCTGGCCGCAACACCGCAGGATTGCTTCAGGCCCTAATGTGGTTCCGGCACGGCACGCTGAGCCTTTGGTTAATTGCTCTTCCTGGTGGGAAATGAGAGTTAAATTTGCCCGTCCAGACACCTCCAGCTAGTCTCTCATTGGTTCTCCCTATTCCTGTTCATCTTCCACAGAAATTGCAAACTGGGCCAAACAGGAGGTTAAAGGCACTGACTCTCCAAGTCGGGAGAGTGTTAGTAAAGCGTCTGGAATGTTGCACCCGAGTACCAGGGGACGAGAACGGAGACATATTTGAACACGTCTCCCGATCACACGGTTGATCATACTCTGGGTTCCACATGCATGTTTTAGCTGAAGGAAGAATCCCTTAAACCTGGAGAGTTGAGACCCGTGGAATGGGTACCATGCAATATGACTTCAAAGGGTCTTCATTTGCTCACCGAACCTCTCCAATCCTATCACTGCTGCGTTTATGCCCCTGTGCACACGCTTGATTCTCTTTCGGAGACATAGCAATCCATAGGTTTTAAGATACTTACTAGACAGGTACATTCTTAGGCGTTTAATATGGGGTGTTGAGTCCATTTCGTTGAGCAAGGAGTAGCTCTTGTCTATTCCATATTTGGCTTAAGGAACTTTATCTGTGCTCATTTCAATCTCTGGTTTTATGCAGCACCCCAACTCACCTTTCCCCTTAAGCAAGCATAAGTTGGTTTTCTAAATTTGAGACCCTGTTCTGTTTTGTAATCCAGTTCCTGTGTAGCCAAGTTTCCATTCCGTGTATTAGTGATATCTTATGATGTTTTTTTTCTGTGTGACTTCTTTCAGTTAGAATCATCATACCTGAATCCACTCATTATGCTGCTACGGGCCTGATGACATAGATGTCATTGCTGAGTGATATTGCATTGTACGTAAGTACCACAACTTCTTCATCCATTTTTCACTTTCTGCGATATTGAACTTGTACCGTAAAAGAGGTTCTTGTAAACAGAGCCGTCCCAAACTTTGGGGTGGCTGTGTCTTTTTGATTTTCATTTCCCTAAGCTATAGGACCATAAGTGGAAGTGCCCTAGGCTCTGTTGCTTTGTTTTTTAGATGTTTCAGGAAACACATACACTTCTCCCGAGTGGCTGTTGGCAATTTACATCCCGCCCATCAGCATAACAAGGCTCCCAGTTCTCCATGGCCTGTCCTGCCTTTCTGGATTTTACACTTTTTTCAGATGGCCCTTTTGACCGGGGGGAAGTGAGACTTCATTGTAGTGCAGATTTCCTTTGCAAGCTTGCTTGGTTGGCCAAAAAGGGCGTATGCGTTTTTTCCTGAATATATTCAGGAAAAAACGCATACGCCCTTTTTGGCCAAGTGCATCATTGTGGACGTTCTGCCTCTTTTCCTATGCTTTCAATGCAATTCCAGTCTACCTCCTGAAATCGGTTTCCTGCAATTCTGCCTCGCTTTCAAGTCCTCTTGGCAGCCTTACTTCAGTATATTTTTGGACGATAGCTGTCATTTATAACTCTGCAGGTTTGTGAATTACAGTGTCCCTGAGCTCCTTTCTTCAACTCGCTTTCTTGTGAGCTGGCCGCAACACCGCAGGATTGCTTCAGGCCCTAATCTGGTTCCGGCACGGCACGCTGAGCCTTTGGTTAATTCCTCTTCCTGGTGGGAAATGAGAGTTAAATTTGCCCGTCCAGACACCTCCAGCTAGTCTCTCATTGGTTCTCCCTATTCCTGTTCATCTTCCGCAGAAATTGCAAACTGGGCCAAACAGGAGGTTAAAGGCACTGACTCTCCAAGTCGGGAGAGTGTTAGTAAAGCGTCTGGAATGTTGCACCCAAGTACCAGGGGACGAGAACGGAGACATATTTGAACACGTCTCCCGATCACACGGTTGATCATACTCTGGGTTCCACATGCATGTATTAGCTGAAGGTAGAATCCCTTAAACCTGGAGAGTTGAGACCCGTGAAATGGGTACCATGCAATATGACTTCAAAGGGTCTTCATTTGCTCACCGAACCTCTCCAATCCTATCACTGCTGCGTTTATTCCCCTGTACACACGCTTGATTCCCTTTCGCAGACATAGCAATCCATAGGTTTTAAGATACTTAGTAGTCAGGTACATTCTTAGGCGTTTAATATGGGGTGTTGAGTCCATTTCGTTGAGCAAGGAGTAGCTCTTGTCTATTCCATATTTGGCTTAAGGAACTTTATCTGTGCTCATTTCAATCTCTGGTTTTATGCAGCACCCCAACTCACCTTTCCCCTTAACAAGCATAAGTTGGTTTTCTAAATTTGAGACCCTGTTCTGTTTTGTAATCCAGTTCCTGTGTAGCCAAGTTTACATTCCGTGTATTAGTGATATCTTATGATGTTTCTTTTTCTGTGTGACTTATTTCAGTTAGAATCATCATACCTGAATGCACTCATTATGCTGCTACGGGCCTGATGACATAGATGTCATTGCTGAGTGATATTGCATTGTACGTAAGTACGAGAACTTCTTCATCCATTTTTCACTTTCTGCGATATTGAACTTGTACCATAAACGAGGTTCTTGTATACAGAGCCGTCCCAAATTTGGGGTGGCTGTGCCTTTTGATTTTAATTTCCTTAAGCTATAGGACCATAAGTGGAAGTGCCCTAGGCTCTGTTGCTTTGTTTTTTAGATGTTTCAGGAAACACCATAGACTTCTGCCTAGTGACTGTTGGCAATTTACATCCCGCACATCAGCATAAAAAGGCGCCCAGTTCTCCATGGCCTGTCCTGCCTTTCTGGATTTTACACTTTTTCAGATGGCCCTTTTGACCGGGGGGAAGTGAGACTTCATTGTAGTGCAGATTTCCTTTGCAAGCTTGCTTGGTTGGCCAAAAAGGGCGTATGCGTTTCTTCCTGAATAGGAAAAAACACATACACCCTTTTTGGCCAAGTGCATCATTGTGGACGTTCTGCCTCTTTTCCTATGTTTTCAATGCAATTCCAGTATACCTCCTGAAATCGGTTTCCTGCAATTCTGCCCCGCTTTCAAGTCCTCTTGGCAGCCTTATTTCAGTATATTTTTGGACGATAGCTGTCATTTATAACTCTGCAGGTTTGTGAATTACAGTGCCCCTGAACTCCTTCCTTCAACTTGCTTTCTTGTGAGCTGGCCGCAACACCGCAGGATTGCTTCAGGCCCTAATCTGGTTCCGGCATGGCACGCTGAGCCTTTGGTTAATTCCTCTTCCTGGTGGGAAAAGAGAGTTAAATTTGCCCGTCCAGACACCTCCAGCTAGTCTCTCATTGGTTCTCCCTATTCCTGTTCATCTTCCGCAGAAATTGCAAACTGGGCCAAACAGGAGGTTAAAGGCACTGACTCTCCAAGTCGGGAGAGTGTTAGTAAAGCGTCTGGAATATTGCACCCAAGGACCAGGGGACGAGAACGGAGAGATATTTGAAGACGTCTCCCGATCACACGGTTGATCATACTCTGGGTTCCACATGCATGTTTTAGCTGAAGGAAGAATCCCTTAAACCTGGAGAGTTGAGACCCGTGGAATGGGTACCATGCAATATGACTTCAAAGGGTCTTCATTTGCTCACCGAACCTCTCCAATCCTATCACTGCTGCGTTTATTCCCCTCTACACACGCTTGATTCCCTTTCGGAGCCATAGCAATCCATAGGTTTTAAGATACTTACTAGTCAGGTACATTCTTAGGCGTTTAATATGGGGTGTTGAGTCCATTTCGTTGAGCAAGGAGTAGCTCTTGTCTATTCCATATTTGGCTTAAGGAACTTTATCTGTGCTCATTTCAATCTCTGGTTTTATGCAGCACCCCAACTCACCTTTCCCCTTAAGCAAGCATAAGTTGGTTTTCTAAATTTGAGACCCTGTTCTGTTTTGTAATCCAGTTCCTGTGTAGCCATGTTTACACTGCGTGTATTAGTGATATCTTATGATGTTTCTTTTTCTGTGTGACTTCTTTCAGTTAGAATCATCATACCTGAATCCACTCATTATGCTGCTACGGGCCTGATGACATAGATGTCATTGCTGAGTGATATTGCATTGTACGTAAGTACCACAACTTCTTCATCCATTTTTCACTTTCTGCGATATTGAACTTGTACCGTAAACGAGGTTCTTGTAAACAGAGCCGTCCCAAACTTTGGGGTGGCTGTGTCTTTTTGATTTTCATTTCCCTAAGCTATAGGACCATAAGTGGAAGTGCCCTAGGCTCTGTTGCTTTGTTTTTTAGATGTTTCAGGAAACACATACACTTCTCCTGAGTGGCTGTTGGCAATTTACATCCCGCCCATCAGCATAACAAGGCTCCCAGTTCTCCATGGCCTGTCCTGCCTTTCTGGATTTTACACTTTTTTCAGATGGCCCTTTTGACCCGGGGGAAGTGAGACCTCATTGTAGTGCAGATTTCCTTTGCAAGCTTGCTTGGTTGGCCAAAAAGGGCGTATGCGTTTTTTCCTGAATATATTCAGGAAAAAACGCATACGCCCTTTTTGGCCAAGTGCATCATTGTGGACGTTCTGCCTCTTTTCCTATGCTTTAAATGTAATTCCAGTCTACCTCCTGAAATCGGTTTCCTGCAATTCTGCCCCGCTTTCAAGTCCTCTTGGCAGCCTTACTTCAGTATATTTTTGGACGATAGCTGTCATTTATAACTCTGCAGGTTTGTGAATTACAGTGTCCCGGAGCTCCTTTCCTCAACTCGATTTCTTGTGAGCTGGCCGCAACACCGCAGGATTGCTTCAGGCCCTAATGTGGTTCCGGCACGGCACGCTGAGCCTTTGGTTAATTCCTCTTCCTGGTGGGAAATGAGAGTTAAATTTGCCCGTCCAGACACCTCCAGCTAGTCTCTCATTGGTTCTCCCTATTCCTGTTCATCTTCCGCAGAAATTGCAAACTGGGCCAAACAGGAGGTTAAAGGCACTGACTCTCCAAGTCGGGAGAGTGTTAGTAAAGCGTCTGGAATGTTGCACCCGAGTACCAGGGGACGAGAACGGAGACATATTTGAACACGTCTCCCGATCACACGGTTGATCATACTCTGGGTTCCACATGCATGTTTTAGCTGAAGGAAGAATCCCTTAAACCTGGAGAGTTGAGACCCGTGGAATGGGTACCATGCAATATGACTTCAAAGGGTCTTCATTTGCTCACCGAACCTCTCCAATCCTATCACTGCTGCATTTATTCCGCTCTACACACGCTTGATTCCCTTTCGGAGACATAGCAATCCATAGGTTTTAGGATACTTACTAGTCAGGTACATTCTTAGGCGTTTAATATGGGGTGTTAAGTCCATTTCGTTGAGCAAGGAGTAGCTCTTGTCTATTCCATATTTGGCTTAAGGAACTTTATCTGTGCTCATTTCAATCTCTGGTTTTATGCAGCACCCCAACTCACCTTTCCCCTTAAGCAAGCATAAGTTGGTTTTCTAAATTTGAGACCCTGTTCTGTTTTGTAATCCAGTTCCTGTGTAGCCATGTTTACATTGCGTGTATTAGTGATATCTTATGATGTTTCTTTTTCTGTGTGACTTCTTTCAGTTAGAATCATCATACCTGAATCCACTCATTATGCTGCTACGGGCCTGATGACATAGATGTCATTGCTGAGTGATATTGCATTGTACGTTAGTACCACAGCTTCTTCATCCATTTTTCACTTTCTGTGATATTGAACTTGTACCGTAAACGAGGTTCTTGTAAACAGAGCCGTCCCAAACTTTGGGGTGGCTGTGTCTTTTTGATTTTCATTTCCCTAAGCTATAGGACCATAAGTGGAAGTGCCCTAGGCTCTGTTGCTTTGTTTTTTAGATGTTTCAGGAAACACCATACACTTCTCCCGAGTGGCTGTTGGCAATTTACATCCCGCCCATCAGCATAACAAGGCTCCCAGTTCTCCATGGCCTGTCCTGCCTTTCTGGATTTTACACTTTTTTCAGATGGCCCTTTTGACCGGGGGGAAGTGAGACTTCATTGTAGTGCAGATTTCCTTTGCAAGCTTGCTTGGTTGGCCAAAAAGGGCGTATGCGTTTTTTCCTGAATATATTCAGGAAAAAACGCATATGCCCTTTTTGGCCAAGTGCATCATTGTGGACGTTCTGCCTCTTTTCCTATGCTTTCAATGCAATTCCAGTCTACCTCCTGAAATCGGTTTCCTGCAATTCTGCCCCGCTTTCAAGTCCTCTTGGCAGCCTTACTTCAGTATATTTTTGGACGATAGCTGTCATTTATAACTCTGCAGGTTTGTGAATTACAGTGCCCCTGAGCTCCTTTCTTCAACTCGCTTTCTTGTGAGCTGGCCACAACACCGAAGGATTGCTTCAGGCCCTAATGTGGTTCCGGCACGGCACGCTGTGCCTTTGGTTAATTCCTCTTCCTGGTGGGAAATGAGAGTTAAATTTGCCCGTCCAGACACCTCCAGCTAGTCTCTCATTGGTTCTCCCTATTCCTGTTCATCTTCCGCAGAAATTGCAAACTGGGCCAAACAGGAGGTTAAAGGCACTGACTCTCCAAGTCGGGAGAGTGTTAGTAAAGCGTCTGGAATGTTGCACCCGAGTACCAGGGGACGAGAACGGAGACATATTTGAACACGTCTCCCGATCACACGGTTGATCATACTCTGGGTTCCACATGCATGTTTTAGCTGAAGGAAGAATCCCTTAAACCTGGAGAGTTGAGACCCGTGGAATGGGTACCATGCAATATGACTTCAAAGGGTCTTCATTTGCTCACCGAACCTCTCCAATCCTATCACTGCTGCGTTTATGCCCCTGTACACACGCTTGATTCTCTTTCGGAGACATAGCAATCCATAGGTTTTAAGATACTTACTAGTCAGGTACATTCTTAGGCGTTTAATATGGGGTGTTGAGTCCATTTCGTTGAGCAAGGAGTAGCTCTTGTCTATTCCATATTTGGCTTAAGGAACTTTATCTGTGCTCATTTCAATCTCTGGTTTTATGCAGCACCCCAACTCACCTTTCCCCTTAAGCAAGCATAAGTTGGTTTTCTAAATTTGAGACCCTGTTGTGTTTTGTAATCCAGTTCCTGTGTAGCCAAGTTTACATTCCGTGTATTAGTGATATCTTATGATGTTTCTTTTTCTGTGTGACTTCTTTCAGTTAGAATCATCATACCTGAATCCACTCATTATGCTGCTACGGGCCTGATGACATAGATGTCATTGCTGAGTGATATTGCATTGTACGTAAGTACCACAACTTCTTCATCCATTTTTCACTTTCTGCGATATTGAACTTGTACCGTAAACGAGGTTCTTGTAAACAGAGCCGTCCCAAACTTTGGGGTGGCTGTGTCTTTTTGATTTTCATTTCCCTAAGCTATAGGACCATAAGTGGAAGTGCCCTAGGCTCTGTTGCTTTGTTTTTTAGATGTTTCAGGAAACACCATACACTTCTCCCGAGTGGCTGTTGGCAATTTACATCCCGCCCATCAGCATAACAAGGCTCCCAGTTCTCCATGGCCTGTCCTGCCTTTCTGGATTTTACACTTTTTTCAGATGGCCCTTTTGACCGGGGGGAAGTGAGACTTCATTGTAGTGCAGATTTCCTTTGCAAGCTTGCTTGGTTGGCCAAAAAGGGCGTATGCGTTTTTTCCTGAATATATTCAGGAAAAAACGCATACGCCCTTTTTGGCCAAGTGCATCATTGTGGACGTTCTGCCTCTTTTCCTATGCTTTCAATGCAATTCCAGTCTACCTCCTGAAATCGGTTTCCTGCAATTCTGCCCCGCTTTCAAGTCCTCTTGGCAGCCTTACTTCAGTATATTTTTGGACGATAGCTGTCATTTATAACTCTGCAGGTTTGTGAATTACAGTGCCCCTGAGCTCCTTTCTTCAACTCGCTTTCTTGTGAGCTGGCCACAACACTGAAGGATTGCTTCAGGCCCTAATGTGGTTCCGGCACGGCACGCTGAGCCTTTGGTTAATTCCTCTTCCTGGTGGGAAATGAGAGTTAAATTTGCCCGTCCAGACACCTCCAGCTAGTCTCTCATTGGTTCTCCCTATTCCTGTTCATCTTCCGCAGAAATTGCAAACTGGGCCAAACAGGAGGTTAAAGGCACTGACTCTCCAAGTCGGGAGAGTGTTAGTAAACCGTCTGGAATGTTGCACCCGAGTACCAGGGGACGAGAACGGAGGCATATTTGAACACGTCTCCCGATCACACGGTTGATCATACTCTGGGTTCCACATGCATGTTTTAGCTGAAGGAAGAATCCCTTAAACCTGGAGAGTTGAGACCCGTGGAATGGGTACCATGCAATATGACTTCAAAGGGTCTTCATTTGCTCACCGAACCTCTCCAATCCTATCACTGCTGCGTTTATGCCCCTGTACACACGCTTGATTCTCTTTCAGAGACATAACAATCCATAGGTTTTAAGATACTTACTAGTCAGGTACATTCTTAGGCGTTCAATATGGGGTGTTGAGTCCATTTCGTTGAGCAAGGAGTAGCTCTTGTCTATTCCATATTTGGCTTAAGGAACTTTATCTGTGCTCATTTCAATCTCTGGTTTTATGCAGCACCCCAACTCACCTTTACTCTTAAGCAAGCATAAGTTGGTTTTCTAAATTTGAGACCCTGTTCTGTTTTGTAATCCAGTTCCTGTGTAGCCAAGTTTACATTCCGTGTATTAGTGATAGCTTATGATGTTCCTTTTTCTGTGTGACTTATTTCATTTAGAATCATCATACCTGAATCCACTCATTATGCTGCTACGGACCTGATGACATAGATGTCATTGCTGAGTGATATTGCATTGTACGTAAGTACCACAACTTCTTCATCCATTTTTCACTTTCTGCGATATTGAACTTGTACCGTAAACGAGGTTCTTGTAAACAGAGCCGTCCCAAACGTTGGGGTGACTGTGTCTTTTTGATTTTCATTTCCCTAAGCTATAGGACCATAAGTGGAAGTGCCCTAGGCTCTGTTGCTCTGTTTTTTATATGTTTCAGGAAACACCATACACTTCTCCTGAGTGGCTGTTGGCAATTTACATCCCGCCCATCAGCATAACAAGGCTACCAGTTCTCCATGGCCTGTTCTGCCTTTCTGGATTTTACACTTTTTTCAGATGGCCCTTTTGACCGGGGGGAAGTGAGACTTCATTGTAGTGCAGATTTCCTTTGCAAGCTTGCTTGGTTGGCCAAAAAGGGCGTATGCGTTTTTTCCTGAATATATTCAGGAAAAACGCATACGCCCTTTTTGGCCAAGTGCATCATTGTGGACGTTCTGCCTCTTTTCCTATGCTTTCAATGCAATTCCAGTCTACCTCCTGAAATCGGTTTCCTGCAATTCGGCCCCGCTTTCAAGTCCTCTTGGCAGCCTTACTTCAATATATTTTTGGACGATAGCTGTCATTTATAACTCTGCAGGTTTGTGAATTACAGTGCCCCTGAGCTCCTTTCTTCAACTCGCTTTCTTGTGAGCTGGCCGCAACACCGCAGGATTGCTTCAGGCCCTAATCTGGTTCCAGCACGGCACGCTGAGCCTTTGGTTAATTCCTCTTCCTGGTGGGAAATGAGAGTTAAATTTGCCCGTCCAGACACCTCCAGCTAGTCTCTCATTGGTTCTCCCTATTCCTGTTCATCTTCCGCAGAAATTGCAAACTGGGCCAAACAGGAGGTTAAAGGCACTGACTCTCCATGTCGGGAGAGTGTTAGTAAAGCGTCTGGAATGTTGCACCCGAGTACCAGGGACGAGAACGGAGACATATTTGAACACGTCTCCCGATCACACGGTTGATCATACTCTGAGTTCCACATGCATGTTTTAGCTGAAGGAATAATCCTCTAAACCTGGAGAGTTGAGACCCGTGGAATGGGTACCGTGCAATATGACTTCAAAGGGTCTTCATTTGCTCACCGAACCTCTCCAATCCTATCACTGCTGCGTTTATGCCCCTGTACACACGCTTGATTCTCTTTCGGAGACATAGCAATCCATAGGTTTTAAGATACTTACTAGTCAGGTACATTCTTAGGCCTTTAATATGGGGTGTTGAGTCCATTTCGTTGAGAAAGGAGTAGCTCTTGTCTATTCCATATTTGGCTTAAGGAACTTTATCTGTGCTCATTTCAATCTCTGGTTTTATGCAGCACCCCAACTCACCTTTCCCCTTAAGCAAGCATAAGTTGGTTTTCTAAATTTGAGACCCTGTTCTGTTTTGTAATCCAGTTCCTGTGTAGCCAAGTTTACATTCCGTGTATTAGAGATAGCTTATGATGTTTCTTTTTCTGCGTGACTTATTTCAGTTAGAATCATCATACCTGAATGCACTCATTATGCTGCTACGGGCCTGATGACATAGATGTCATTGCTGAGTGATATTGCATTGTACGTAAGTACCACAACTTCTTCATCCATTTTTCACTTTCTGCGATATTGAACTTGTACCGTAAACGAGGTTCTTGTAAACAGAGCCGTCCCAAACTTTGGGGTGGCTGTGTCTTTTTGATTTTCATTTCCCTAAGCTATAGGACCATAAGTGGAAGTGCCCTAGGCTCTGTTGCTTTGTTTTTTAGATGTTTCAGGAAACACCATACACTTCTCCCGAGTGGCTGTTAGCAATTTACATCCCGCCCATCAGCATAACAAGGCTCCCAGTTCTCCATGGCCTGTCCTGCCTTTCTGGATTTTACACTTTTTTCAGATGGCCCTTTTGACCGGGGGGAAGTGAGACTTCATTGTAGTGCAGATTTCCTTTGCAAGCTTGCTTGGTTGGCCAAAAAGGGCGTATGCGTTTTTTCCTGAATATATTCAGGAAAAAAACGCATACGCCCTTTTTGGCCAAGTGCATCATTGTGGACGTTCTGCCTCTTTTCCTATGCTTTCAATGCAATTCCAGTCTACCTCCTGAAATCGGTTTCCTGCAATTCGGCCCCGCTTTCAAGTCCTCTTGGCAGCCTTACTTCAGTATATTTTTGGACGATAGCTGTCATTTATAACTCTGCAGGTTTGTGAATTACAGTGCCCCTGAGCTCCTTTCTTCAACTCGCTTTCTTGTGAGCTGGCCGCAACACCGCAGGATTGCTTCAGGCCCTCATGTGGTTCCGGCACGGCACGCTGAGCCTTTGGTTAATTCCTCTTCCTGGTGGGAAATGAGAGTTAAATTTGCCCGTCCAGACACCTCCAGCTAGTCTCTCATTGGTTCTCCCTATTCCTGTTCATCTTCCGCAGAAATTGCAAACTGGGCCAAACAGGAGTTTAAAGGCACTGACTCTCCAAGTCGGGAGAGTGTTAGTAAAGCGTCTGGAATGTTGCACCCGAGTACCAGGGGACGAGAACGGAGACATATTTGAACACGTCTCCCGATCACACGGTTGATCATACTCTGGGTTCCACATGCATGTTTTAGCTGAAGGAAGAATCCTCTAAACCTGGAGAGTTGAGACCCGTGGAATGGGTACCATGCAATATGACTTCAAAGGGTCTTCATTAGCTCACCGAACCTCTACAATCCTATCACTGCTGCGTTTATGCCCCTGTACACACGCTTGATTCTCTTTCGGAGACATAGCAATCCATAGGTTTTAAGATACTTACTAGTCAGGTACATTCTTAGGCGTTTAATATGGGGTGTTGAGTCCATTTCGTTGAGCAAGGAGTAGCTCTTGTCTATTCCATATTTGGCTTAAGGAACTTTATCTGTGCTCATTTCAATCTCTGGTTTTATGCAGCACCCCAACTCACCTTTCCCCTTAAGCAAGCATAAGTTGGTTTTCTAAATTTGAGACCCTGTTCTGTTTTGTAATCCAGTTCCTGTGTAGCCAAGTTTCCATTCCGTGTATTAGTGATATCTTATGATGTTTCTTTTTCTGTGTGACTTCTTTCAGTTAGAATCATCATACCTGAATGCACTCATTATGCTGCTACGGGCCTGATGACATAGATGTCATTGCTGAGTGATATTGCATTGTACGTTAGTACCACAGCTTCTTCATCCATTTTTCACTTTCTGCGATATTGAACTTGTACCGTAAACGAGGTTCTTGTAAACAGAGCCGTCCCAAACTTTGGGGTGGCTGTGTCTTTTTGATTTTCATTTCCTTAAGCTATAGGACCATAAGTGGAAGTGCCCTAGGCTCTGTTGCTTTGTTTTTTAGATGTTTCAGGAAACACCATACACTTCTCCCGATTGGCTGTTAGCAATTTACATCCCGCCCATCAGCATAACAAGGCTCCCAGTTCTCCATGGCCTGTCCTGCCTTTCTGGATTTTACACTTTTTTCAGATGGCCCTTTTGACCGGGGGGAAGTGAGACTTCATTTTAGTGCAGATTTCCTTTGCAAGCTTGCTTGGTTGGCCAAAAAGGGCGTATGCGTTTATTCCTGAATATATTCAGGAAAAAACGCATACGCCCTTTTTGGCCAAGTACATCATTGTGGACGTTCTGCCTCTTTTCCTATGCTTTCAATGCAATTCCAGTCTACCTCCTGAAATCGGTTTCCTGCAATTCGGCCCCACTTTCAAGTCCTCTTGGCAGCCTTACTTCAGTATATTTTTGGACGATAGCTGTCATTTATAACTCTGCAGGTTTGTGAATTACAGTGCCCCTGAGCTCCTTTCTTCAACTCGCTTTCTTGTGAGCTGGCCGCAACACCGCAGGATTGCTTCAGGCCCTAATGTGGTTCCGGCACGGCACGCTGAGCCTTTGGTTAATTCCTCTTCCTGGTGGGAAATGAGAGTTAAATTTGCCCGTCCAGACACCTCCAGCTAGTCTCTCATTGGTTCTCCCTATTCCTTTTCATCTTCCGCAGAAATAGCAAACTGGGCCAAACAGGAGGTTAAAGGCACTGACTCTCCAAGTCGGGAGAGTGTTAGTAAAGCATCTGGAATGTTGCACCCGAGTACCAGGGGATGAGAACGGAGACATATTTGAACACGTCTCCCGATCACACGGTTGATCATACTCTGGGTTCCACATGCATGTTTTAGCTGAAGGAATAATCCTCTAAACCTGGAGAGTTGAGACCCGTGGAATGGGTACCGTGCAATATGACTTCAAAGGGTCTTCATTTGCTCACCGAACCTCTCCAATCCTATCACTGCTGCGTTTATGCCCCTGTACACACGCTTGATTGTCTTTCAGAGACATAGCAATCCATAGGTTTTAAGATACTTACTAGTCAGGTACATTCTTAGGCGTTTAATATGGGGTGTTGAGTCCATTTCGTTGAGCAAGGAGTAGCTCTTGTCTATTCCATATTTGGCTTAAGGAACTTTATCTGTGCTCATTTCAATCTCTGGTGTTATGCAGCACCCCAACTCACCTTTCCCCTTAAGCAAGCATAAGTTGGTTTTCTAAATTTGAGACCCTGTTCTGTTTTGTAATCCAGTTCCTGTGTAGCCAAGTTTACATTCCGTGTATTAGTGATATCTTATGATGTTTCTTTTTCTGTGTGACTTCTTTCAGTTAGAATCATCATACCTGAATCCACTCATTATGCTGCTACGGGCCTGATGACATAGATGTCATTGCTGAGTGATATTGCATTGTACGTAAGTACCACAACTTCTTCATCCATTTTTCACTTTCTGCGATATTGAACTTGTACCGTAAACGAGGTTCTTGTAAACAGAGCCGTCCCAAACATTGGGGTGACTGTGTCTTTTTGATTTTCATTTCCCTAAGCTATAGGACCATAAGTGGAAGTGCCCTAGGCTCTGTTGCTTTGTTTTTTACATGTTTCAGGAAACACCATACACTTCTCCCGAGTGGCTGTTGGCAATTTACATCCCGCCCATCAGCATAACAAGGCTCCCAGTTCTCCATGGCCTGTCCTGCCTTTCTGGATTTTACACTTTTTTCAGATGGCCCTTTTGACCGGGGGGAAGTGAGACTTCATTGTAGTGCAGATTTCCTTTGCAAGCTTGCTTGGTTGGCCAAAAAGGGCGTATGCGTTTTTTCCTGAATATATTCAGGAAAAAACGCATACGCCCTTTTTGGCCAAGTGCATCATTGTGGACGTTCTGCCTCTTTTCCTATGCTTTCAATGCAATTCCAGTCTACCTCCTGAAATCGGTTTCCTGCAATTCTGCCCCGCTTTCAAGTCCTCTTGGCAGCCTTACTTCAGTATATTTTTGGACGATAGCTGTCATTTATAACTCTGCAGGTTTGTGAATTACAGTGCCCCTGAGCTCCTTTCTTCAACTCGCTTTCTTGTGAGCTGGCCGCAACACCGCAGGATTGCTTCAGGCCCTAATCTGGTTCCGGCACGGCATGCTGAGCCTTTGGTTAATTCCTCTTCCTGGTGGGAAATGAGAGTTAAATTTGCCCGTCCAGACACCTCCAGCTAGTCTCTCATTGGTTCTCCCTATTCCTGTTCATCTTCCGCAGAAATTGCAAACTGGGCCAAACAGGAGTTTAAAGGCACTGACTCTCCAAGTCGGGAGAGTGTTAGTAAAGCGTCTGGAATGTTGCACCCGAGTACCAGGGGACGAGAACGGAGACATATTTGAACACGTCTCCCGATCACACGGTTGATCATACTCTGGGTTCCACATGCATGTTTTAGCTGAAGGAAGAATCCCTTAAACCTGGAGAGTTGAGACCCGTGGAATGGGTACCATGAAATATGACTTCAAAGGGTCTTCATTTGCTCACCGAACCTCTCCAATCCTATCACTGCTGCGTTTATGCCCCTGTACACACGCTTGATTCTCTTTCGGAGACATAGCAATCCATAGGTTTTAAGATACTTACTAGTCAGGTACATTCTTAGGCGTTTAATATGGGGTGTTGAGTCCATTTCGTTGAGCACGGAGTAGCTCTTGTCTATTCCATATTTGGCTTAAGGAACTTTATCTGTGCTCATTTCAATCTCTGGTTTTATGCAGCACCCCAACTCACCTTTCCCCTTAAGCAAGCATAAGTTGGTTTTCTAAATTTGAGACCCTGTTCTGTTTTGTAATCCAGTTCCTGTGTAGCCAAGTTTACATTCCGTGTATTAGTGATATCTTATGATGTTTCTTTTTCTGTGTGACTTCTTTCAGTTAGAATCATCATACCTGAATGCACTCATTATGCTGCTACGGGCCTGATGACATAGATGTCATTGCTGAGTGATATTGCATTGTACGTAAGTACCACAGCTTCTTCATCCATTTTTCACTTTCTGCGATATTGAACTTGTACCGTAAACGAGGTTCTTGTAAACAGAGCCGTCCCAAACTTTGGGGTGGCTGTGTCTTTTTGATTTTCATTTCCCTAAGCTATAGGACCATAAGTGGAAGTGCCCTAGGCTCTGTTGCTTTGTTTTTTAGATGTTTCAGGAAACACCATACACTTCTCCCGAGTGGCTGTTGGCAATTTACATCCCGCCCATCAGCATAACAAGGCTCCCAGTTCTCCATGGCCTGTCCTGCCTTTCTGGATTTTACACTTTTTTCAGATGGCCCTTTTGACCGGGGGGAAGTGAGACTTCATTGTAGTGCAGATTTCCTTTGCAAGCTTGCTTGGTTGGCCAAAAAGGGCGTATGCGTTTTTTCCTGAATATATTCAGGAAAAAACGCATACGCCCTTTTTGGCCAAGTGCATCATTGTGGACGTTCTGCCTCTTTTCCTATGCTTTCAATGCAATTCCAGTCTACCTCCTGAAATCGGTTTCCTGCAATTCTGCCCCGCTTTCAAGTCCTCTTGGCAGCCTTACTTCAGTATATTTTTGGACGATAGCTGTCATTTATAACTCTGCAGGTTTGTGAATTACAGTGCCCCTGAGCTCCTTTCTTCAACTCGCTTTCTTGTGAGCTGGCCACAACACCACAGGATTGCTTCAGGCCCTAATCTGGTTCCGGCACGGCACGCTGAGCCTTTGGTTAATTGCTCTTCCTGGTGGGAAATGAGAGTTAAATTTGCCCGTCCAGACACCTCCAGCTAGTCTCTCATTGGTTCTCCCTATTCCTGTTCATCTTCCGCAAAAATTGCAAACTGGGCCAAACAGGAGGTTAAAGGCACTGACTCTCCAAGTCGGGAGAGTGTTAGTAAAGAGTATGGAATGTTGCACCCGAGGACCAGGGGTCGAGAACGGAGACATATTTGAAGACGTCTCCCGATCACAGGGTTGATCATACTCTGGGTTCCACATGCATGTTTTAGCTGAAGGAAGAATCCCTTAAACCTGGAGAGTTGAGACCCGTGGAATGGATACCATGCAATATGACTTCAAAGGGTCTTCATTTGCTCTCCGAACCTCTCCAATCCTATCACTGCTGCGTTTATTCCCCTGTACACACGCTTGATTCTCTTTCAGAGACATAGCAATCCATAGGTTTTAAGATACTTACTAGTCAGGTACATTCTTAGGCGTTTAATATGGGGTGTTGAGTCCATTTCGTTGAGCAAGGAGTAGCTCTTGTCTATTCCATATTTGGCTTAAGGAACTTACTCTGTGCTCATTTCAATCTCTGGTTTTATGCAGCACCCCAACTCACCTTTCCCCTTAAGCAAGCATAAGTTGGTTTTCTAAATTTGAGACCCTGTTCTGTTTTGTAATCCAGTTCCTGTGTAGCCAAGTTTACATTCCGTGTATTAGTGATATCTTATGATGTTTCTTTTTCTGCGTGACTTATTTCAGGTAGAATCATCATACCTGAATCCTCTCATTATGCTGCTACGGGCCTGATGACATAGATGTCATTGCTGAGTGATATTGCATTGTACGTTAGTACCACAGCTTCTTCATCCATTTTTCACTTTCTGCGATATTGAACTTGTACCGTAAACGAGGTTCTTGTAAACAGAGCCGTCCCAAACTTTGGGGTGGCTGTGTCTTTTTGATTTTCATTTCCCTAAGCTATAGGACCATAAGTGGAAGTGCCCTAGGCTGTGTTGCTTTGTTTTTTAGATGTTTCAGGAAACACCATACACTTCTCCCGAGTGGCTGTTGGCAATTTACATCCCGCCCATCAGCATAACAAGGCTCCCAGTTCTCCATGGCCTGTCCTGCCTTTCTGGATTTTACACGTTTTTCAGATGGCCCTTTTGACCAGGGGAAAGTGAGACTTCATTGTAGTGCAGATTTCCTTTGCAAGCTTGCTTGGTTGGCCAAAAAGGGCGTATGCGTTTTTTCCTGAATATATTCAGGAAAAAACGCATACGCCCTTTTTGGCCAAGTGCATCATTGTGGACGTTCTGCCTATTTTCCTATGCTTTAAATGCAATTCCAGTCTACCTACTGAAATCGGTTTCCTGCAACTCTGCCCAGCTTTCAAGTCCTCTTGGCAGCCTTACTTCAGTATATTTTTGGACGATAGCTGTCATTTATAACTCTGCAGGTTTGTGAATTACAGTGCCCCTGAGCTACTTTCTTCAACTCGCTTTCTTGTGAGCTGGCCACAACACCGCAGGATTGCTTCAGGCCCTAATCTGGTTCCGGCACGGCACGCTGAGCCTTTGGTTAATTGCTCTTCCTTGTGGGTAATGAGAGTTAAATTTGCCCGTCCAGACACCTCCAGCTAGTCTCTCATTGGTTCTCCCTATTCCTGTTCATCTTCCGCAGAAATTGCAAACTGGGCCAAACAGGAGGTTAAAGGCACTGACTCTCCAAGTCGGGAGAGTGTTAGTAAAGCGTCTGGAATGTTGCACCCGAGTACCAGGGGACGAGAACGGAGACATATTTGAACACGTCTCCCGATCACACGTTTGATCATACTCTGGGTTCCACATGCATGTTTTAGCTGAAGGAAGAATCCCTTAAACCTGGAGAGTTGAGACCCGTGGAATGGGTACCATGCAGTATGACTTCAAAGGGTCTTCATTTGCTCACCGAACCTCTCCAATCCTATCACTGCTGCGTTTATGCCCCTGTACACACGCTTGATTCTCTTTCGGAGACATACCAATCCATAGGTTTTAAGATACTTACTAGTCAGGTACATTCTTAGGCGTTTAATATGGGGTGTTGAGTCCATTTCGTTGAGCAAGGAGTAGCTCTTGTCTATTCCATATTTGGCTTAAGGAACTTTATCTGTGCTCATTTCAATCTCTGGTTTTATGCAGCACCCCAACTCACCTTTCCCCTTAAGCAAGCATAAGTTGGTTTTCTAAATTTGAGACCCTGTTCTGTTTTGTAATCCAGTTCCTGTGTAGTCAAGTTTACATTCCGTGTATTAGTGATATCTTATGATGTTTCTTTTTCTGTGTGACTTATTTCAGTTAGAATCATCATACCTGAATCCACTCATTATGCTGCTACGGGCCTGATGACATAGATGTCAGTGCTGAGTGATATTGCATTGTACGTAAGTACCACAACTTCTTCATCCATTTTTCACTTTCTGCGATATTGAACTTGTACCGTTAACGAGGTTCTTGTAAACAGAGCCGTCCCAAACTTTGGGGTGGCTGTGTCTTTTTGATTTTCATTTCCCTAATCTATAGGACCATAAGTGGAAGTGCCCTAGGCTCGTTGCTTTGTTTTTTAGATGTTTCAGGAAACACCATACACTTCTCCCGAGTGGCTGTTGGCAATTTACATCCCGCCCATCAGCATAACAAGGCTCCCAGTTCTCCATGGCCTGTCCTGCCTTTCTGGATTTTACACTTTTTTCAGATGACCCTTTTGACCGGGGGGAAGTGAGACTTCATTGTAGTGCAGATTTCCTTTGCAAGCTTGCTTGGTTGGCCAAAAAGGGCGCATGCGTTTTTTCCTGAATATATTCAGGAAAAAACGCATACGCACTTTTTGGCCAAGTGCATCATTGTGGACGTTCTGCCTCTTTTCCTATGCTTTAAATGCAATTCCAGTCTAACTCCTGAAATCGGTTTCCTGCAATTCTGCCCCGCTTTCAAGTCCTCTTGGCAGCCTTACTTCAGTATATTTTTGGACGATAGCTGTCATTTATAACTCTGCAGGTTTGTGAATTACAGTGCCCCTGAGCTCCTTTCTTCAACTCGCTTTCTTGTGAGCTGGCTGCAACACCACAGGATTGCTTCAGGCCCTAATGTGGTTCCGGCACGGCACGCTGAGCCTTTGGTTAATTCCTCTTCCTGGTGGGAAATGAGAGTTAAATTTGCCCGTCCAGACACCTCCAGCTAGTCTCTCATTGGTTCTCCCTATTCTTGTTCATCTTCCGCAGAAATTGCAAACTGGGCCAAACAGGAGGTTAAAGGCACTGACTCTCCAAGTCGGGAGAGTGTTAGTAAAGCATCTGGAATATTGCACCCGAGTACCAGGGGACGAGAACGGAGACATATTTGAACACGTCTCCCGATCACACGGTTGATCATACTCTGGGTTCCACATGCATGTTTTAGCTGAAGGAAGAATCCCTTAAACCTGGAGAGTTGAGACCCGTGGAATGGGTACCATGCAATATGACTTCAAAGGGTCTTCATTTGCTCACCGAACCTCTCCAATCCTATCACTGCTGCATTTATTCCGCTCTACACACGCTTGATTCCCTTTCGGAGACATAGCAATCCATAGGTTTTAAGATACTTACTAGTCAGGTACATTCTTAGGCGTTTAATATGGGGTGTTAAGTCCATTTCGTTGAGCAAGGAGTAGCTCTTGTCTATTCCATATTTGGCTTAAGGAACTTTATCTGTGCTCATTTCAATCTCTGGTTTTATGCAGCACCCCAACTCACCTTTCCCCTTAAGCAAGCATAAGTTGGTTTTCTAAATTTGAGACCCTGTTCTGTTTTGTAATCCAGTTCCTGTGTAGCCATGTTTACATTGCGTGTATTAGTGATATCTTATGATGTTTCTTTTTCTGTGTGACTTCTTTCAGTTAGAATCATCATACCTGAATCCACTCATTATGCTGCTACGGGCCTGATGACATAGATGTCATTGCTGAGTGATATTGCATTGTACGTAAGTACCACAACTTCTTCATCCATTTTTCACTTTCTGTGATATTGAACTTGTACCGTAAACGAGGTTCTTGTAAACAGAGCCGTCCCAAACTTTGGGGTGGCTGTGTCTTTTTGATTTTCATTTCCCTAAGCTATAGGACCATAAGTGGAAGTGCCCTAGGCTCTGTTGCTTTGTTTTTTAGATGTTTCAGGAAACACATACACTTCTCCCGAGTGGCTGTTGGCAATTTACATCCCGCCCATCAGCATAACAAGGCTCCCAGTTCTCCATGGCCTGTCCTGCCTTTCTGGATTTTACACTTTTTTCAGATGGCCCTTTTGACCGGGGGGAAGTGAGACTTCATTGTAGTGCAGATTTCCTTTGCAAGCTTGCTTGGTTGGCCAAAAAGGGCGTATGCGTTTTTTCCTGAATATATTCAGGAAAAAACGCATACGCCCTTTTTGGCCAAGTGCATCATTGTGGACGTTCTGCCTCTTTTCCTATGCTTTCAATGCAATTCCAGTCTACCTCCTGAAATCGGTTTCCTGCAATTCTGCCCCGCTTTCAAGTCCTCTTGGCAGCCTTACTTCAGTATATTTTTGGACGATAGCTGTCATTTGTAACTCTGCAGATTTGTGAATTACAGTGCCCCTGAGCTCCTTTCTTCAACTCGCTTTCTTGTGAGCTGGCCGCAACACCGAAGGATTGCTTCAGGCCCTAATCTGGTTCTGGCACGGCACGCTGAGCCTTTGGTTAATTCCTCTTCCTGGTGGGAAATGAGAGTTAAATTTGCCCGTCCAGACACCTCCAGCTAGTCTCTCATTGGTTCTCCCTATTCCTGTTCATCTTCCGCAGAAATTGCAAACTGGGCCAAACAGGAGGTTAAAGGCACTGACTCTCCAAGTCGGGAGAGTGTTAGTAAAGCGTCTGGAATGTTGCACCCGAGTACCAGGGGACGAGAACGGAGACATATTTGAACACGTCTCCCGATCACACGTTTGATCATACTCTGGGTTCCACATGCATGTTTTAGCTGAAGGAAGAATCCCTTAAACCTGGAGAGTTGAGACCCGTGGAATGGGTACCATGCAGTATGACTTCAAAGGGTCTTCATTTGCTCACCGAACCTCTCCAATCCTATCACTGCTGCGTTTATGCCCCTGTACACACGCTTGATTCTCTTTCGGAGACATACCAATCCATAGGTTTTAAGATACTTACTAGTCAGGTACATTCTTAGGCGTTTAATATGGGGTGTTGAGTCCATTTCGTTGAGCAAGGAGTAGCTCTTGTCTATTCCATATTTGGCTTAAGGAACTTTATCTGTGCTCATTTCAATCTCTGGTTTTATGCAGCACCCCAACTCACCTTTCCCCTTAAGCAAGCATAAGTTGGTTTTCTAAATTGGAGACCCTGTTCTGTTTTGTAATCCAGTTCCTGTGTAGCCAAGTTTACATTCCGTGTATTAGTGATATCTTATGATGTTTCTTTTTCTGTGTGACTTATTTCAGTTAGAATCATCATACCTGAATCCACTCATTATGCTGCTACGGGCCTGATGACATAGATGTCATTGCTGAGTGATATTGCATTGTACGTAAGTACCACAACTTCTTCATCCATTTTTCACTTTCTGCGATATTGAACTTGTACCGTTAACGAGGTTCTTGTAAACAGAGCCGTCCCAAACTTTGGGGTGGCTGTGTCTTTTTGATTTTCATTTCCCTAATCTATAGGACCATAAGTGGAAGTGCCCTAGGCTCGTTGCTTTGTTTTTTAGATGTTTCAGGAAACACCATACACTTCTCCCGAGTGGCTGTTGGCAATTTACATCCCGCCCATCAGCATAACAAGGCTCCCAGTTCTCCATGGCCTGTCCTGCCTTTCTGGATTTTACACTTTTTTCAGATGGCCCTTTTGACCGGGGGGAAGTGAGACTTCATTGTAGTGCAGATTTCCTTTGCAAGCTTGCTTGGTTGGCCAAAAAGGGCGCATGCGTTTTTTCCTGAATATATTCAGGAAAAAACGCATACGCACTTTTTGGCCAAGTGCATCATTGTGGACGTTCTGCCTCTTTTCCTATGCTTTCAATGCAATTCCAGTCTACCTCCTGAAATCGGTTTCCTGCAATTCTGCCCCGCTTTCAAGTCCTCTTGGCAGCCTTACTTCAGTATATTTTTGGACGATAGCTGTCATTTATAACTCTGCAGGTTTGTGAATTACAGTGCCCCTGAGCTCCTTTCTTCAACTCGCTTTCTTGTGAGCTGGCCGCAACACCACAGGATTGCTTCAGGCCCTAATGTGGTTCCGGCACGGCACGCTGAGCCTTTGGTTAATTCCTCTTCCTGGTGGGAAATGAGAGTTAAATTTGCCCGTCCAGACACCTCCAGCTAGTCTCTCATTGGTTCTCCCTATTCCTGTTCATCTTCCGCAGAAATTGCAAACTGGGCCAAACAGGAGGTTAAAGGCACTGACTCTCCAAGTCGGGAGAGTGTTAGTAAAGCGTCTGGAATATTGCACCCGAGTACCAGGGGACGAGAACGGAGACATATTTGAACACGTCTCCCGATCACACGGTTGATCATACTCTGGGTTCCACATGCATGTTTTAGCTGAAGGAAGAATCCCTTAAACCTGGAGAGTTGAGACCCGTGGAATGGGTACCATGCAATATGACTTCAAAGGGTCTTCATTTGCTCACCGAACCTCTCCAATCCTATCACTGCTGCATTTATTCCGCTCTACACACGCTTGATTCCCTTTCGGAGACATAGCAATCCATAGGTTTTAAGATACTTACTAGTCAGGTACATTCTTAGGCGTTTAATATGGGGTGTTAAGTCCATTTCGTTGAGCAAGGAGTAGCTCTTGTCTATTCCATATTTGGCTTAAGGAACTTTATCTGTGCTCATTTCAATCTCTGGTTTTATGCAGCACCCCAACTCACCTTTCCCCTTAAGCAAGCATAAGTTGGTTTTCTAAATTTGAGACCCTGTTCTGTTTTGTAATCCAGTTCCTGTGTAGCCATGTTTACATTCCGTGTATTAGTGATATCTTATGATGTTTCTTTTTCTGTGTGACTTCTTTCAGTTAGAATCATCATACCTGAATCCACTCATTATGCTGCTACGGGCCTGATGACATAGATGTCATTGCTGAGTGATATTGCATTGTACGTAAGTACCACAACTTCTTCATCCATTTTTCACTTTCTGTGATATTGAACTTGTACCGTAAACGAGGTTCTTGTAAACAGAGCCGTCCCAAACTTTGGGGTGGCTGTGTCTTTTTGATTTTCATTTCCCTAAGCTATAGGACCATAAGTGGAAGTGCCCTAGGCTCTGTTGCTTTGTTTTTTAGATGTTTCAGGAAACACATACACTTCTCCAGAGTGGCTGTTGGCAATTTACATCCCGCCCATCAGCATAACAAGGCTCCCAGTTCTCCATGGCCTGTCCTGCCTTTCTGGATTTTACACTTTTTTCAGATGGCCCTTTTGACCGGGGGGAAGTGAGACTTCATTGTAGTGCAGATTTCCTTTGCAAGCTTGCTTGGTTGGCCAAAAAGGGCGTATGCGTTTTTTCCTGAATATATTCAGGAAAAAACGCATACGCCCTTTTTGGCCAAGTGCATCATTGTGGACGTTCTGCCTCTTTTCCTATGCTTTCAATGCAATTCCAGTCTACCTCCTGAAATCGGTTTCCTGCAATTCTGCCCCGCTTTCAAGTCCTCTTGGCAGCCTTACTTCAGTGTATTTTTGGACGATTGCTGTCATTTATAAGTCTGCAGGTTTGTGAATTACAGTGCCCCTGAGCTCCTTTCTTCAACTCGCTTTCTTGTGAGCTGGCCGCAACACCGCAGGATTGCTTCAGGCCCTAATCCGGTTCCGGCACGGCACGCTGAGCCTTTGGTTAATTCCTCTTCCTGGTGGGAAATGAGAGTTAAATTTGCCCGTCCAGACACCTCCAGCTAGTCTCTCATTGGTTCTCCCTATTCCTGTTCATCTTCCGCAGAAATTGCAAACTGGGCCAAACAGGAGGTTAAAGGCACTGACTCTCCAAGTCGGGAGAGTGTTAGTAAAGCGTCTGGAATGTTGCACCCGAGTACCAGGGGACGAGAACGGAGACATATTTGAAGACGTCTCCCGATCACATGGTTGATCATACTCTGGGTTCCACATGCATGTTTTAGCTGAAGGAAGAATCCCTTAAACCTGGAGAGTTGAGACCCGTGGAATGGGTACCATGCAATATGACTTCAAAGGGTCTTCATTTGCTCACCGAACCTCTCCAATCCTATCACTGCTGTGTTTATTCCCCTGTACACACGCTTGATTCTCTTTCGGAGACATAGCAATCCATAGGTTTTAAGATACTTACTAGTCAGGTACATTCTTAGGCGTTTAATATGGGGTGTTGAGTCCATTTCGTTGAGCAAGGAGTAGCTCTTGTCTATTCCATATTTGGCTTAAGGAACTTTATCTGTGCTCATTTCAATCTCTGGTTTTATGCAGCACCCCAACTCACCTTTCCCCTTAAGCAAGCATAAGTTGGTTTTCTAAATTTGAGACCCTGTTCTGTTTGGTAATCCAGTTCCTGTGTAGCCAAGTTTACATTCCGTGTATTAGTGATATCTTATGATGTTTCTTTTTCTGTGTGACTTCTTTCAGTTAGAATCATCATACCTGAATCCACTCATTATGCTGCTACGGGCCTGATGACATAGATGTCATTGCTGAGTGA
The DNA here is from genome assembly GCF_963455315.2 of Globicephala melas. Taxonomy (NCBI): domain Eukaryota; kingdom Metazoa; phylum Chordata; class Mammalia; order Artiodactyla; family Delphinidae; genus Globicephala; species Globicephala melas. The sequence continues at coordinate 673,142 of NW_027207301.1, read as the reverse complement.
TATTGCATTGTACGTAAGTACCACAACTTCTTCATCCATTTTTCACTTTCTGCGATATTGAACTTGTACCGTAAACGAGGTTCTTGTAAACAGAGCCGTCCCAAACTTTGGGGTGGCTGTGTCTTTTTGATTTTCATTTCCCTAAGCTATAGGACCATAAGTGGAAGTGCCCTAGGCTCTGTTGCTTTGTTTTTTAGATGTTTCAGGAAACACCATACACTTCTCCGGAGTGGCTGTTGGCAATTTACATCCCGCCCATCAGCATAACAAGGCTCCCAGTTCTCCATGGCCTGTCCTGCCTTTCTGGATTTTACACTTTTTTCAGATGGCCCTTTTGACCGGGGGGAAGTGAGACTTCATTGTAGTGCAGATTTCCTTTGCAAGCTTGCTTGGTTGGCCAAAAAGGGCGTATGCGTTTTTTCCTGAATATATTCAGGAAAAAACGCATACGCCCTTTTTGGCCAAGTGCATCATTGTGGACGTTCTGCCTCTTTTCCTATGCTTTCAATGCAATTCCAGTCTACCTCCTGAAATCGGTTTCCTGCAATTCTGCCCCGCTTTCAAGTCCTCTTGGCAGCCTTACTTCAGTATATTTTTGGACGATAGCTGTCATTTATAACTCTGCAGGTTTGTGAATTACAGTGCCCCTGAGCTCCTTTCTTCAACTCGCTTTCTTGTGAGCTGGCCGCAACACCACAGGATTGCTTCAGGCCCTAATGTGGTTCCGGCACGGCACGCTGAGCCTTTGGTTAATTCCTCTTCCTGGTGGGAAATGAGAGTTAAATTTGCCCGTCCAGACACCTCCAGCTAGTCTCTCATTGGTTCTCCCTATTCCTGTTCATCTTCCGCAGAAATTGCAAACTGGGCCAAACAGGAGGTTAAAGGCACTGACTCTCCAAGTCGGGAGAGTGTTAGTAAAGCGTCTGGAATGTTGCACCCGAGTACCAGGGGACGAGAACGGAGACATATTTGAACACGTCTCCCGATCACACGGTTGATCATACTCTGGGTTCCACATGCATGTTTTAGCTGAAGGAAGAATCCCTTAAACCTGGAGAGTTGAGACCCGTGGAATGGGTACCATGCAATATGACTTCAAAGGGTCTTCATTTGCTCACCGAACCTCTCCAATCCTATCACTGCTGCGTTTATGCCCCTGTACACACGCTTGATTCTCTTTCGGAGACATAGCAATCCATAGGTTTTAAGATACTTACTAGTCAGGTACATTCTTAGGCGTTTAATATGGGGTGTTGAGTCCATTTCGTTGAGCAAGGAGTAGCTCTTGTCTATTCCATATTTGGCTTAAGGAACTTTATCTGTGCTCATTTCAATCTCTGGTTTTATGCAGCACCCCAACTCACCTTTCCCCTTAAGCAAGCATAAGTTGGTTTTCTAAATTTGAGACCCTGTTCTGTTTTGTAATCCAGTTCCTGTGTAGCCAAGTTTACATTCCGTGTATTAGTGATATCTTATGATGTTTCTTTTTCTGTGTGACTTCTTTCAGTTAGAATCATCATACCTGAATGCACTCATTATGCTGCTACGGGCCTGATGACATAGATGTCATTGCTGAGTGATATTGCATTGTACGTAAGTACCACAACTTCTTCATCCATTTTTCACTTTCTGCGATATTGAACTTGTACCGTAAACGAGGTTCTTGTAAACAGAGCCGTCCCAAACTTTGGGGTGGCTGTGTCTTTTTGATTTTCATTTCCCTAAGCTATAGGACCATAAGTGGAAGTGCCCTAGGCTCTGTTGCTTTGTTTTTTAGATGTTTCAGGAAACACCATACACTTCTCCCGAGTGGCTGTTGGCAATTTACATCCCGCCCATCAGCATAACAAGGCTCCCAGTTCTCCATGGCCTGTCCTGCCTTTCTGGATTTTACACTTTTTTCAGATGGCCCTTTTGACCGGGGGGAAGTGAGACTTCATTGTAGTGCAGATTTCCTTTGCAAGCTTGCTTGGTTGGCCAAAAAGGGCGTATGCGTTTTTTCCTGAATATATTCAGGAAAAAACGCATACGCCCTTTTTGGCCAAGTGCATCATTGTGGACGTTCTGCCTCTTTTCCTATGCTTTCAATGCAATTCCAGTCTACCTCCTGAAATCGGTTTCCTGCAATTCTGCCCCGCTTTCAAGTCCTCTTGGCAGCCTTACTTCAGTATATTTTTGGACGATAGCTGTCATTTATAACTCTGCAGGTTTGTGAATTACAGTGCCCCTGAGCTCCTTTCTTCAACTCGCTTTCTTGTGAGCTGGCCGCAACACCGCAGGATTGCTTCAGGCCCTAATGTGGTTCCGGCACGGCACGCTGAGCCTTTGGTTAATTCCTCTTCCTGGTGGGAAATGAGAGTTAAATTTGCCCGTCCAGACACCTCCAGCTAGTCTCTCATTGGTTCTCCCTATTCCTGTTCATCTTCCGCAGAAATTGCAAACTGGGCCAAACAGGAGGTTAAAGGCACTGACCCTCCAAGTCGGGAGAGTGTTAGTGAAGCGTCTGGAATGTTGCACCCGAGTACCAGGGGACGAGAACGGAGACATATTTGAACACGTCTCCCGATCACACGGTTGATCATACTCTGGGTTCCACATGCATGTTTTAGCTGAAGGAAGAATCCCTTAAACCTGGAGAGTTGAGACCCGTGGAATGGGTACCATGCAATATGACTTCAAAGGGTCTTCATTTGCTCACCGAACCTCTCCAATCCTATCACTGCTGCGTTTATGCCCCTGTACACACTCTTGATTCTCTTTCGGAGACATAGCAATCCATAGGTTTTAAGATACTTACTAGTCAGGTACATTCTTAGGCGTTTAATATGGGGTGTTGAGTCCATTTCGTTGAGCAAGGAGTAGCTCTTGTCTATTCCATATTTGGCTTAAGGAACTTTATCTGTGCTCATTTCAATCTCTGGTTTTATGCAGCACCCCAACTCACCTTTCCCCTTAAGCAAGCATAAGTTGGTTTTCTAAATTTGAGACCCTGTTCTGTTTGGTAATCCAGTTCCTGTGTAGCCAAGTTTACATTCCGTGTATTAGTGATATCTTATGATGTTTCTTTTTCTGTGTGACTTCTTTCAGTTAGAATCATCATACCTGAATGCACTCATTATGCTGCTACGGGCCTGATGACATAGATGTCATTGCTGAGTGATATTGCATTGTACGTAAGTACCACAACTTCTTCATCCATTTTTCACTTTCTGCGATATTGAACTTGTACCGTAAACGAGGTTTTGTAAACAGAGCCGTCCCAAACTTTGGGGTGGCTGTGTCTTTTTGATTTTCATTTCCCTAAGCTATAGGACCATAAGTGGAAGTGCCCTAGGCTCTGTTGCTTTGTTTTTTAGATGTTTCAGGAAACACATACACTTCTCCCCAGTGGCTGTTGGCAATTTACATCCCGCCCATCAGCATAACAAGGCTCCCAGTTCTCCATGGCCTGTCCTGCCTTTCTGGATTTTACACTTTTTCAGATGGCCCTTTTGACCGGGGGGAAGTGAGACTTCATTGTAGTGCAGATTTCCTTTGCAAGCTTGCTTGGTTGGCCAAAAAGGGCGTATGCGTTTTTTCCTGAATATATTCAGGAAAAAACGCATACGCCCTTTTTGGCCAAGTGCATCATTGTGGACGTTCTGCCTCTTTTCCTATGCTTTCAATGCAATTCCAGTCTACCTCCTGAAATCGGTTTCCTGCAATTCTGCCCCGCTTTCAAGTCCTCTTGGCAGCCTTACTTCAGTATATTTTTGGACGATAGCTGTCATTTATAACTCTGCAGGTTTGTGAATTACAGTGCCCCTGAGCTCCTTTCTTCAACTCGCTTTCTTGTGAGCTGGCCGCAACACCGCAGGATTGCTTCAGGCCCTAATGTGGTTCCGGCACGGCACGCTGAGCCTTTGGTTAATTCCTCTTCCTGGTGGGAAATGAGAGTTAAATTTGCCCGTCCAGACACCTCCAGCTAGTCTCTCATTGGTTCTCCCTATTCCTGTTCATGTTCCGCAGAAATTGCAAACTGGGCCAAACAGGAGGTTAAAGGCACTGACTCTCCAAGTCGGGAGAGTGTTAGTAAAGCGTCTGGAATGTTGCACCCGAGTACCAGGGGACGAGAACGGAGACATATTTGAACACGTCTCCCGATCACACGGTTGATCATACTCTTGGTTCCACATGCATGTTTTAGCTGAAGGAAGAATCCCTTAAACCTGGAGAGTTGAGACCCGTGGAATGGGTACCATGCAATATGACTTCAAAGGGTCTTCATTTGCTCACCGAACCTCTCCAATCCTAACACTGCTGCGTTTATGCCCCTGTACACACGCTTGATTCTCTTTCGGAGACATAGCAATCCATAGGTTTTAAGATACTTACTAGTCAGGTACATTCTTAGGCGTTTAATATGGGGTGTTGAGTCCATTTCGTTGAGCAAGGAGTAGCTCTTGTCTATTCCATATTTGGCTTAAGGAACTTTATCTGTGCTCATTTCAATCTCTGGTTTTATGCAGCACCCCAACTCACCTTTCCCCTTAAGCAAGCATAAGTTGGTTTTCTAAATTTGAGACCCTGTTCTGTTTTGGAATCCAGTTCCTGTGTAGCCAAGTTTACATTCCGTGTATTAGTGATATCTTATGATGTTTCTTTTTCTGTGTGACTTCTTTCAGTTAGAATCATCATACCTGAATCCACTCATTATGCTGCTACGGGCCTGATGACATAGATGTCATTGCTGAGTGATATTGCATTGTACGTAAGTACCACAACTTCTTCATCCATTTTTCACTTTCTGTGATATTGAACTTGTACCGTAAACGAGGTTCTTGTAAACAGAGCCGTCCCAAACTTTGGGGTGGCTGTGTCTTTTTGATTTTCATTTCCCTAAGCTATAGGACCATAAGTGGAAGTGCCCTAGGCTCTGTTGCTTTGTTTTTTAGATGTTTCAGGAAACACATACACTTCTCCAGAGTGGCTGTTGGCAATTTACATCCCGCCCATCAGCATAACAAGGCTCCCAGTTCTCCATGGCCTGTCCTGCCTTTCTGGATTTTACACTTTTTTCAGATGGCCCTTTTGACCGGGGGGAAGTGAGACTTCATTGTAGTGCAGATTTCCTTTGCAAGCTTGCTTGGTTGGCCAAAAAGGGCGTATGCGTTTTTTCCTGAATATATTCAGGAAAAAACGCATACGCCCTTTTTGGCCAAGTGCATCATTGTGGACGTTCTGCCTCTTTTCCTATGCTTTCAATGCAATTCCAGTCTACCTCCTGAAATCGGTTTCCTGCAATTCTGCCCCGCTTTCAAGTCCTCTTGGCAGCCTTACTTCAGTGTATTTTTGGACGATTGCTGTCATTTATAACTCTGCAGGTTTGTGAATTACAGTGCCCCTGAGCTCCTTTCTTCAACTCGCTTTCTTGTGAGCTGGCCGCAACACCGCAGGATTGCTTCAGGCCCTAATCCGGTTCCGGCACGGCACGCTGAGCCTTTGGTTAATTCCTCTTCCTGGTGGGAAATGAGAGTTAAATTTGCCCGTCCAGACACCTCCAGCTAGTCTCTCATTGGTTCTCCCTATTCCTGTTCATCTTCCGCAGAAATTGCAAACTGGGCCAAACAGGAGGTTAAAGGCACTGACTCTCCAAGTCGGGAGAGTGTTAGTAAAGCGTCTGGAATGTTGCACCCGAGTACCAGGGGACGAGAACGGAGACATATTTGAAGACGTCTCCCGATCACATGGTTGATCATACTCTGGGTTCCACATGCATGTTTTAGCTGAAGGAAGAATCCCTTAAACCTGGAGAGTTGAGACCCGTGGAATGGGTACCATGCAATATGACTTCAAAGGGTCTTCATTTGCTCACCGAACCTCTCCAATCCTATCACTGCTGTGTTTATTCCCCTGTACACACGCTTGATTCTCTTTCGGAGACATAGCAATCCATAGGTTTTAAGATACTTACTAGTCAGGTACATTCTTAGGCGTTTAATATGGGGTGTTGAGTCCATTTCGTTGAGCAAGGAGTAGCTCTTGTCTATTCCATATTTGGCTTAAGGAACTTTATCTGTGCTCATTTCAATCTCTGGTTTTATGCAGCACCCCAACTCACCTTTCCCCTTAAGCAAGCATAAGTTGGTTTTCTAAATTTGAGACCCTGTTCTGTTTGGTAATCCAGTTCCTGTGTAGCCAAGTTTACATTCCGTGTATTAGTGATATCTTATGATGTTTCTTTTTCTGTGTGACTTCTTTCAGTTAGAATCATCATACCTGAATCCACTCATTATGCTGCTACGGGCCTGATGACATAGATGTCATTGCTGAGTGATATTGCATTGTACGTAAGTACCACAACTTCTTCATCCATTTTTCACTTTCTGCGATATTGAACTTGTACCGTAAACGAGGTTCTTGTAAACAGAGCCGTCCCAAACTTTGGGGTGGCTGTGTCTTTTTGATTTTCATTTCCCTAAGCTATAGGACCATAAGTGGAAGTGCCCTAGGCTCTGTTGCTTTGTTTTTTAGATGTTTCAGGAAACACCATACACTTCTCCGGAGTGGCTGTTGGCAATTTACATCCCGCCCATCAGCATAACAAGGCTCCCAGTTCTCCATGGCCTGTCCTGCCTTTCTGGATTTTACACTTTTTTCAGATGGCCCTTTTGACCGGGGGGAAGTGAGACTTCATTGTAGTGCAGATTTCCTTTGCAAGCTTGCTTGGTTGGCCAAAAAGGGCGTATGCGTTTTTTCCTGAATATATTCAGGAAAAAACGCATACGCCCTTTTTGGCCAAGTGCATCATTGTGGACGTTCTGCCTCTTTTCCTATGCTTTCAATGCAATTCCAGTCTACCTCCTGAAATCGGTTTCCTGCAATTCTGCCCCGCTTTCAAGTCCTCTTGGCAGCCTTACTTCAGTATATTTTTGGACGATAGCTGTCATTTATAACTCTGCAGGTTTGTGAATTACAGTGCCCCTGAGCTCCTTTCTTCAACTCGCTTTCTTGTGAGCTGGCCGCAACACCACAGGATTGCTTCAGGCCCTAATGTGGTTCCGGCACGGCACGCTGAGCCTTTGGTTAATTCCTCTTCCTGGTGGGAAATGAGAGTTAAATTTGCCCGTCCAGACACCTCCAGCTAGTCTCTCATTGGTTCTCCCTATTCCTGTTCATCTTCCGCAGAAATTGCAAACTGGGCCAAACAGGAGGTTAAAGGCACTGACTCTCCAAGTCGGGAGAGTGTTAGTAAAGCGTCTGGAATGTTGCACCCGAGTACCAGGGGACGAGAACGGAGACATATTTGAACACGTCTCCCGATCACACGGTTGATCATACTCTGGGTTCCACATGCATGTTTTAGCTGAAGGAAGAATCCCTTAAACCTGGAGAGTTGAGACCCGTGGAATGGGTACCATGCAATATGACTTCAAAGGGTCTTCATTTGCTCACCGAACCTCTCCAATCCTATCACTGCTGCGTTTATGCCCCTGTACACACGCTTGATTCTCTTTCGGAGACATAGCAATCCATAGGTTTTAAGATACTTACTAGTCAGGTACATTCTTAGGCGTTTAATATGGGGTGTTGAGTCCATTTCGTTGAGCAAGGAGTAGCTCTTGTCTATTCCATATTTGGCTTAAGGAACTTTATCTGTGCTCATTTCAATCTCTGGTTTTATGCAGCACCCCAACTCACCTTTCCCCTTAAGCAAGCATAAGTTGGTTTTCTAAATTTGAGACCCTGTTCTGTTTTGTAATCCAGTTCCTGTGTAGCCAAGTTTACATTCCGTGTATTAGTGATATCTTATGATGTTTCTTTTTCTGTGTGACTTCTTTCAGTTAGAATCATCATACCTGAATGCACTCATTATGCTGCTACGGGCCTGATGACATAGATGTCATTGCTGAGTGATATTGCATTGTACGTAAGTACCACAACTTCTTCATCCATTTTTCACTTTCTGCGATATTGAACTTGTACCGTAAACGAGGTTCTTGTAAACAGAGCCGTCCCAAACTTTGGGGTGGCTGTGTCTTTTTGATTTTCATTTCCCTAAGCTATAGGACCATAAGTGGAAGTGCCCTAGGCTCTGTTGCTTTGTTTTTTAGATGTTTCAGGAAACACCATACACTTCTCCCGAGTGGCTGTTGGCAATTTACATCCCGCCCATCAGCATAACAAGGCTCCCAGTTCTCCATGGCCTGTCCTGCCTTTCTGGATTTTACACTTTTTTCAGATGGCCCTTTTGACCGGGGGGAAGTGAGACTTCATTGTAGTGCAGATTTCCTTTGCAAGCTTGCTTGGTTGGCCAAAAAGGGCGTATGCGTTTTTTCCTGAATATATTCAGGAAAAAACGCATACGCCCTTTTTGGCCAAGTGCATCATTGTGGACGTTCTGCCTCTTTTCCTATGCTTTCAATGCAATTCCAGTCTACCTCCTGAAATCGGTTTCCTGCAATTCTGCCCCGCTTTCAAGTCCTCTTGGCAGCCTTACTTCAGTATATTTTTGGACGATAGCTGTCATTTATAACTCTGCAGGTTTGTGAATTACAGTGCCCCTGAGCTCCTTTCTTCAACTCGCTTTCTTGTGAGCTGGCCGCAACACCGCAGGATTGCTTCAGGCCCTAATGTGGTTCCGGCACGGCACGCTGAGCCTTTGGTTAATTCCTCTTCCTGGTGGGAAATGAGAGTTAAATTTGCCCGTCCAGACACCTCCAGCTAGTCTCTCATTGGTTCTCCCTATTCCTGTTCATCTTCCGCAGAAATTGCAAACTGGGCCAAACAGGAGGTTAAAGGCACTGACCCTCCAAGTCGGGAGAGTGTTAGTGAAGCGTCTGGAATGTTGCACCCGAGTACCAGGGGACGAGAACGGAGACATATTTGAACACGTCTCCCGATCACACGGTTGATCATACTCTGGGTTCCACATGCATGTTTTAGCTGAAGGAAGAATCCCTTAAACCTGGAGAGTTGAGACCCGTGGAATGGGTACCATGCAATATGACTTCAAAGGGTCTTCATTTGCTCACCGAACCTCTCCAATCCTATCACTGCTGCGTTTATGCCCCTGTACACACTCTTGATTCTCTTTCGGAGACATAGCAATCCATAGGTTTTAAGATACTTACTAGTCAGGTACATTCTTAGGCGTTTAATATGGGGTGTTGAGTCCATTTCGTTGAGCAAGGAGTAGCTCTTGTCTATTCCATATTTGGCTTAAGGAACTTTATCTGTGCTCATTTCAATCTCTGGTTTTATGCAGCACCCCAACTCACCTTTCCCCTTAAGCAAGCATAAGTTGGTTTTCTAAATTTGAGACCCTGTTCTGTTTGGTAATCCAGTTCCTGTGTAGCCAAGTTTACATTCTGTGTATTAGTGATATCTTATGATGTTTCTTTTTCTGTGTGACTTCTTTCAGTTAGAATCATCATACCTGAATGCACTCATTATGCTGCTACGGGCCTGATGACATAGATGTCATTGCTGAGTGATATTGCATTGTACGTAAGTACCACAACTTCTTCATCCATTTTTCACTTTCTGCGATATTGAACTTGTACCGTAAACGAGGTTTTGTAAACAGAGCCGTCCCAAACTTTGGGGTGGCTGTGTCTTTTTGATTTTCATTTCCCTAAGCTATAGGACCATAAGTGGAAGTGCCCTAGGCTCTGTTGCTTTGTTTTTTAGATGTTTCAGGAAACACATACACTTCTCCCCAGTGGCTGTTGGCAATTTACATCCCGCCCATCAGCATAACAAGGCTCCCAGTTCTCCATGGCCTGTCCTGCCTTTCTGGATTTTACACTTTTTCAGATGGCCCTTTTGACCGGGGGGAAGTGAGACTTCATTGTAGTGCAGATTTCCTTTGCAAGCTTGCTTGGTTGGCCAAAAAGGGCGTATGCGTTTTTTCCTGAATATATTCAGGAAAAAACGCATACGCCCTTTTTGGCCAAGTGCATCATTGTGGACGTTCTGCCTCTTTTCCTATGCTTTCAATGCAATTCCAGTCTACCTCCTGAAATCGGTTTCCTGCAATTCTGCCCCGCTTTCAAGTCCTCTTGGCAGCCTTACTTCAGTATATTTTTGGACGATAGCTGTCATTTATAACTCTGCAGGTTTGTGAATTACAGTGCCCCTGAGCTCCTTTCTTCAACTCGCTTTCTTGTGAGCTGGCCGCAACACCGCAGGATTGCTTCAGGCCCTAATGTGGTTCCGGCACGGCACGCTGAGCCTTTGGTTAATTCCTCTTCCTGGTGGGAAATGAGAGTTAAATTTGCCCGTCCAGACACCTCCAGCTAGTCTCTCATTGGTTCTCCCTATTCCTGTTCATGTTCCGCAGAAATTGCAAACTGGGCCAAACAGGAGGTTAAAGGCACTGACTCTCCAAGTCGGGAGAGTGTTAGTAAAGCGTCTGGAATGTTGCACCCGAGTACCAGGGGACGAGAACGGAGACATATTTGAACACGTCTCCCGATCACACGGTTGATCATACTCTTGGTTCCACATGCATGTTTTAGCTGAAGGAAGAATCCCTTAAACCTGGAGAGTTGAGACCCGTGGAATGGGTACCATGCAATATGACTTCAAAGGGTCTTCATTTGCTCACCGAACCTCTCCAATCCTAACACTGCTGCGTTTATGCCCCTGTACACACGCTTGATTCTCTTTCGGAGACATAGCAATCCATAGGTTTTAAGATACTTACTAGTCAGGTACATTCTTAGGCGTTTAATATGGGGTGTTGAGTCCATTTCGTTGAGCAAGGAGTAGCTCTTGTCTATTCCATATTTGGCTTAAGGAACTTTATCTGTGCTCATTTCAATCTCTGGTTTTATGCAGCACCCCAACTCACCTTTCCCCTTAAGCAAGCATAAGTTGGTTTTCTAAATTTGAGACCCTGTTCTGTTTTGGAATCCAGTTCCTGTGTAGCCAAGTTTACATTCCGTGTATTAGTGATATCTTATGATGTTTCTTTTTCTGTGTGACTTCTTTCAGTTAGAATCATCATACCTGAATCCACTCATTATGCTGCTACGGGCCTGATGACATAGATGTCATTGCTGAGTGATATTGCATTGTACGTAAGTACCACAACTTCTTCATCCATTTTTCACTTTCTGCAATATTGAAATTGTACCGTAAACGAGGTTTTGTAAACAGAGCCGTCCCAAACTTTGGGGTGGCTGTGTCTTTTTGATTTTCATTTCCCTAAGCTATAGGACCATAAGTGGAAGTGCCCTAGGCTCTGTTGCTTTGTTTTTTAGATGTTTCAGGAAACACATACACTTCTCCCCAGTGGCTGTTGGCAATTTACATCCCGCCCATCAGCATAACAAGGCTCCCAGTTCTCCATGGCCTGTCCTGCCTTTCTGGATTTTACACTTTTTCAGATGGCCCTTTTGACCGGGGGGAAGTGAGACTTCATTGTAGTGCAGATTTCCTTTGCAAGCTTGCTTGGTTGGCCAAAAAGGGCGTATGCGTTTTTTCCTGAATATATTCAGGAAAAAACGCATACGCCCTTTTTGGCCAAGTGCATCATTGTGGACGTTCTGCCTCTTTTCCTATGCTTTCAATGCAATTCCAGTCTACCTCCTGAAATCGGTTTCCTGCAATTCTGCCCCGCTTTCAAGTCCTCTTGGCAGCCTTACTTCAGTATATTTTTGGACGATAGCTGTCATTTATAACTCTGCAGGTTTGTGAATTACAGTGCCCCTGAGCTCCTTTCTTCAACTCGCTTTCTTGTGAGCTGGCCGCAACACCGCAGGATTGCTTCAGGCCCTAATGTGGTTCCGGCACGGCACGCTGAGCCTTTGGTTAATTCCTCTTCCTGGTGGGAAATGAGAGTTAAATTTGCCCGTCCAGACACCTCCAGCTAGTCTCTCATTGGTTCTCCCTATTCCTGTTCATGTTCCGCAGAAATTGCAAACTGGGCCAAACAGGAGGTTAAAGGCACTGACTCTCCAAGTCGGGAGAGTGTTAGTAAAGCGTCTGGAATGTTGCACCCGAGTACCAGGGGACGAGAACGGAGACATATTTGAACACGTCTCCCGATCACACGGTTGATCATACTCTGGGTTCCACATGCATGTTTTAGCTGAAGGAAGAATCCCTTAAACCTGGAGAGTTGAGACCCGTGGAATGGGTACCATGCAATATGACTTCAAAGGGTCTTCATTTGCTCACCGAACCTCTCCAATCCTATCACTGCTGCGTTTATGCCCCTGTACACACGCTTGATTCTCTTTCGGAGACATAGCAATCCATAGGTTTTAAGATACTTACTAGTCAGGTACATTCTTAGGCGTTTAATATGGGGTGTTGAGTCCATTTCGTTGAGCAAGGAGTAGCTCTTGTCTATTCCATATTTGGCTTAAGGAACTTTATCTGTGCTCATTTCAATCTCTGGTTTTATGCAGCACCCCAACTCACCTTTCCCCTTAAGCAAGCATAAGTTGGTTTTCTAAATTTGAGACCCTGTTCTGTTTTGGAATCCAGTTCCTGTGTAGCCAAGTTTACATTCCGTGTATTAGTGATATCTTATGATGTTTCTTTTTCTGTGTGACTTCTTTCAGTTAGAATCATCATACCTGAATCCACTCATTATGCTGCTACGGGCCTGATGACATAGATGTCATTGCTGAGTGATATTGCATTGTACGTAAGTACCACAACTTCTTCATCCATTTTTCACTTTCTGCGATATTGAACTTGTACCGTAAACGAGGTTCTTGTAAACAGAGCCGTCCCAAACTTTGGGGTGGCTGTGTCTTTTTGATTTTCATTTCCCTAAGCTATAGGACCATAAGTGGAAGTGCCCTAGGCTCTGTTGCTTTGTTTTTTAGATGTTTCAGGAAACACCATACACTTCTCCCGAGTGGCTGTTGGCAATTTACATCCCGCCCATCAGCATAACAAGGCTCCCAGTTCTCCATGGCCTGTCCTGCCTTTCTGGATTTTACACTTTTTTCAGATGGCCCTTTTGACCGGGGGGAAGTGAGACTTCATTGTAGTGCAGATTTCCTTTGCAAGCTTGCTTGGTTGGCCAAAAAGGGCGTATGCGTTTTTTCCTGAATATATTCAGGAAAAAACGCATACGCCCTTTTTGGCCAAGTGCATCATTGTGGACGTTCTGCCTCTTTTCCTATGCTTTCAATGCAATTCCAGTCTACCTCCTGAAATCGGTTTCCTGCAATTCTGCCCCGCTTTCAAGTCCTCTTGGCAGCCTTACTTCAGTATATTTTTGGACGATAGCTGTCATTTATAACTCTGCAGGTTTGTGAATTACAGTGCCCCTGAGCTCCTTTCTTCAACTCGCTTTCTTGTGAGCTGGCCGCAACACCGCAGGATTGCTTCAGGCCCTAATGTGGTTCCGGCACGGCACGCTGAGCCTTTGGTTAATTCCTCTTCCTGGTGGGAAATGAGAGTTAAATTTGCCCGTCCAGACACCTCCAGCTAGTCTCTCATTGGTTCTCCCTATTCCTGTTCATGTTCCGCAGAAATTGCAAACTGGGCCAAACAGGAGGTTAAAGGCACTGACTCTCCAAGTCGGGAGAGTGTTAGTAAAGCGTCTGGAATGTTGCACCCGAGTACCAGGGGACGAGAACGGAGACATATTTGAACACGTCTCCCGATCACACGGTTGATCATACTCTGGGTTCCACATGCATGTTTTAGCTGAAGGAAGAATCCCTTAAACCTGGAGAGTTGAGACCCGTGGAATGGGTACCATGCAATATGACTTCAAAGGGTCTTCATTTGCTCACCGAACCTCTCCAATCCTATCACTGCTGCGTTTATGCCCCTGTACACACGCTTGATTCTCTTTCGGAGACATAGCAATCCATAGGTTTTAAGATACTTACTAGTCAGGTACATTCTTAGGCGTTTAATATGGGGTGTTGAGTCCATTTCGTTGAGCAAGGAGTAGCTCTTGTCTATTCCATATTTGGCTTAAGGAACTTTATCTGTGCTCATTTCAATCTCTGGTTTTATGCAGCACCCCAACTCACCTTTCCCCCTAAGCAAGCATAAGTTGGTTTTCTAAATTTGAGACCCTGTTCTGTTTTGTAATCCAGTTCCTGTGTAGCCAAGTTTACATTCCGTGTATTAGTGATATCTTATGATGTTTCTTTTTCTGTGTGACTTCTTTCAGTTAGAATCATCATACCTGAATCCACTCATTATGCTGCTACGGGCCTGATGACATAGATGTCATTGCTGAGTGATATTGCATTGTACGTAAGTACCACAACTTCTTCATCCATTTTTCACTTTCTGCGATATTGAAATTGTACCGTAAACGAGGTTTTGTAAACAGAGCCGTCCCAAACTTTGGGGTGGCTGTGTCTTTTTGATTTTCATTTCCCTAAGCTATAGGACCATAAGTGGAAGTGCCCTAGGCTCTGTTGCTTTGTTTTTTAGATGTTTCAGGAAACACATACACTTCTCCCCAGTGGCTGTTGGCAATTTACATCCCGCCCATCAGCATAACAAGGCTCCCAGTTCTCCATGGCCTGTCCTGCCTTTCTGGATTTTACACTTTTTCAGATGGCCCTTTTGACCGGGGGGAAGTGAGACTTCATTGTAGTGCAGATTTCCTTTGCAAGCTTGCTTGGTTGGCCAAAAAGGGCGTATGCGTTTTTTCCTGAATATATTCAGGAAAAAACGCATACGCCCTTTTTGGCCAAGTGCATCATTGTGGACGTTCTGCCTCTTTTCCTATGCTTTCAATGCAATTCCAGTCTACCTCCTGAAATCGGTTTCCTGCAATTCTGCCCCGCTTTCAAGTCCTCTTGGCAGCCTTACTTCAGTATATTTTTGGACGATAGCTGTCATTTATAACTCTGCAGGTTTGTGAATTACAGTGCCCCTGAGCTCCTTTCTTCAACTCGCTTTCTTGTGAGCTGGCCGCAACACCGCAGGATTGCTTCAGGCCCTAATGTGGTTCCGGCACGGCACGCTGAGCCTTTGGTTAATTCCTCTTCCTGGTGGGAAATGAGAGTTAAATTTGCCCGTCCAGACACCTCCAGCTAGTCTCTCATTGGTTCTCCCTATTCCTGTTCATGTTCCGCAGAAATTGCAAACTGGGCCAAACAGGAGGTTAAAGGCACTGACTCTCCAAGTCGGGAGAGTGTTAGTAAAGCGTCTGGAATGTTGCACCCGAGTACCAGGGGACGAGAACGGAGACATATTTGAACACGTCTCCCGATCACACGGTTGATCATACTCTGGGTTCCACATGCATGTTTTAGCTGAAGGAAGAATCCCTTAAACCTGGAGAGTTGAGACCCGTGGAATGGGTACCATGCAATATGACTTCAAAGGGTCTTCATTGGCTCACCGAACCTCTCCAATCCTATCACTGCTGCGTTTATGCCCCTGTACACACGCTTGATTCTCTTTCGGAGACATAGCAATCCATAGGTTTTAAGATACTTACTAGTCAGGTACATTCTTAGGCGTTTAATATGGGGTGTTGAGTCCATTTCGTTGAGCAAGGAGTAGCTCTTGTCTATTCCATATTTGGCTTAAGGAACTTTATCTGTGCTCATTTCAATCTCTGGTTTTATGCAGCACCCCAACTCACCTTTCCCCTTAAGCAAGCATAAGTTGGTTTTCTAAATTTGAGACCCTGTTCTGTTTTGTAATCCAGTTCCTGTGTAGCCAAGTTTACATTCCGTGTATTAGTGATATCTTATGATGTTTCTTTTTCTGTGTGACTTCTTTCAGTTAGAATCATCATACCTGAATCCACTCATTATGCTGCTACGGGCCTGATGACATAGATGTCATTGCTGAGTGATATTGCATTGTACGTAAGTACCACAACTTCTTCATCCATTTTTCACTTTCTGCGATATTGAACTTGTACCGTAAACGAGGTTCTTGTAAACAGAGCCGTCCCAAACTTTGGGGTGGCTGTGTCTTTTTGATTTTCATTTCCCTAAGCTATAGGACCATAAGTGGAAGTGCCCTAGGCTCTGTTGCTTTGTTTTTTAGATGTTTCAGGAAACACCATACACTTCTCCCGAGTGGCTGTTGGCAATTTACATCCCGCCCATCAGCATAACAAGGCTCCCAGTTCTCCATGGCCTGTCCTGCCTTTCTGGATTTTACACTTTTTTCAGATGGCCCTTTTGACCGGGGGGAAGTGAGACTTCATTGTAGTGCAGATTTCCTTTGCAAGCTTGCTTGGTTGGCCAAAAAGGGCGTATGCGTTTTTTCCTGAATATATTCAGGAAAAAACGCATACGCCCTTTTTGGCCAAGTGCATCATTGTGGACGTTCTGCCTCTTTTCCTATGCTTTCAATGCAATTCCAGTCTACCTCCTGAAATCGGTTTCCTGCAATTCTGCCCCGCTTTCAAGTCCTCTTGGCAGCCTTACTTCAGTATATTTTTGGACGATAGCTGTCATTTATAACTCTGCAGGTTTGTGAATTACAGTGCCCCTGAGCTCCTTTCTTCAACTCGCTTTCTTGTGAGCTGGCCGCAACACCGCAGGATTGCTTCAGGCCCTAATGTGGTTCCGGCACGGCACGCTGAGCCTTTGGTTAATTCCTCTTCCTGGTGGGAAATGAGAGTTAAATTTGCCCGTCCAGACACCTCCAGCTAGTCTCTCATTGGTTCTCCCTATTCCTGTTCATGTTCCGCAGAAATTGCAAACTGGGCCAAACAGGAGGTTAAAGGCACTGACTCTCCAAGTCGGGAGAGTGTTAGTAAAGCGTCTGGAATGTTGCACCCGAGTACCAGGGGACGAGAACGGAGACATATTTGAACACGTCTCCCGATCACACGGTTGATCATACTCTGGGTTCCACATGCATGTTTTAGCTGAAGGAAGAATCCCTTAAACCTGGAGAGTTGAGACCCGTGGAATGGGTACCATGCAATATGACTTCAAAGGGTCTTCATTTGCTCACCGAACCTCTCCAATCCTATCACTGCTGCGTTTATGCCCCTGTACACACGCTTGATTCTCTTTCGGAGACATAGCAATCCATAGGTTTTAAGATACTTACTAGTCAGGTACATTCTTAGGCGTTTAATATGGGGTGTTGAGTCCATTTCGTTGAGCAAGGAGTAGCTCTTGTCTATTCCATATTTGGCTTAAGGAACTTTATCTGTGCTCATTTCAATCTCTGGTTTTATGCAGCACCCCAACTCACCTTTCCCCCTAAGCAAGCATAAGTTGGTTTTCTAAATTTGAGACCCTGTTCTGTTTTGTAATCCAGTTCCTGTGTAGCCAAGTTTACATTCCGTGTATTAGTGATATCTTATGATGTTTCTTTTTCTGTGTGACTTCTTTCAGTTAGAATCATCATACCTGAATCCACTCATTATGCTGCTACGGGCCTGATGACATAGATGTCATTGCTGAGTGATATTGCATTGTACGTAAGTACCACAACTTCTTCATCCATTTTTCACTTTCTGCGATATTGAAATTGTACCGTAAACGAGGTTTTGTAAACAGAGCCGTCCCAAACTTTGGGGTGGCTGTGTCTTTTTGATTTTCATTTCCCTAAGCTATAGGACCATAAGTGGAAGTGCCCTAGGCTCTGTTGCTTTGTTTTTTAGATGTTTCAGGAAACACATACACTTCTCCCCAGTGGCTGTTGGAAATTTACATCCCGCCCATCAGCATAACAAGGCTCCCAGTTCTCCATGGCCTGTCCTGCCTTTCTGGATTTTACACTTTTTCAGATGGCCCTTTTGACCGGGGGGAAGTGAGACTTCATTGTAGTGCAGATTTCCTTTGCAAGCTTGCTTGGTTGGCCAAAAAGGGCGTATGCGTTTTTTCCTGAATATATTCAGGAAAAAACGCATACGCCCTTTTTGGCCAAGTGCATCATTGTGGACGTTCTGCCTCTTTTCCTATGCTTTCAATGCAATTCCAGTCTACCTCCTGAAATCGGTTTCCTGCAATTCTGCCCCGCTTTCAAGTCCTCTTGGCAGCCTTACTTCAGTATATTTTTGGACGATAGCTGTCATTTATAACTCTGCAGGTTTGTGAATTACAGTGCCCCTGAGCTCCTTTCTTCAACTCGCTTTCTTGTGAGCTGGCCGCAACACCGCAGGATTGCTTCAGGCCCTAATGTGGTTCCGGCACGGCACGCTGAGCCTTTGGTTAATTCCTCTTCCTGGTGGGAAATGAGAGTTAAATTTGCCCGTCCAGACACCTCCAGCTAGTCTCTCATTGGTTCTCCCTATTCCTGTTCATGTTCCGCAGAAATTGCAAACTGGGCCAAACAGGAGGTTAAAGGCACTGACTCTCCAAGTCGGGAGAGTGTTAGTAAAGCGTCTGGAATGTTGCACCCGAGTACCAGGGGACGAGAACGGAGACATATTTGAACACGTCTCCCGATCACACGGTTGATCATACTCTGGGTTCCACATGCATGTTTTAGCTGAAGGAAGAATCCCTTAAACCTGGAGAGTTGAGACCCGTGGAATGGGTACCATGCAATATGACTTCAAAGGGTCTTCATTTGCTCACCGAACCTCTCCAATCCTATCACTGCTGCGTTTATGCCCCTGTACACACGCTTGATTCTCTTTCGGAGACATAGCAATCCATAGGTTTTAAGATACTTACTAGTCAGGTACATTCTTAGGCGTTTAATATGGGGTGTTGAGTCCATTTCGTTGAGCAAGGAGTAGCTCTTGTCTATTCCATATTTGGCTTAAGGAACTTTATCTGTGCTCATTTCAATCTCTGGTTTTATGCAGCACCCCAACTCACCTTTCCCCTTAAGCAAGCATAAGTTGGTTTTCTAAATTTGAGACCCTGTTCTGTTTTGGAATCCAGTTCCTGTGTAGCCAAGTTTACATTCCGTGTATTAGTGATATCTTATGATGTTTCTTTTTCTGTGTGACTTCTTTCAGTTAGAATCATCATACCTGAATCCACTCATTATGCTGCTACGGGCCTGATGACATAGATGTCATTGCTGAGTGATATTGCATTGTACGTAAGTACCACAACTTCTTCATCCATTTTTCACTTTCTGCAATATTGAAATTGTACCGTAAACGAGGTTTTGTAAACAGAGCCGTCCCAAACTTTGGGGTGGCTGTGTCTTTTTGATTTTCATTTCCCTAAGCTATAGGACCATAAGTGGAAGTGCCCTAGGCTCTGTTGCTTTGTTTTTTAGATGTTTCAGGAAACACATACACTTCTCCCCAGTGGCTGTTGGCAATTTACATCCCGCCCATCAGCATAACAAGGCTCCCAGTTCTCCATGGCCTGTCCTGCCTTTCTGGATTTTACACTTTTTTCAGATGGCCCTTTTGACCGGGGGGAAGTGAGACTTCATTGTAGTGCAGATTTCCTTTGCAAGCTTGCTTGGTTGGCCAAAAAGGGCGTATGCGTTTTTTCCTGAATATATTCAGGAAAAAACGCATACGCCCTTTTTGGCCAAGTGCATCATTGTGGACGTTCTGCCTCTTTTCCTATGCTTTCAATGCAATTCCAGTCTACCTCCTGAAATCGGTTTCCTGCAATTCTGCCCCGCTTTCAAGTCCTCTTGGCAGCCTTACTTCAGTATATTTTTGGACGATAGCTGTCATTTATAACTCTGCAGGTTTGTGAATTACAGTGCCCCTGAGCTCCTTTCTTCAACTCGCTTTCTTGTGAGCTGGCCGCAACACCGCAGGATTGCTTCAGGCCCTAATGTGGTTCCGGCACGGCACGCTGAGCCTTTGGTTAATTCCTCTTCCTGGTGGGAAATGAGAGTTAAATTTGCCCGTCCAGACACCTCCAGCTAGTCTCTCATTGGTTCTCCCTATTCCTGTTCATGTTCCGCAGAAATTGCAAACTGGGCCAAACAGGAGGTTAAAGGCACTGACTCTCCAAGTCGGGAGAGTGTTAGTAAAGCGTCTGGAATGTTGCACCCGAGTACCAGGGGACGAGAACGGAGACATATTTGAACACGTCTCCCGATCACACGGTTGATCATACTCTGGGTTCCACATGCATGTTTTAGCTGAAGGAAGAATCCCTTAAACCTGGAGAGTTGAGACCCGTGGAATGGGTACCATGCAATATGACTTCAAAGGGTCTTCATTTGCTCACCGAACCTCTCCAATCCTATCACTGCTGCGTTTATGCCCCTGTACACACGCTTGATTCTCTTTCGGAGACATAGCAATCCATAGGTTTTAAGATACTTACTAGTCAGGTACATTCTTAGGCGTTTAATATGGGGTGTTGAGTCCATTTCGTTGAGCAAGGAGTAGCTCTTGTCTATTCCATATTTGGCTTAAGGAACTTTATCTGTGCTCATTTCAATCTCTGGTTTTATGCAGCACCCCAACTCACCTTTCCCCCTAAGCAAGCATAAGTTGGTTTTCTAAATTTGAGACCCTGTTCTGTTTTGTAATCCAGTTCCTGTGTAGCCAAGTTTACATTCCGTGTATTAGTGATATCTTATGATGTTTCTTTTTCTGTGTGACTTCTTTCAGTTAGAATCATCATACCTGAATCCACTCATTATGCTGCTACGGGCCTGATGACATAGATGTCATTGCTGAGTGATATTGCATTGTACGTAAGTACCACAACTTCTTCATCCATTTTTCACTTTCTGCGATATTGAAATTGTACCGTAAACGAGGTTTTGTAAACAGAGCCGTCCCAAACTTTGGGGTGGCTGTGTCTTTTTGATTTTCATTTCCCTAAGCTATAGGACCATAAGTGGAAGTGCCCTAGGCTCTGTTGCTTTGTTTTTTAGATGTTTCAGGAAACACATACACTTCTCCCCAGTGGCTGTTGGCAATTTACATCCCGCCCATCAGCATAACAAGGCTCCCAGTTCTCCATGGCCTGTCCTGCCTTTCTGGATTTTACACTTTTTCAGATGGCCCTTTTGACCGGGGGGAAGTGAGACTTCATTGTAGTGCAGATTTCCTTTGCAAGCTTGCTTGGTTGGCCAAAAAGGGCGTATGCGTTTTTTCCTGAATATATTCAGGAAAAAACGCATACGCCCTTTTTGGCCAAGTGCATCATTGTGGACGTTCTGCCTCTTTTCCTATGCTTTCAATGCAATTCCAGTCTACCTCCTGAAATCGGTTTCCTGCAATTCTGCCCCGCTTTCAAGTCCTCTTGGCAGCCTTACTTCAGTATATTTTTGGACGATAGCTGTCATTTATAACTCTGCAGGTTTGTGAATTACAGTGCCCCTGAGCTCCTTTCTTCAACTCGCTTTCTTGTGAGCTGGCCGCAACACCGCAGGATTGCTTCAGGCCCTAATGTGGTTCCGGCACGGCACGCTGAGCCTTTGGTTAATTCCTCTTCCTGGTGGGAAATGAGAGTTAAATTTGCCCGTCCAGACACCTCCAGCTAGTCTCTCATTGGTTCTCCCTATTCCTGTTCATGTTCCGCAGAAATTGCAAACTGGACCAAACAGGAGGTTAAAGGCACTGACTCTCCAAGTCGGGAGAGTGTTAGTAAAGCGTCTGGAATGTTGCACCCGAGTACCAGGGGACGAGAACGGAGACATATTTGAACACGTCTCCCGATCACACGGTTGATCATACTCTGGGTTCCACATGCATGTTTTAGCTGAAGGAAGAATCCCTTAAACCTGGAGAGTTGAGACCCGTGGAATGGGTACCATGCAATATGACTTCAAAGGGTCTTCATTTGCTCACCGAACCTCTCCAATCCTAACACTGCTGCGTTTATGCCCCTGTACACACGCTTGATTCTCTTTCAGAGACATAGCAATCCATAGGTTTTAAGATACTTACTAGTCAGGTACATTCTTAGGCGTTTAATATGGGGTGTTGAGTCCATTTCGTTGAGCAAGGAGTAGCTCTTGTCTATTCCATATTTGGCTTAAGGAACTTTATCTGTGCTCATTTCAATCTCTGGTTTTATGCAGCACCCCAACTCACCTTTCCCCTTAAGCAAGCATAAGTTGGTTTTCTAAATTTGAGACCCTGTTGTGTTTTGGAATCCAGTTCCTGTGTAGCCAAGTTTACATTCCGTGTATTAGTGATATCTTATGATGTTTCTTTTTCTGTGTGACTTCTTTCAGTTAGAATCATCATACCTGAATCCACTCATTATGCTGCTACGGGCCTGATGACATAGATGTCATTGCTGAGTGATATTGCATTGTACGTAAGTACCACAACTTCTTCATCCATTTTTCACTTTCTGCAATATTGAAATTGTACCGTAAACGAGGTTTTGTAAACAGAGCCGTCCCAAACTTTGGGGTGGCTGTGTCTTTTTGATTTTCATTTCCCTAAGCTATAGGACCATAAGTGGAAGTGCCCTAGGCTCTGTTGCTTTGTTTTTTAGATGTTTCAGGAAACACATACACTTCTCCCCAGTGGCTGTTGGCAATTTACATCCCGCCCATCAGCATAACAAGGCTCCCAGTTCTCCATGGCCTGTCCTGCCTTTCTGGATTTTACACTTTTTTCAGATGGCCCTTTTGACCGGGGGGAAGTGAGACTTCATTGTAGTGCAGATTTCCTTTGCAAGCTTGCTTGGTTGGCCAAAAAGGGCGTATGCGTTTTTTCCTGAATATATTCAGGAAAAAACGCATACGCCCTTTTTGGCCAAGTGCATCATTGTGGACGTTCTGCCTCTTTTCCTATGCTTTCAATGCAATTCCAGTCTACCTCCTGAAATCGGTTTCCTGCAATTCTGCCCCGCTTTCAAGTCCTCTTGGCAGCCTTACTTCAGTATATTTTTGGACGATAGCTGTCATTTATAACTCTGCAGGTTTGTGAATTACAGTGCCCCTGAGCTCCTTTCTTCAACTCGCTTTCTTGTGAGCTGGCCGCAACACCGCAGGATTGCTTCAGGCCCTAATGTGGTTCCGGCACGGCACGCTGAGCCTTTGGTTAATTCCTCTTCCTGGTGGGAAATGAGAGTTAAATTTGCCCGTCCAGACACCTCCAGCTAGTCTCTCATTGGTTCTCCCTATTCCTGTTCATCTTCCGCAGAAATTGCAAACTGGGCCAAACAGGAGGTTAAAGGCACTGACTCTCCAAGTCGGGAGAGTGTTAGTAAAGCATCTGGAATGTTGCACCCGAGTACCAGGGGACGAGAACGGAGACATATTTGAACACGTCTCCCGATCACACGGTTGATCATACTCTGGGTTCCACATGCATGTTTTAGCTGAAGGAAGAATCCCTTAAACCTGGAGAGTTGAGACCCGTGGAATGGGTACCATGCAATATGACTTCAAAGGGTCTTCATTTGCTCACCGAACCTCTCCAATCCTATCACTGCTGCGTTTATGCCCCTGTACACACGCTTGATTCTCTTTCGGAGACATAGCAATCCATAGGTTTTAAGATACTTACTAGTCAGGTACATTCTTAGGCGTTTAATATGGGGTGTTGAGTCCATTTCGTTGAGCAAGGAGTAGCTCTTGTCTATTCCATATTTGGCTTAAGGAACTTTATCTGTGCTCATTTCAATCTCTGGTTTTATGCAGCACCCCAACTCACCTTTCCCCCTAAGCAAGCATAAGTTGGTTTTCTAAATTTGAGACCCTGTTCTGTTTTGTAATCCAGTTCCTGTGTAGCCAAGTTTACATTCCGTGTATTAGTGATATCTTATGATGTTTCTTTTTCTGTGTGACTTCTTTCAGTTAGAATCATCATACCTGAATCCACTCATTATGCTGCTACGGGCCTGATGACATAGATGTCATTGCTGAGTGATATTGCATTGTACGTAAGTACCACAACTTCTTCATCCATTTTTCACTTTCTGCGATATTGAAATTGTACCGTAAACGAGGTTTTGTAAACAGAGCCGTCCCAAACTTTGGGGTGGCTGTGTCTTTTTGATTTTCATTTCCCTAAGCTATAGGACCATAAGTGGAAGTGCCCTAGGCTCTGTTGCTTTGTTTTTTAGATGTTTCAGGAAACACATACACTTCTCCCCAGTGGCTGTTGGCAATTTACATCCCGCCCATCAGCATAACAAGGCTCCCAGTTCTCCATGGCCTGTCCTGCCTTTCTGGATTTTACACTTTTTCAGATGGCCCTTTTGACCGGGGGGAAGTGAGACTTCATTGTAGTGCAGATTTCCTTTGCAAGCTTGCTTGGTTGGCCAAAAAGGGCGTATGCGTTTTTTCCTGAATATATTCAGGAAAAAACGCATACGCCCTTTTTGGCCAAGTGCATCATTGTGGACGTTCTGCCTCTTTTCCTATGCTTTCAATGCAATTCCAGTCTACCTCCTGAAATCGGTTTCCTGCAATTCTGCCCCGCTTTCAAGTCCTCTTGGCAGCCTTACTTCAGTATATTTTTGGACGATAGCTGTCATTTATAACTCTGCAGGTTTGTGAATTACAGTGCCCCTGAGCTCCTTTCTTCAACTCGCTTTCTTGTGAGCTGGCCGCAACACCGCAGGATTGCTTCAGGCCCTAATGTGGTTCCGGCACGGCACGCTGAGCCTTTGGTTAATTCCTCTTCCTGGTGGGAAATGAGAGTTAAATTTGCCCGTCCAGACACCTCCAGCTAGTCTCTCATTGGTTCTCCCTATTCCTGTTCATGTTCCGCAGAAATTGCAAACTGGGCCAAACAGGAGGTTAAAGGCACTGACTCTCCAAGTCGGGAGAGTGTTAGTAAAGCGTCTGGAATGTTGCACCCGAGTACCAGGGGACGAGAACGGAGACATATTTGAACACGTCTCCCGATCACACGGTTGATCATACTCTGGGTTCCACATGCATGTTTTAGCTGAAGGAAGAATCCCTTAAACCTGGAGAGTTGAGACCCGTGGAATGGGTACCATGCAATATGACTTCAAAGGGTCTTCATTTGCTCACCGAACCTCTCCAATCCTAACACTGCTGCGTTTATGCCCCTGTACACACGCTTGATTCTCTTTCGGAGACATAGCAATCCATAGGTTTTAAGATACTTACTAGTCAGGTACATTCTTAGGCGTTTAATATGGGGTGTTGAGTCCATTTCGTTGAGCAAGGAGTAGCTCTTGTCTATTCCATATTTGGCTTAAGGAACTTTATCTGTGCTCATTTCAATCTCTGGTTTTATGCAGCACCCCAACTCACCTTTCCCCTTAAGCAAGCATAAGTTGGTTTTCTAAATTTGAGACCCTGTTCTGTTTTGGAATCCAGTTCCTGTGTAGCCAAGTTTACATTCCGTGTATTAGTGATATCTTATGATGTTTCTTTTTCTGTGTGACTTCTTTCAGTTAGAATCATCATACCTGAATCCACTCATTATGCTGCTACGGGCCTGATGACATAGATGTCATTGCTGAGTGATATTGCATTGTACGTAAGTACCACAACTTCTTCATCCATTTTTCACTTTCTGCGATATTGAACTTGTACCGTAAACGAGGTTCTTGTAAACAGAGCCGTCCCAAACTTTGGGGTGGCTGTGTCTTTTTGATTTTCATTTCCCTAAGCTATAGGACCATAAGTGGAAGTGCCCTAGGCTCTGTCGCTTTGTTTTTTAGATGTTTCAGGAAACACCATACACTTCTCCCGAGTGGCTGTTGGCAATTTACATCCCGCCCATCAGCATAACAAGGCTCCCAGTTCTCCATGGCCTGTCCTGCCTTTCTGGATTTTACACTTTTTTCAGATGGCCCTTTTGACCGGGGGGAAGTGAGACTTCATTGTAGTGCAGATTTCCTTTGCAAGCTTGCTTGGTTGGCCAAAAAGGGCGTATGCGTTTTTTCCTGAATATATTCAGGAAAAAACGCATACGCCCTTTTTGGCCAAGTGCATCATTGTGGACGTTCTGCCTCTTTTCCTATGCTTTCAATGCAATTCCAGTCTACCTCCTGAAATCGGTTTCCTGCAATTCTGCCCCGCTTTCAAGTCCTCTTGGCAGCCTTACTTCAGTATATTTTTGGACGATAGCTGTCACTTATAACTCTGCAGGTTTGTGAATTACAGTGCCCCTGAGCTCCTTTCTTCAACTCGCTTTCTTGTGAGCTGGCCGCAACACCGCAGGATTGCTTCAGGCCCTAATGTGGTTCCGGCACGGCACGCTGAGCCTTTGGTTAATTCCTCTTCCTGGTGGGAAATGAGAGTTAAATTTGCCCGTCCAGACACCTCCAGCTAGTCTCTCATTGGTTCTCCCTATTCCTGTTCATCTTCCGCAGAAATTGCAAACTGGGCCAAACAGGAGGTTAAAGGCACTGACTCTCCAAGTCGGGAGAGTGTTAGTAAAGCGTCTGGAATGTTGCACCCGAGTACCAGGGGACGAGAACGGAGACATATTTGAACACGTCTCCCGATCACACGGTTGATCATACTCTGGGTTCCACATGCATGTTTTAGCTGAAGGAAGAATCCCTTAAACCTGGAGAGTTGAGACCCGTGGAATGGGTACCATGCAATATGACTTCAAAGGGTCTTCATTTGCTCACCGAACCTCTCCAATCCTATCACTGCTGCGTTTATGCCCCTGTACACACGCTTGATTCTCTTTCGGAGACATAGCAATCCATAGGTTTTAAGATACTTACTAGTCAGGTACATTCTTAGGCGTTTAATATGGGGTGTTGAGTCCATTTCGTTGAGCAAGGAGTAGCTCTTGTCTATTCCATATTTGGCTTAAGGAACTTTATCTGTGCTCATTTCAATCTCTGGTTTTATGCAGCACCCCAACTCACCTTTCCCCTTAAGCAAGCATAAGTTGGTTTTCTAAATTTGAGACCCTGTTCTGTTTTGTAATCCAGTTCCTGTGTAGCCAAGTTTACATTCCGTGTATTAGTGATATCTTATGATGTTTCTTTTTCTGTGTGACTTCTTTCAGTTAGAATCATCATACCTGAATCCACTCATTATGCTGCTACGGGCCTGATGACATAGATGTCATTGCTGAGTGATATTGCATTGTACGTAAGTACCACAACTTCTTCATCCATTTTTCACTTTCTGCGATATTGAACTTGTACCGTAAACGAGGTTCTTGTAAACAGAGCCGTCCCAAACTTTGGGGTGGCTGTGTCTTTTTGATTTTCATTTCCCTAAGCTATAGGACCATAAGTGGAAGTGCCCTAGGCTCTGTCGCTTTGTTTTTTAGATGTTTCAGGAAACACCATACACTTCTCCCGAGTGGCTGTTGGCAATTTACATCCCGCCCATCAGCATAACAAGGCTCCCAGTTCTCCATGGCCTGTCCTGCCTTTCTGGATTTTACACTTTTTTCAGATGGCCCTTTTGACCGGGGGGAAGTGAGACTTCATTGTAGTGCAGATTTCCTTTGCAAGCTTGCTTGGTTGGCCAAAAAGGGCGTATGCGTTTTTTCCTGAATATATTCAGGAAAAAACGCATACGCCCTTTTTGGCCAAGTGCATCATTGTGGACGTTCTGCCTCTTTTCCTATGCTTTCAATGCAATTCCAGTCTACCTCCTGAAATCGGTTTCCTGCAATTCTGCCCCGCTTTCAAGTCCTCTTGGCAGCCTTACTTCAGTATATTTTTGGACGATAGCTGTCATTTATAACTCTGCAGGTTTGTGAATTACAGTGCCCCTGAGCTCCTTTCTTCAACTCGCTTTCTTGTGAGCTGGCCGCAACACCGCAGGATTGCTTCAGGCCCTAATGTGGTTCCGGCACGGCACGCTGAGCCTTTGGTTAATTCCTCTTCCTGGTGGGAAATGAGAGTTAAATTTGCCCGTCCAGACACCTCCAGCTAGTCTCTCATTGGTTCTCCCTATTCCTGTTCATCTTCCGCAGAAATTGCAAACTGGGCCAAACAGGAGGTTAAAGGCACTGACTCTCCAAGTCGGGAGAGTGTTAGTAAAGCGTCTGGAATGTTGCACCCGAGTACCAGGGGACGAGAACGGAGACATATTTGAACACGTCTCCCGATCACACGGTTGATCATACTCTGGGTTCCACATGCATGTTTTAGCTGAAGGAAGAATCCCTTAAACCTGGAGAGTTGAGACCCGTGGAATGGGTACCATGCAATATGACTTCAAAGGGTCTTCATTTGCTCACCGAACCTCTCCAATCCTATCACTGCTGCGTTTATGCCCCTGTACACATGCTTGATTCTCTTTCGGAGACATAGCAATCCATAGGTTTTAAGATACTTACTAGTCAGGTACATTCTTAGGCGTTTAATATGGGGTGTTGAGTCCATTTCGTTGAGCAAGGAGTAGCTCTTGTCTATTCCATATTTGGCTTAAGGAACTTTATCTGTGCTCATTTCAATCTCTGGTTTTATGCAGCACCCCAACTCACCTTTCCCCTTAAGCAAGCATAAGTTGGTTTTCTAAATTTGAGACCCTGTTCTGTTTTGTAATCCAGTTCCTGTGTAGCCAAGTTTACATTCCGTGTATTAGTGATATCTTATGATGTTTCTTTTTCTGTGTGACTTCTTTCAGTTAGAATCATCATACCTGAATCCACTCATTATGCTGCTACGGGCCTGATGACATAGATGTCATTGCTGAGTGATATTGCATTGTACGTAAGTACCACAACTTCTTCATCCATTTTTCACTTTCTGCGATATTGAACTTGTACCGTAAACGAGGTTCTTGTAAACAGAGCCGTCCCAAACTTTGGGGTGGCTGTGTCTTTTTGATTTTCATTTCCCTAAGCTATAGGACCATAAGTGGAAGTGCCCTAGGCTCTGTTGCTTTGTTTTTTAGATGTTTCAGGAAACACCATACACTTCTCCCGAGTGGCTGTTGGCAATTTACATCCCGCCCATCAGCATAACAAGGCTCCCAGTTCTCCATGGCCTGTCCTGCCTTTCTGGATTTTACACTTTTTTCAGATGGCCCTTTTGACTGGGGGGAAGTGAGACTTCATTGTAGTGCAGATTTCCTTTGCAAGCTTGCTTGGTTGGCCAAAAAGGGCGTATGCGTTTTTTCCTGAATATATTCAGGAAAAAACGCATACGCCCTTTTTGGCCAAGTGCATCATTGTGGACGTTCTGCCTCTTTTCCTATGCTTTCAATGCAATTCCAGTCTACCTCCTGAAATCGGTTTCCTGCAATTCTGCTCCGCTTTCAAGTCCTCTTGGCAGCCTTTCTTCAGTATATTTTTGGACGATAGCTGTCACTTATAACTCTGCAGGTTTGTGAATTACAGTGCCCCTGAGCTCCTTTCTTCAACTCGCTTTCTTGTGAGCTGGCCGCAACACCGCAGGATTGCTTCAGGCCCTAATCTGGTTCCGGCACGGCACGCTGAGCCTTTGGTTAATTCCTCTTCCTGGTGGGAAATGAGAGTTAAATTTGCCCGTCCAGACACCTCCAGCTAGTCTCTCATTGGTTCTCCCTATTCCTGTTCATGTTCCGCAGAAATTGCAAACTGGGCCAAACAGGAGGTTAAAGGCACTGACTCTCCAAGTCGGGAGAGTGTTAGTAAAGCGTCTGGAATGTTGCACCCGAGTACCAGGGGACGAGAACGGAGACATATTTGAACACGTCTCCCGATCACACGGTTGATCATACTCTGGGTTCCACATGCATGTTTTAGCTGAAGGAAGAATCCCTTAAACCTGGAGAGTTGAGACCCGTGGAATGGGTACCATGCAATATGTCTTCAAAGGGTCTTCATTTGCTCACCGAACCTCTCCAATCCTAACACTGCTGCGTTTATGCCCCTGTACACACGCTTGATTCTCTTTCGGAGACATAGCAATCCATAGGTTTTAAGATACTTACTAGTCAGGTACATTCTTAGGCGTTTAATATGGGGTGTTGAGTCCATTTCGTTGAGCAAGGAGTAGCTCTTGTCTATTCCATATTTGGCTTAAGGAACTTTATCTGTGCTCATTTGAATCTCTGGTTTTATGCAGCACCCCAACTCACCTTTCCCCTTAAGCAAGCATAAGTTGGTTTTCTAAATTTGAGACCCTGTTCTGTTTTGTAATCCAGTTCCTGTGTAGCCAAGTTTACATTCCGTGTATTAGTGATATCTTATGATGTTTCTTTTTCTGTGTGACTTCTTTCAGTTAGAATCATCATACCTGAATCCACTCATTATGCTGCTACGGGCCTGATGACATAGATGTCATTGCTGAGTGATATTGCATTGTACGTAAGTACCACAACTTCTTCATCCATTTTTCACTTTCTGCGATATTGAACTTGTACCGTAAACGAGGTTCTTGTAAACAGAGCCGTCCCAAACTTTGGGGTGGCTGTGTCTTTTTGATTTTCATTTCCCTAAGCTATAGGACCATAAGTGGAAGTGCCCTAGGCTCTGTTGCTTTGTTTTTTAGATGTTTCAGGAAACACCATACACTTCTCCCGAGTGGCTGTTGGCAATTTACATCCCGCCCATCAGCATAACAAGGCTCCCAGTTCTCCATGGCCTGTCCTGCCTTTCTGGATTTTACACTTTTTTCAGATGGCCCTTTTGACCGGGGGGAAGTGAGACTTCATTGTAGTGCAGATTTCCTTTGCAAGCTTGCTTGGTTGGCCAAAAAGGGCGTATGCGTTTTTTCCTGAATATATTCAGGAAAAAACGCATACGCCCTTTTTGGCCAAGTGCATCATTGTGGACGTTCTGCCTCTTTTCCTATGCTTTCAATGCAATTCCAGTCTACCTCATGAAATCGGTTTCCTGCAATTCTGCCCCGCTTTCAAGTCCTCTTGGCAGCCTTACTTCAGTATATTTTTGGACGATAGCTGTCACTTATAACTCTGCAGGTTTGTGAATTACAGTGCCCCTGAGCTCCTTTCTTCAACTCGCTTTCTTGTGAGCTGGCCGCAACACCGCAGGATTGCTTCAGGCCCTAATCTGGTTCCGGCACGGCACGCTGAGCCTTTGGTTAATTCCTCTTCCTGGTGGGAAATGAGAGTTAAATTTGCCCGTCCAGACACCTCCAGCTAGTCTCTCATTGGTTCTCCCTATTCCTGTTCATCTTCCGCAGAAATTGCAAACTGGGCCAAACAGGAGGTTAAAGGCACTGACTCTCCAAGTCGGGAGAGTGTTAGTAAAGCGTCTGGAATGTTGCACCCGAGTACCAGGGGACGAGAACGGAGACATATTTGAACACGTCTCCCGATCACACGGTTGATCATACTCTGGGTTCCACATGCATGTTTTAGCTGAAGGAAGAATCCCTTAAACCTGGAGAGTTGAGACCCGTGGAATGGGTACCATGCAATATGACTTCAAAGGGTCTTCATTTGCTCACCGAACCTCTCCAATCCTATCACTGCTGCGTTTATGCCCCTGTACACACGCTTGATTCTCTTTCGGAGACATAGCAATCCATAGGTTTTAAGATACTTACTAGTCAGGTACATTCTTAGGCGTTTAATATGGGGTGTTGAGTCCATTTCGTTGAGCAAGGAGTAGCTCTTGTCTATTCCATATTTGGCTTAAGGAACTTTATCTGTGCTCATTTCAATCTCTGGTTTTATGCAGCACCCCAACTCACCTTTCCCCTTAAGCAAGCATAAGTTGGTTTTCTAAATTTGAGACCCTGTTCTGTTTTGTAATCCAGTTCCTGTGTAGCCAAGTTTACATTCCGTGTATTAGTGATATCTTATGATGTTTCTTTTTCTGTGTGACTTCTTTCAGTTAGAATCATCATACCTGAATCCACTCATTATGCTGCTTCGGGCCTGATGACATAGATGTCATTGCTGAGTGATATTGCATTGTACGTAAGTACCACAGCTTCTTCATCCATTTTTCACTTTCTGCGATATTGAACTTGTACCGTAAACGAGGTTCTTGTAAACAGAGCCGTCCCAAACTTTGGGGTGGCTGTGTCTTTTTGATTTTCATTTCCCTAAGCTATAGGACCATAAGTGGAAGTGCCCTAGGCTCTGTTGCTTTGTTTTTTAGATGTTTCAGGAAACACCATACACTTCTCCCGAGTGGCTGTTGGCAATTTACATCCCGGCCGTCAGCATAACAAGGCTCCCAGTTCTCCATGGCCTGTCCTGCCTTTCTGGATTTTACACTTTTTTCAGATGGCCCTTTTGACCGGGGGGAAGTGAAACTTCATTGTAGTGCAGATTTCCTTTGCAAGCTTGCTTGGTTGGCCAAAAAGGGCGTATGCGTTTTTTCCTGAATATATTCAGGAAAAAACGCATACGCCCTTTTTGGCCAAGTGCAGCATTGTGGACGTTCTGCCTCTTTTCCTATGCTTTCAATGCAATTCCAGTCTACCTCCTGAAATCGGTTTCCTGCAATTCTGCCCCGCTTTCAAGTCCTCTTGGCAGCCTTACTTCAGTATATTTTTGGACGATAGCTGTCATTTATAACTCTGCAGGTTTGTGAATTACAGTGCCCCTGAGCTCCTTTCTTCAACTCGCTTTCTTGTGAGCTGGCCGCAACACCACAGGATTGCTTCAGGCCCTAATCCGGTTCCGGCACGGCACGCTGAGCCTTTGGTTAATTCCTCTTCCTGGTGGGAAATGAGAGTTAAATTTGCCCGTCCAGACACCTCCAGCTAGTCTCTCATTGGTTCTCCCTATTCCTGTTCATCTTCCGCAGAAATTGCAAACTGGGCCAAACAGGAGGTTAAAGGCACTGACTCTCCAAGTCGGGAGAGTGTTAGTAAAGCGTCTGGAATGTTGCACCCGAGTACCAGGGGACGAGAACGGAGACATATTTGAACACGTCTCCCGATCACACAGTTGATCATACTCTGGGTTCCACATGCATGTTTTAGCTGAAGGAAGAATCCCTTAAACCTGGAGAGTTGAGACCCGTGGAATGGGTACCATGCAATATGACTTCAAAGGGTCTTCATTTGCTCACCGAACCTCTCCAATCCTATCACTGCTGCGTTTATGCCCCTGTACACACGCTTGATTCTCTTTCGGAGACATAGCAATCCATAGGTTTTAAGATACTTACTAGTCAGGTACATTCTTAGGCGTTTAATATGGGGTGTTGAGTCCATTTCGTTGAGCAAGGAGTAGCTCTTGTCTATTCCATATTTGGCTTAAGGAACTTTATCTGTGCTCATTTCAATCTCTGGTTTTATGCAGCACCCCAACTCACCTTTCCCCTTAAGCAAGCATAAGTTGGTTTTCTAAATTTGAGACCCTGTTCTGTTTTGTAATCCAGTTCCTGTGTAGCCAAGTTTACATTCCGTGTATTAGTGATATCTTATGATGTTTCTTTTTCTGTGTGACTTCTTTCAGTTAGAATCATCATACCTGAATCCACTCATTATGCTGCTACGGGCCTGATGACATAGATGTCATTGCTGAGTGATATTGCATTGTACGTAAGTACCACAACTTCTTCATCCATTTTTCACTTTCTGCGATATTGAACTTGTACCGTAAACGAGGTTCTTGTAAACAGAGCCGTCCCAAACTTTGGGGTGGCTGTGTCTTTTTGATTTTCATTTCCCTAAGCTATAGGACCATAAGTGGAAGTGCCCTAGGCTCTGTTGCTTTGTTTTTTAGATGTTTCAGGAAACACCATACACTTCTCCCGAGTGGCTGTTGGCAATTTACATCCCGCCCGTCAGCATAACAAGGCTCCCAGTTCTCCATGGCCTGTCCTGCCTTTCTGGATTTTACACTTTTTTCAGATGGCCCTTTTGACCGGGGGGAAGTGAGACTTCATTGTAGTGCAGATTTCCTTTGCAAGCTTGCTTGGTTGGCCAAAAAGGGCGTATGCGTTTTTTCCTGAATATATTCAGGAAAAAACGCATACGCCCTTTTTGGCCAAGTGCATCATTGTGGACGTTCTGCCTCTTTTCCTATGCTTTCAATGCAATTCCAGTCTACCTCCTGAAATCGGTTTCCTGCAATTCTGCCCCGCTTTCAAGTCCTCTTGGCAGCCTTACTTCAGTATATTTTTGGACGATAGCTGTCATTTATAACTCTGCAGGTTTGTGAATTACAGTGCCCCTGAGCTCCTTTCTTCAACTCGCTTTCTTGTGAGCTGGCCGCAACACCGCAGGATTGCTTCAGGCCCTAATCTGGTTCCGGCACGGCACGCTGAGCCTTTGGTTAATTCCTCTTCCTGGTGGGAAATGAGAGTTAAATTTGCCCGTCCAGACACCTCCAGCTAGTCTCTCATTGGTTCTCCCTATTCCTGTTCATGTTCCGCAGAAATTGCAAACTGGGCCAAACAGGAGGTTAAAGGCACTGACTCTCCAAGTCGGGAGAGTGTTAGTAAAGCGTCTGGAATGTTGCACCCGAGTACCAGGGGACGAGAACGGAGACATATTTGAACACGTCTCCCGATCACACGGTTGATCATACTCTGGGTTCCACATGCATGTTTTAGCTGAAGGAAGAATCCCTTAAACCTGGAGAGTTGAGACCCGTGGAATGGGTACCATGCAATATGACTTCAAAGGGTCTTCATTTGCTCACCGAACCTCTCCAATCCTAACACTGCTGCGTTTATGCCCCTGTACACACGCTTGATTCTCTTTCGGAGACATAGCAATCCATAGGTTTTAAGATACTTACTAGTCAGGTACATTCTTAGGCGTTTAATATGGGGTGTTGAGTCCATTTCGTTGAGCAAGGAGTAGCTCTTGTCTATTCCATATTTGGCTTAAGGAACTTTATCTGTGCTCATTTCAATCTCTGGTTTTATGCAGCACCCCAACTCACCTTTCCCCTTAAGCAAGCATAAGTTGGTTTTCTAAATTTGAGACCCTGTTCTGTTTTGGAATCCAGTTCCTGTGTAGCCAAGTTTACATTCCGTGTATTAGTGATATCTTATGATGTTTCTTTTTCTGTGTGACTTCTTTCAGTTAGAATCATCATACCTGAATCCACTCATTATGCTGCTACGGGCCTGATGACATAGATGTCATTGCTGAGTGATATTGCATTGTACGTAAGTACCACAACTTCTTCATCCATTTTTCACTTTCTGCGATATTGAACTTGTACCGTAAACGAGGTTCTTGTAAACAGAGCCGTCCCAAACTTTGGGGTGGCTGTGTCTTTTTGATTTTCATTTCCCTAAGCTATAGGACCATAAGTGGAAGTGCCCTAGGCTCTGTTGCTTTGTTTTTTAGATGTTTCAGGAAACACCCTACACTTCTCCCGAGTGGCTGTTGGCAATTTACATCCCGCCCATCAGCATAACAAGGCTCCCAGTTCTCCATGGCCTGTCCTGCCTTTCTGGATTTTACACTTTTTTCAGATGGCCCTTTTGACCGGGGGGAAGTGAGACTTCATTGTAGTGCAGATTTCCTTTGCAAGCTTGCTTGGTTGGCCAAAAAGGGCGTATGCGTTTTTTCCTGAATATATTCAGGAAAAAACGCATACGCCCTTTTTGACCAAGTGCATCATTGTGGACGTTCTGCCTCTTTTCCTATGCTTTCAATGCAATTCCAGTCTACCTCCTGAAATCGGTTTCCTGCAATTCTGCCCCGCTTTCAAGTCCTCTTGGCAGCCTTACTTCAGTATATTTTTGGACGATAGCTGTCATTTATAACTCTGCAGGTTTGTGAATTACAGTGCCCCTGAGCTCCTTTCTTCAACTCGCTTTCTTGTGAGCTGGCCGCAACACCGCAGGATTGCTTCAGGCCCTAATCTGGTTCCGGCACGGCACGCTGAGCCTTTGGTTAATTCCTCTTCCTGGTGGGAAATGAGAGTTAAATTTGCCCGTCCAGACACCTCCAGCTAGTCTCTCATTGGTTCTCCCTATTCCTGTTCATCTTCCGCAGAAATTGCAAACTGGGCCAAACAGGAAGTTAAAGGCACTGACTCTCCAAGTCGGGAGAGTGTTAGTAAAGCGTCTGGAATGTTGCACCCGAGTACCAGGGGACGAGAACGGAGACATATTTGAAGACGTCTCCCGATCACACGGTTGATCATACTCTGGGTTCCACATGCATGTTTTAGCTGAAGGAAGAATCCCTTAAACCTGGAGAGTTGAGACCCGTGGAATGGGTACCATGCAATATGACTTCAAAGGGTCTTCATTTGCTCACCGAACCTCTCCAATCCTAACACTGCTGCGTTTATGCCCCTGTACACACGCTTGATTCTCTTTCGGAGACATAGCAATCCATAGGTTTTAAGATACTTACTAGTCAGGTACATTCTTAGGCGTTTAATATGGGGTGTTGAGTCCATTTCGTTGAGCAAGGAGTAGCTCTTGTCTATTCCATATTTGGCTTAAGGAACTTTATCTGTGCTCATTTCAATCTCTGGTTTTATGCAGCACCCCAACTCACCTTTCCCCTTAAGCAAGCATAAGTTGGTTTTCTAAATTTGAGACCCTGTTCTGTTTTGTAATCCAGTTCCTGTGTAGCCAAGTTTACATTCCGTGTATTAGTGATATCTTATGATGTTTCTTTTTCTGTGTGACTTCTTTCAGTTAGAATCATCATACCTGAATCCACTCATTATGCTGCTACGGGCCTGATGACATAGATGTCATTGCTGAGTGATATTGCATTGTACGTAAGTACCACAACTTCTTCATCCATTTTTCACTTTCTGCGATATTGAACTTGTACCGTAAACGAGGTTCTTGTAAACAGAGCCGTCCCAAACTTTGGGGTGGCTGTGTCTTTTTGATTTTCATTTCCCTAAGCTATAGGACCATAAGTGGAAGTGCCCTAGGCTCTGTTGCTTTGTTTTTTAGATGTTTCAGGAAACACCATACACTTCTCCCGAGTGGCTGTTGGCAATTTACATCCCGCCCATCAGCATAACAAGGCTCCCAGTTCTCCATGGCCTGTCCTGCCTTTCTGGATTTTACACTTTTTTCAGATGGCCCTTTTGACCGGGGGGAAGTGAGACTTCATTGTAGTGCAGATTTCCTTTGCAAGCTTGCTTGGTTGGCCAAAAAGGGCGTATGAGTTTTTTCCTGAATATATTCAGGAAAAAACGCATACGCCCTTTTTGGCCAAGTGCATCATTGTGGACGTTCTGCCTCTTTTCCTATGCTTTCAATGCAATTCCAGTCTACCTCCTGAAATCGGTTTCCTGCAATTCTGCCCCGCTTTCAAGTCCTCTTGGCAGCCTTACTTCAGTATATTTTTGGACGATAGCTGTCATTTATAACTCTGCAGGTTTGTGAATTACAGTGCCCCTGAGCTCCTTTCTTCAACTCGCTTTCTTGTGAGCTGGCCGCAACACCGCAGGATTGCTTCAGACCCTAATGTGGTTCCGGCACGGCACGCTGAGCCTTTGGTTAATTCCTCTTCCTGGTGGGAAATGAGAGTTAAATTTGCCCGTCCAGACACCTCCAGCTAGTCTCTCATTGGTTCTCCCTATTCCTGTTCATCTTCCGCAGAAATTGCAAACTGGGCCAAACAGGAGGTTAAAGGCACTGACTCTCCAAGTCGGGAGAGTGTTAGTAAAGCGTCTGGAATGTTGCACCCGAGTACCAGGGGACGAGAACGGAGACATATTTGAACACGTCTCCCGATCACACGGTTGATCATACTCTGGGTTCCACATGCATGTTTTAGCTGAAGGAAGAATCCCTTAAACCTGGAGAGTTGAGACCCGTGGAATGGGTACCATGCAATATGACTTCAAAGGGTTTTCATTTGCTCACCGAACCTCTCCAATCCTAACACTGCTGCGTTTATGCCCCTGTACACACGCTTGATTCTCTTTCGGAGACATAGCAATCCATAGGTTTTAAGATACTTACTAGTCAGGTACATTCTTAGGCGTTTAATATGGGGTGTTGAGTCCATTTCGTTGAGCAAGGAGTAGCTCTTGTCTATTCCATATTTGGCTTAAGGAACTTTATCTGTGCTCATTTCAATCTCTGGTTTTATGCAGCACCCCAACTCATCTTTCCCCTTAAGCAAGCATAAGTTGGTTTTCTAAATTTGAGACCCTGTTCTGTTTTGTAATCCAGTTCCTGTGTAGCCAAGTTTACATTCCGTGTATTAGTGATATCTTATGATGTTTCTTTTTCTGTGTGACTTCTTTCAGTTAGAATCATCATACCTGAATCCACTCATTATGCTGCTACGGGCCTGATGACATAGATGTCATTGCTGAGTGATATTGCATTGTACGTAAGTACCACAACTTCTTCATCCATTTTTCACTTTCTGCGATATTGAACTTGTACCGTAAACGAGGTTCTTGTAAACAGAGCCGTCCCAAACTTTGGGGTGGCTGTGTCTTTTTGATTTTCATTTCCCTAAGCTATAGGACCATAAGTGGAAGTGCCCTAGGCTCTGTTGCTTTGTTTTTTAGATGTTTCAGGAAACACCATACACTTCTCCCGAGTGGCTGTTGGCAATTTACATCCCGCCCATCAGCATAACAAGGCTCCCAGTTCTCCATGGCCTGTCCTGCCTTTCTGGATTTTACACTTTTTTCAGATGGCCCTTTTGACCGGGGGGAAGTGAGACTTCATTGTAGTGCAGATTTCCTTTGCAAGCTTGCTTGGTTGGCCAAAAAGGGCGTATGCGTTTTTTCCTGAATATATTCAGGAAAAAACGCATACGCCCTTTTTGGCCAAGTGCATCATTGTGGACGTTCTGCCTCTTTTCCTATGCTTTCAATGCAATTCCAGTCTACCTCCTGAAATCGGTTTCCTGCAATTCTGCCCCGCTTTCAAGTCCTCTTGGCAGCCTTACTTCAGTATATTTTTGGACGATAGCTGTCATTTATAACTCTGCAGGTTTGTGAATTACAGTGCCCCTGAGCTCCTTTCTTCAACTCGCTTTCTTGTGAGCTGGCCGCAACACCGCAGGATTGCTTCAGGCCCTAGTCTGGTTCCGGCACGGCACGCTGAGCCTTTGGTAAATTCCTCTTCCTGGTGGGAAATGAGAGTTAAATTTGCCCGTCGAGACACCTCCAGCTAGTCTCTCATTGGTTCTCCCTATTCCTGTTCATCTTCCGCAGAAATTGCAAACTGGGCCAAACAGGAGGTTAAAGGCACTGACTCTCCAAGTCGGGAGAGTGTTAGTAAAGCGTCTGGAATGTTGCACCCGAGTACCAGGGGACGAGAATGGAGACATATTTGAAGACGTCTCCCGATCACACGGTAGATCGTACTCTGGGTTCCACATGCATGTTTTAGCTGAAGGAAGAATCCCTTAAACCTGGAGAGTTGAGACCCGTGGAATGGGTACCATGCAATATGACTTCAAAGGGTCTTCATTTGCTCACCGAACCTCTCCAATCCTATCACTGCTGCGTTTATGCCCCTGTACACACGCTTGATTCTCTTTCGGAGACATAGCAATCCATAGGTTTTAAGATACTTACTAGTCAGGTACATTCTTAGGCGTTTAATGTGGGGTGTTGAGTGCATTTCGTTGAGCAAGGAGTAGCTCTTGTCTATTCCATATTTGGCTTAAGGAACTTTATCTGTGCTCATTTCAATCTCTGGTTTTATGCAGCACCCCAACTCACCTTTCCCCTTAAGCAAGCATAAGTTGGTTTTCTAAATTTGAGACCCTGTTCTGTTTTGTAATCCAGTTCCTGTGTAGCCAAGTTTACATTCCGTGTATTAGTGATATCTTATGATGTTTCTTTTTCTGTGTGACTTCTTTCAGTTAGAATCATCATACCTGAATCCACTCATTATGCTGCTACGGGCCTGATGACATAGATGTCATTGCTGAGTGATATTGCATTGTACGTAAGTACCACAACTTCTTCATCATTTCTCACTTTCTGCGATATTGAACTTGTACCGTAAACGAGGTTCTTGTAAACAGAGCCGTCCCAAACTTTGGGGTGGCTGTGTCTTTTTGATTTTCATTTCCCTAAGCTATAGGACCATAAGTGGAAGTGCCCTAGGCTCTGTTGCTTTGTTTTTTAGATGTTTCAGGAAACACCATACACTTCTCCCGAGTGGCTGTTGGCAATTTACATCCCGCCCATCAGCATAACAAGGCTCCCAGTTCTCCATGGTCTGTCCTGCCTTTCTGGATTTTACACTTTTTTAAGATGGCCCTTTTGACCGGGGGGAAGTGAGACTTCATTGTAGTGAAGATTTCCTTTGCAAACTTGCTTGGTTGGCCAAAAAGGGCGTATGCGTTTTTTCCTGAATATATTCAGGAAAAAACGCATACGCCCTTTTTGGCCAAGTGCATCATTGTGGACGTTCTGCCTCTTTTCCTATGCTTTCAATGCAATTCCAGTCTACCTCCTGAAATCGGTTTCCTGCAATTCTGCCCCGCTTTCAAGTCCTCTTGGCAGCCTTACTTCAGTATATTTTTGGACGATAGCTGTCATTTATAACTCTGCAGGTTTGTGAATTACAGTGCCCCTGAGCTCCTTTCTTCAACTCGCTTTCTTGTGAGCTGGCCGCAACACCGCAGGATTGCTTCAGGCCCTAATCTGGTTGCAGCACGGCACGCTGAGCCTTTGGTTAATTCCTCTTCCTGGTGGGAAATGAGAGTTAAATTTGCCCGTCCAGACACCTCCAGCTAGTCTCTCATTGGTTCTCCCTATTCCTGTTCATCTTCCACAGAAATTGCAAACTGGGCCAAACAGGAGGTTAAAGGCACTGACTCTCCAAGTCGGGAGAGTGTTAGTAAAGCGTCTGGAATGTTGCACCCGAGTACCAGGGGACGAGAATTGAGACATATTTGAAGACGTCTCCCGATCACACGGTTGATCGTACTCTGGGTTCCACATGCATGTTTTAGCTGAAGGAAGAATCCCTTAAACCTGGAGAGCTGAGACCCGTGGAATGGGTACCATGCAATATGACTTCAAAGGGTCTTCATTAGCTCACCGAACCTCTCCAATCCTATCACTGCTGCGTTTATGCCCCTGTACACACGCTTGATTCTCTTTTGGAGACATAGCAATCCATAGGTTTTAATATACTTACTAGTCAGGTACATTCTTAGGCGTTTAATATGGGGTGTTGAGTCCATTTCGTTGAGCAACGAGTAGCTCTTGTCTATTCCATATTTGGCTTAAGCAACTTTATCTGTGCTCATTTCAATCTCTGGTTTTATGCAGCACCCCAACTCACCTTTCCCCTTAAGCAAGCATAAGTTGGTTTTCTAAATTTGAGACCCTGTTCTGTTTTGTAATCCAGTTCCTGTGTAGCCAAGTTTACATTCCGTGTATTAGTGATATCTTATGATGTTTCTTTTTCTGTGTGACTTCTTTCAGTTAGAATCATCATACCTGAATCCACTCATTATGCTGCTACGGGCCTGATGACATAGATGTCATTGCTGAGTGATATTGCATTGTACGTAAGTACCACAACTTCTTCATCCATTTTTCACTTTCTGCGATATTGAACTTGTACCGTAAACGAGGTTCTTGTAAACAGAGCCGTCCCAAACTTTGGGGTGGCTGTGTCTTTTTGATTTTCATTTCCCTAAGCTATAGGACCATAAGTGGAAGTGCCCTAGGCTCTGTTGCTTTGTTTTTTAGATGTTTCAGGAAACACCATACACTTCTCCCGAGCGGCTGTTGGCAATTTACATCCCGCCCATCAGCATAACAAGGCTCCCAGTTCTCCATGGCCTGTCCTGCCTTTCTGGATTTTACACTTTTTTCAGATGGCCCTTTTGACCGGGGGGAAGTGAGACTTCATTGTAGTGCAGATTTCCTTTGCAAGCTTGCTTGGTTGGCCAAAAAGGGCGTATGCGTTTTTTCCTGAATATATTCAGGAAAAAACGCATACGCCCTTTTTGGCCAAGTGCATCATTGTGGACGTTCTGCCTCTTTTCCTATGCTTTCAATGCAATTCCAGTCTACCTCCTGAAATCGGTTTCCTGCAATTCTGCCCCGCTTTCAAGTCCTCTTGGCAGCCTTATTTCAGTATATTTTTGGACGATAGCTGTCATTTATAACTCTGCAGGTTTGTGAATTACAGTGCCCCTGAGCTCCTTTCTTCAACTCGCTTTCTTGTGAGCTGGCCGCAACACCGCAGGATTGCTTCAGGCCCTAATCTGGTTCCGGCACGGCACGCTGAGCCTTTGGTTAATTCCTCTTCCTGGTGGGAAATGAGAGTTAAATTTGCCCGTCCAGACACCTCCAGCTAGTCTCTCATTGGTTCTCCCTATTCCTGTTCATCTTCCGCAGAAATTGCAAACTGGGCCAAACAGGAGGTTAAAGGCACTGACTCTCCAAGTCGGGAGAGTGTTAGTAAAGCGTCTGGAATGTTGCACCCGAGTACCAGGGGACGAGAACGGAGACATATTTGAACACGTCTCCCGATCACACGGTTGATCATACTCTGGGTTCCACATGCATGTTTTAGCTGAAGGAAGAATCCCTTAAACCTGGAGAGTTGAGACCCGTGGAATGGGTACCATGCAATATGACTTCAAAGGGTCTTCATTTGCTCACCGAACCTCTCCAATCCTAACACTGCTGCGTTTATGCCCCTGTACACACGCTTGATTCTCTTTCGGAGACATAGCAATCCATAGGTTTTAAGATACTTACTAGTCAGGTACATTCTTAGGCGTTTAATATGGGGTGTTGAGTCCATTTCGTTGAGCAAGGAGTAGCTCTTGTCTATTCCATATTTGGCTTAAGGAACTTTATCTGTGCTCATTTCAATCTCTGGTTTTATGCAGCACCCCAACTCACCTTTCCCCTTAAGCAAGCATAAGTTGGTTTTCTAAATTTGAGACCCTGTTCTGTTTTGTAATCCAGTTCCTGTGTAGCCAAGTTTACATTCCGTGTATTAGTGATATCTTATGATGTTTCTTTTTCTGTGTGACTTCTTTCAGTTAGAATCATCATACCTGAATCCACTCATTATGCTGCTACGGGCCTGATGACATAGAGGTCATTGCTGAGTGATATTGCATTGTACGTAAGTACCACAACTTCTTCATCCATTTTTCACTTTCTGCGATATTGAACTTGTACCGTAAACGAGGTTCTTGTAAACAGAGCCGTCCCAAACTTTGAGGTGGCTGTGTCTTTTTGATTTTCATTTCCCTAAGCTATTGGACCATAAGTGGAAGTGCCCTAGGCTCTGTTGCTTTGTTTTTTAGATGTTTCAGAAAACACCAT
Source organism: Globicephala melas (assembly GCF_963455315.2). Lineage (NCBI taxonomy): Eukaryota > Metazoa > Chordata > Mammalia > Artiodactyla > Delphinidae > Globicephala > Globicephala melas. Next base: position 630,293 of record NW_027207301.1, on the reverse strand, counting down.
ACACTTCTCCCGAGTGGCTGTTGGCAATTTACATCCCGCCCATCAGTTTAACAAGGCTCCCAGTTCTCCATGGCCTGTCCTGCCTTTCTGGATTTTACACTTTTTTCAGATGGCCCTTTTGACCGGGGGGAAGTGAGACTTCATTGTAGTGCAGATTTCCTTTGCAAGCTTGCTTGGTTGGCCAAAAAGGGCGTATGCGTTTTTTCCTGAATATATTCAGGAAAAAACGCATACGCCCTTTTTGGCCAAGTGCATCATTGTGGACGTTCTGCCTCTTTTCCTATGCTTTCAATGCAATTCCAGTCTACCTCCTGAAATCGGTTTCCTGCAATTCTGCCCCGCTTTCAAGTCCTCTTGGCAGCCTTATTTCAGTATATTTTTGGACGATAGCTGTCATTTATAACTCTGCAGGTTTGTGAATTACAGTGCCCCTGAGCTCCTTTCTTCAACTCGCTTTCTTGTGAGCTGGCCGCAACACCGCAGGATTGCTTCAGGCCCTAATCCGGTTCCGGCAAGGCACGGTGAGCCTTTGGTTAATTCCTCTTCCTGGTGGGAAATGAGAGTTAAATTTGCCCGTCCAGACACCTCCAGCTAGTCTCTCATTGGTTCTCCCTATTCCTGTTCATCTTCCGCAGAAATTGCAAACTGGGCCAAACAGGAGGTTAAAGGCACTGACTCTCCAAGTCGGGAGAGTGTTAGTAAAGCGTCTGGAATTTTGCACCCGAGTACCAGGGGACGAGAACGGAGACATATTTGAACACGTCTCCCGATCACACGGTTGATCATACTCTGGGTTCCACATGCATGTTTTAGCTGAAGGAAGAATCCCTTAAACCTGGAGAGTTGAGACCCGTGGAATGGGTACCATGCAATATGACTTCAAAGGGTCTTCATTTGCTCACCGAACCTCTCCAATCCTATCACTGCTGCGTTTATGCCCCTGTACACACGCTTGATTCTCTTTCGGAGACATAGCAATCCATAGGTTTTAAGATACTTACTAGTCAGGTACATTCTTAGGCGTTTAATATGGGGTGTTGAGTCCATTTCGTTGAGCAAGGAGTAGCTCTTGTCTATTCCATATTTGGCTTAAGGAACTTTATCTGTGCTCATTTCAATCTCTGGTTTTATGCAGCACCCCAACTCACCTTTCCCCTTAAGCAAGCATAAGTTGGTTTTCTAAATTTGAGACCCTGTTCTGTTTTGTAATCCAGTTCCTGTGTAGCCAAGTTTACATTCCGTGTATTAGTGATATCTTATGATGTTTCTTTTTCTGTGTGACTTCTTTCAGTTAGAATCATCATACCTGAATCCACTCATTATGCTGCTACGGGCCTGATGACATAGATGTCATTGCTGAGTGATATTGCATTGTACGTAAGTACCACAACTTCTTCATCCATTTTTCACTTTCTGCGATATTGAACTTGTACCGTAAACGAGGTTCTTGTAAACAGAGCCGTCCCAAACTTTGGGGTGGCTGTGTCTTTTTGATTTTCATTTCCCTAAGCTATAGGACCATAAGTGGAAGTGCCCTAGGCTCTGTTGCTTTGTTTTTTAGATGTTTCAGGAAACACCATACACTTCTCCCGAGTGGCTGTTGGCAATTTACATCCCGCCCATCAGTTTAACAAGGCTCCGAGTTCTCCATGGCCTGTCCTGCCTTTCTGGATTTTACACTTTTTTCAGATGGCCCTTTTGACCGGGGGGAAGTGAGACTTCATTGTAGTGCAGATTTCCTTTGCAAGCTTGCTTGGTTGGCCAAAAAGGGCGTATGCGTTTTTTCCTGAATATATTCAGGAAAAAACGCATACGCCCTTTTTGGCCAAGTGCATCATTGTGGACGTTCTGCCTCTTTTCCTATGCTTTCAATGCAATTCCAGTCTACCTCCTGAAATCGGTTTCCTGCAATTCTGCCCCGCTTTCAAGTCCTCTTGGCAGCCTTACTTCAGTATATTTTTGGACGATAGCTGTCATTTATAACTCTGCAGGTTTGTGAATTACAGTGCCCCTGAGCTCCTTTCTTCAACTCGCTTTCTTGTGAGCTGGCCGCAACACCGCAGGATTGCTTCAGGCCCTAATCCGGTTCCGGCACGGCACGCTGAGCCTTTGGTTAATTCCTCTTCCTGGTGGGAAATGAGAGTTAAATTTGCCCGTCCAGACACCTCCAGCTAGTCTCTCATTGGTTCTCCCTATTCCTGTTCATCTTCCGCAGAAATTGCAAACTGGGCCAAACAGGAGGTTAAAGGCACTGACTCTCCAAGTCGGGAGAGTGTTAGTAAAGCGTCTGGAATGTTGCACCCGAGTACCAGGGGACGAGAACGGAGACATATTTGAACACGTCTCCCGATCACACGGTTGATCATACTCTGGGTTCCACATGCATGTTTTAGCTGAAGGAAGAATCCCTTAAACCTGGAGAGTTGAGACCCGTGGAATGGGTACCATGCAATATGACTTCAAAGGGTCTTCATTTGCTCACCGAACCTCTCCAATCCTATCACTGCTGCGTTTATGCCCCTGTGCACACGCTTGATTCTCTTTCGGAGACATAGCAATCCATAGGTTTTAAGATACTTACTAGTCAGGTACATTCTTAGGCGTTTAATATGGGGTGTTGAGTCCATTTCGTTGAGCAAGGAGTAGCTCTTGTCTATTCCATATTTGGCTTAAGGAACTTTATCTGTGCTCATTTCAATCTCTGGTTTTATGCAGCACCCCAACTCACCTTTCCCCTTAAGCAAGCATAAGTTGGTTTTCTAAATTTGAGACCCTGTTCTGTTTTGTAATCCAGTTCCTGTGTAGCCAAGTTTACATTCCGTGTATTAGTGATATCTTATGATGTTTCTTTTTCTGTGTGACTTCTTTCAGTTAGAATCATCATACCTGAATCCACTCATTATGCTGCTACGGGCCTGATGACATAGATGTCATTGCTGAGTGATATTGCATTGTACGTAAGTACCACAACTTCTTCATCCATTTTTCACTTTCTGCGATATTGAACTTGTACCGTAAACGAGGTTCTTGTAAACAGAGCCGTCCCAAACTTTGGGGTGGCTGTGTCTTTTTGATTTTCATTTCCCTAAGCTATAGGACCATAAGTGGAAGTGCCCTAGGCTCTGTTGCTTTGTTTTTTAGATGTTTCAGGAAACACCATACACTTCTCCCGAGTGGCTGTTGGCAATTTACATCCCGCCCATCAGCATAACAAGGCTCCCAGTTCTCCATGGCCTGTCCTGCCTTTCTGGATTTTACACTTTTTTCAGATGGCCCTTTTGACCGGGGGGAAGTGAGACTTCATTGTAGTGCAGATTTCCTTTGCAAACTTGCTTGGTTGGCCAAAAAGGGCGTATGCGTTTTTTCCTGAATATATTCAGGAAAAAAGGCATACGCACTTTTTGGCCAAGTGCATCATTGTGGACGTTCTGCCTCTTTTCCTATGCTTTCAATGCAATTCCAGTCTACCTCCTGAAATCGGTTTCCTGCAATTCTGCCCCGCTTTCAAGTCCTCTTGGCAGCCTTATTTCAGTATATTTTTGGACGATAGCTGTCATTTATAACTCTGCAGGTTTGTGAATTACAGTGCCCCTGAGCTCCTTTCTTCAACTCGCTTTCTTGTGAGCTGGCCGCAACACCGCAGGATTGCTTCAGGCCCTAATGTGGTTCCGGCACGGCACGCTGAGCCTTTGGTTAATTCCTCTTCCTGGTGGGAAATGAGAGTTAAATTTGCCCGTCCAGACACCTCCAGCTAGTCTCTCATTGGTTCTCCCTATTCCTGTTCATCTTCCGCAGAAATTGCAAACTGGGCCAAACAGGAGGTTAAAGGCACTGACCCTCCAAGTCGGGAGAGTGTTAGTAAAGCGTCTGGAATGTTGCACCCGAGTACCAGGGGACGAGAACGGAGACATATTTGAACACGTCTCCCGATCACACGGTTGATCATACTCTGGGTTCCACATGCATGTTTTAGCTGAAGGAAGAATCCCTTAAACCTGGAGAGTTGAGACCCGTGGAATGGGTACCATGCAATATGACTTCAAAGGGTCTTCATTTGCTCACCGAACCTCTCCAATCCTATCACTGCTGCGTTTATGTCCCTGTACACACGCTTGATTCTCTTTCGGAGACATAGCAATCCATAGGTTTTAAGATACTTACTAGTCAGGTACATTCTTAGGCGTTTAATATGGGGTGTTGAGTCCATTTCGTTGAGCAAGGAGTAGCTCTTGTCTATTCCATATTTGGCTTAAGGAACTTTATCTGTGCTCATTTCAATCTCTGGTTTTATGCAGCACCCCAACTCACCTTTCCCCTTAAGCAAGCATAAGTTGGTTTTCTAAATTTGAGACCCTGTTCTGTTTTGTAATCCAGTTCCTGTGTAGCCAAGTTTACATTCCGTGTATTAGTGATATCTTATGATGTTTCTTTTTCTGTGTGACTTCTTTCAGTTAGAATCATCATACCTGAATCCACTCATTATGCTGCTACGGGCCTGATGACATAGATGTCATTGCTGAGTGATATTGCATTGTACGTAAGTACCACAACTTCTTCATCCATTTTTCACTTTCTGTGATATTGAACTTGTACCGTAAACGAGGTTCTTGTAAACAGAGCCGTCCCAAACTTTGGGGTGGCTGTGTCTTTTTGATTTTCATTTCCCTAAGCTATAGGACCATAAGTGGAAGTGCCCTAGGCTCTGTTGCTTTGTTTTTTAGATGTTTCAGGAAACACATACACTTCTCCCGAGTGGCTGTTGGCAATTTACATCCCGCCCATCAGCATAACAAGGCTCCCAGTTCTCCATGGCCTGTCCTGCCTTTCTGGATTTTACACTTTTTTCAGATGGCCCTTTTGACCGGGGGGAAGTGAGACTTCATTGTAGTGCAGATTTCCTTTGCAAGCTTGCTTGGTTGGCCAAAAAGGGCGTATGCATTTTTTCCTGAATATATTCAGGAAAAAACGCATACGCCCTTTTTGGCCAAGTGCATCATTGTGGACGTTCTGCCTCTTTTCCTATGCTTTCAATGCAATTCCAGTCTACCTCCTGAAATCGGTTTCCTGCAATTCTGCCCCGCTTTCAAGTCCTCTTGGCAGCCTTACTTCAGTATATTTTTGGACGATAGCTGTCATTTATAACTCTGCAGGTTTGTGAATTACAGTGCCCCTGAGCTCCTTTCTTCAACTCGCTTTCTTGTGAGCTGGCCGCAACACCACAGGATTGCTTCAGGCCCTAATGTGGTTCCGGCACGGCACGCTGAGCCTTTGGTTAATTCTTCTTCCTGGTGGGAAATGAGAGTTAAATTTGCCCGTCCAGACACCTCCAGCTAGTCTCTCATTGGTTCTCCCTATTCCTGTTCATCTTCCGCAGAAATTGCAAACTGGGCCAAACAGGAGGTTAAAGGCACTGACCCTCCAAGTCGGGAGAGTGTTAGTAAAGCGTCTGGAATGTTGCACCCGAGTACCAGGGGACGAGAACGGAGACATATTTGAACACGTCTCCCGATCACACGGTTGATCATACTCTGGGTTCCACATGCATGTTTTAGCTGAAGGAAGAATCCCTTAAACCTGGAGAGTTGAGACCCGTGGAATGGGTACCATGCAATATGACTTCAAAGGGTCTTCATTTGCTCACCGAACCTCTCCAATCCTATCACTGCTGCGTTTATGTCCCTGTACACACGCTTGATTCTCTTTCGGAGACATAGCAATCCATAGGTTTTAAGATACTTACTAGTCAGGTACATTCTTAGGCGTTTAATATGGGGTGTTGAGTCCATTTCGTTGAGCAAGGAGTAGCTCTTGTCTATTCCATATTTGGCTTAAGGAACTTTATCTGTGCTCATTTCAATCTCTGGTTTTATGCAGCACCCCAACTCACCTTTCCCCTTAAGCAAGCATAAGTTGGTTTTCTAAATTTGAGACCCTGTTCTGTTTTGTAATCCAGTTCCTGTGTAGCCAAGTTTACATTCCGTGTATTAGTGATATCTTATGATGTTTCTTTTTCTGTGTGACTTCTTTCAGTTAGAATCATCATACCTGAATCCACTCATTATGCTGCTACGGGCCTGATGACATAGATGTCATTGCTGAGTGATATTGCATTGTACGTAAGTACCACAACTTCTTCATCCATTTTTCACTTTCTGTGATATTGAACTTGTACCGTAAACGAGGTTCTTGTAAACAGAGCCATCCCAAACTTTGGGGTGGCTGTGTCTTTTTGATTTTCATTTCCCTAAGCTATAGGACCATAAGTGGAAGTGCCCTAGGCTCTGTTGCTTTGTTTTTTAGATGTTTCAGGAAACACATACACTTCTCCTGAGTGGCTGTTGGCAATTTACATCCCGCCCATCAGCATAACAAGGCTCCCAGTTCTCCATGGCCTGTCCTGCCTTTCTGGATTTTACACTTTTTTCAGATGGCCCTTTTGACCGGGGGGAAGTGAGACTTCATTGTAGTGCAGATTTCCTTTGCAAGCTTGCTTGGTTGGCCAAAAAGGGCGTATGCATTTTTTCCTGAATATATTCAGGAAAAAACGCATACGCCCTTTTTGGCCAAGTGCATCATTGTGGACGTTCTGCCTCTTTTCCTATGCTTTCAATGCAATTCCAGTCTACCTCCTGAAATCGGTTTCCTGCAATTCTGCCCCGCTTTCAAGTCCTCTTGGCAGCCTTACTTCAGTATATTTTTGGACGATAGCTGTCATTTATAACTCTGCAGGTTTGTGAATTACAGTGCCCCTGAGCTCCTTTCTTCAACTCGCTTTCTTGTGAGCTGGCCGCAACACCACAGGATTGCTTCAGGCCCTAATGTGGTTCCGGCACGGCACGCTGAGCCTTTGGTTAATTCTTCTTCCTGGTGGGAAATGAGAGTTAAATTTGCCCGTCCAGACACCTCCAGCTAGTCTCTCATTGGTTCTCCCTATTCCTGTTCATCTTCCGCAGAAATTGCAAACTGGGCCAAACAGGAGGTTAAAGGCACTGACCCTCCAAGTCGGGAGAGTGTTAGTAAAGCGTCTGGAATGTTGCACCCGAGTACCAGGGGACGAGAACGGAGACATATTTGAACACGTCTCCCGATCACACGGTTGATCATACTCTGGGTTCCACATGCATGTTTTAGCTGAAGGAAGAATCCCTTAAACCTGGAGAGTTGAGACCCGTGGAATGGGTACCATGCAATATGACTTCAAAGGGTCTTCATTTGCTCACCGAACCTCTCCAATCCTATCACTGCTGCGTTTATGTCCCTGTACACACGCTTGATTCTCTTTCGGAGACATAGCAATCCATAGGTTTTAAGATACTTACTAGTCAGGTACATTCTTAGGCGTTTAATATGGGGTGTTGAGTCCATTTCGTTGAGCAAGGAGTAGCTCTTGTCTATTCCATATTTGGCTTAAGGAACTTTATCTGTGCTCATTTCAATCTCTGGTTTTATGCAGCACCCCAACTCACCTTTCCCCTTAAGCAAGCATAAGTTGGTTTTCTAAATTTGAGACCCTGTTCTGTTTTGTAATCCAGTTCCTGTGTAGCCAAGTTTACATTCCGTGTATTAGTGATATCTTATGATGTTTCTTTTTTCTGTGTGACTTCTTTCAGTTAGAATCATCATACCTGAATCCACTCATTATGCTGCTACGGGCCTGATGACATAGATGTCATTGCTGAGTGATATTGCATTGTACGTAAGTACCACAACTTCTTCATCCATTTTTCACTTTCTGCGATATTGAACTTGTACCGTAAACGAGGTTCTTGTAAACAGAGCCGTCCCAAACTTTGGGGTGGCTGTGTCTTTTTGATTTTCATTTCCCTAAGCTATAGGACCATAAGTGGAAGTGCCCTAGGCTCTGTTGCTTTGTTTTTTAGATGTTTCAGGAAACACCATACACTTCTCCCGAGTGGCTGTTGGCAATTTACATCCCGCCCATCAGCATAACAAGGCTCCCAGTTCTCCATGGCCTGTCCTGCCTTTCTGGATTTTACACTTTTTTCAGATGGCCCTTTTGACCGGGGGGAAGTGAGACTTCATTGTAGTGCAGATTTCCTTTGCAAGCTTGCTTGGTTGGCCAAAAAGGGCGTATGCGTTTTTTCCTGAATATATTCAGGAAAAAACGCATACGCCCTTTTTGGCCAAGTGCATCATTGTGGACGTTCTGCCTCTTTTCCTATGCTTTCAATGCAATTCCAGTCTACCTCCTGAAATCGGTTTCCTGCAATTCTGCCCCGCTTTCAAGTCCTCTTGGCAGCCTTACTTCAGTATATTTTTGGACGATAGCTGTCATTTATAACTCTGCAGGTTTGTGAATTACAGTGCCCCTGAGCTCCTTTCTTCAACTCGCTTTCTTGTGAGCTGGCCGCAACACCGCAGGATTGCTTCAGGCCCTAATGTGGTTCTGGCACGGCACGCTGAGCCTTTGGTTAATTCCTCTTCCTGGTGGGAAATGAGAGTTAAATTTGCCCGTCCAGACACCTCCAGCTAGTCTCTCATTGGTTCTCCCTATTCCTGTTCATCTTCCGCAGAAATTGCAAACTGGGCCAAACAGGAGGTTAAAGGCACTGACTCTCCAAGTCGGGAGAGTGTTAGTAAAGCGTCTGGAATGTTGCACCCGAGTACCAGGGGACGAGAACGGAGACATATTTGAACACGTCTCCCGATCACACGGTTGATCATACTCTGGGTTCCACATGCATGTTTTAGCTGAAGGAAGAATCCCTTAAACCTGGAGAGTTGAGACCCGTGGAATGGGTACCATGCAATATGACTTCAAAGGGTCTTCATTTGCTCACCGAACCTCTCCAATCCTATCACTGCTGCATTTATGTCCCTGTACACACGCTTGATTCTCTTTCGGAGACATAGCAATCCATAGGTTTTAAGATACTTACTAGTCAGGTACATTCTTAGGCGTTTAATATGGGGTGTTGAGTCCATTTCGTTGAGCAAGGAGTAGCTCTTGTCTATTCCATATTTGGCTTAAGGAACTTTATCTGTGCTCATTTCAATCTCTGGTTTTATGCAGCACCCCAACTCACCTTTCCCCTTAAGCAAGCATAAGTTGGTTTTCTAAATTTGAGACCCTGTTCTGTTTTGTAATCCAGTTCCTGTGTAGCCAAGTTTACATTCCGTGTATTAGTGATATCTTATGATGTTTCTTTTTTCTGTGTGACTTCTTTCAGTTAGAATCATCATACCTGAATCCACTCATTATGCTGCTACGGGCCTGATGACATAGATGTCATTGCTGAGTGATATTGCATTGTACGTAAGTACCACAACTTCTTCATCCATTTTTCACTTTCTGCGATATTGAACTTGTACCGTAAACGAGGTTCTTGTAAACAGAGCCGTCCCAAACTTTGGGGTGGCTGTGTCTTTTTGATTTTCATTTCCCTAAGCTATTGGACCATAAGTGGAAGTGCCCTAGGCTCTGTTGCTTTGTTTTTTAGATGTTTCAGGAAACACCATACACTTCTCCCGAGTGGCTGTTGGCAATTTACATCCCGCCCATCAGCATAACAAGGCTCCCAGTTCTCCATGGCCTGTCCTGCCTTTCTGGATTTTACACTTTTTTCAGATGGCCCTTTTGACCGGGGGGAAGTGAGACTTCATTGTAGTGCAGATTTCCTTTGCAAGCTTGCTTGGTTGGCCAAAAAGGGCGTATGCGTTTTTTCCTGAATATATTCAGGAAAAAACGCATATGCCCTTTTTGGCCAAGTGCATCATTGTGGACGTTCTGCCTCTTTTCCTATGCTTTCAATGCAATTCCAGTCTACCTCCTGAAATCGGTTTCCTGCAATTCTGCCCCGCTTTCAAGTCCTCTTGGCAGCCTTACTTCAGTATATTTTTGGACGATAGCTGTCATTTATAACTCTGCATGTTTGTGAATTACAGTGCCCCTGAGCTCCTTTCTTCAACTCGCTTTCTTGTGAGCTGGCCGCAACACCGCAGGATTGCTTCAGGCCCTAATGTGGTTCCGGCACGGCACGCTGAGCCTTTGGTTAATTCCTCTTCCTGGTGGGAAATGAGAGTTAAATTTGCCCGTCCAGACACCTCCAGCTAGTCTCTCATTGGTTCTCCTTATTCCTGTTCATCTTCCGCAGAAATTGCAAACTGGGCCAAACAGGAGGTTAAAGGCACTGACCCTCCAAGTCGGGAGAGTGTTAGTAAAGCGTCTGGAATGTTGCACCCGAGTACCAGGGGACGAGAACGGAGACATATTTGAACACGTCTCCCGATCACACGGTTGATCATACTCTGGGTTCCACATGCATGTTTTAGCTGAAGGAAGAATCCCTTAAACCTGGAGAGTTGAGACCCGTGGAATGGGTACCATGCAATATGACTTCAAAGGGTCTTCATTTGCTCACCGAACCTCTCCAATCCTATAACTGCTGCGTTTATGCCCCTGTACACACGCTTGATTCTCTTTCGGAGACATAGCAATCCATAGGATTTAAGATACTTACTAGTCAGGTACATTCTTAGGCGTTTAATATGGGGTGTTGAGTCCATTTCGTTGAGCAAGGAGTAGCTCTTGTCTATTCCATATTTGGCTTAAGGAACTTTATCTGTGCTCATTTCAATCTCTGGTTTTATGCAGCACCCCAACTCACCTTTCCCCTTAAGCAAGCATAAGTTGGTTTTCTAAATTTGAGACCCTGTTCTGTTTTGTAATCCAGTTCCTGTGTAGCCAAGTTTACATTCCGTGTATTAGTGATATCTTATGATGTTTCTTTTTTCTGTGTGACTTCTTTCAGTTAGAATCATCATACCTGAATCCACTCATTATGCTGCTACGGGCCTGATGACATAGATGTCATTGCTGAGTGATATTGCATTGTACGTAAGTACCACAACTTCTTCATCCATTTTTCACTTTCTGCGATATTGAACTTGTACCGTAAACGAGGTTCTTGTAAACAGAGCCGTCCCAAACTTTGGGGTGGCTGTGTCTTTTTGATTTTCATTTCCCTAAGCTATTGGACCATAAGTGGAAGTGCCCTAGGCTCTGTTGCTTTGTTTTTTAGATGTTTCAGGAAACACCATACACTTCTCCCGAGTGGCTGTTGGCAATTTACATCCCGCCCATCAGCATAACAAGGCTCCCAGTTCTCCATGGCCTGTCCTGCCTTTCTGGATTTTACACTTTTTTCAGATGGCCCTTTTGACCGGGGGGAAGTGAGACTTCATTGTAGTGCAGATTTCCTTTGCAAGCTTGCTTGGTTGGCCAAAAAGGGCGTATGCGTTTTTTCCTGAATATATTCAGGAAAAAACGCATACGCCCTTTTTGGCCAAGTGCATCATTGTGGACGTTCTGCCTCTTTTCCTATGCTTTCAATGCAATTCCAGTCTACCTCCTGAAATCGGTTTCCTGCAATTCTGCCCCGCTTTCAAGTCCTCTTGGCAGCCTTACTTCAGTATATTTTTGGACGATAGCTGTCATTTATAACTCTGCATGTTTGTGAATTACAGTGCCCCTGAGCTCCTTTCTTCAACTCGCTTTCTTGTGAGCTGGCCGCAACACCGCAGGATTGCTTCAGGCCCTAATGTGGTTCCGGCACGGCACGCTGAGCCTTTGGTTAATTCCTCTTCCTGGTGGGAAATGAGAGTTAAATTTGCCCGTCCAGACACCTCCAGCTAGTCTCTCATTGGTTCTCCCTATTCCTGTTCATCTTCCGCAGAAATTGCAAACTGGGCCAAACAGGAGGTTAAAGGCACTGACTCTCCAAGTCGGGAGAGTGTTAGTAAAGCGTCTGGAATGTTGCACCCGAGTACCAGGGGACGAGAACGGAGACATATTTGAACACGTCTCCCGATCACACGGTTGATCATACTCTGGGTTCCACATGCATGTTTTAGCTGAAGGAAGAATCCCTTAAACCTGGAGAGTTGAGACCCGTGGAATGGGTACCATGCAATATGACTTCAAAGGGTCTTCATTTGCTCACCGAACCTCTCCAATCCTATCACTGCTGCGTTTATGTCCCTGTACCCACGCTTGATTCTCTTTCGGAGACATAGCAATCCATAGGTTTTAAGATACTTACTAGTCAGGTACATTCTTAGGCATTTAATATGGGGTGTTGAGTCCATTTCGTTGAGCAAGGAGTAGCTCTTGTCTATTCCATATTTGGCTTAAGGAACTTTATCTGTGCTCATTTCAATCTCTGGTTTTATGCAGCACCCCAACTCACCTTTCCCCTTAAGCAAGCATAAGTTGGTTTTCTAAATTTGAGACCCTGTTCTGTTTTGTAATCCAGTTCCTGTGTAGCCAAGTTTACATTCCGTGTATTAGTGATATCTTATGATGTTTCTTTTTTCTGTGTGACTTCTTTCAGTTAGAATCATCATACCTGAATCCACTCATTATGCTGCTACGGGCCTGATGACATAGATGTCATTGCTGAGTGATATTGCATTGTACGTAAGTACCACAACTTCTTCATCCATTTTTCACTTTCTGCGATATTGAACTTGTACCGTAAACGAGGTTCTTGTAAACAGAGCCGTCCCAAACTTTGGGGTGGCTGTGTCTTTTTGATTTTCATTTCCCTAAGCTATTGGACCATAAGTGGAAGTGCCCTAGGCTCTGTTGCTTTGTTTTTTAGATGTTTCAGGAAACACCATACACTTCTCCCGAGTGGCTGTTGGCAATTTACATCCCGCCCATCAGCATAACAAGGCTCCCAGTTCTCCATGGCCTGTCCTGCCTTTCTGGATTTTACACTTTTTTCAGATGGCCCTTTTGACCGGGGGGAAGTGAGACTTCATTGTAGTGCAGATTTCCTTTGCAAGCTTGCTTGGTTGGCCAAAAAGGGCGTATGCGTTTTTTCCTGAATATATTCAGGAAAAAACGCATACGCCCTTTTTGGCCAAGTGCATCATTGTGGACGTTCTGCCTCTTTTCCTATGCTTTCAATGCAATTCCAGTCTACCTCCTGAAATCGGTTTCCTGCAATTCTGCCCCGCTTTCAAGTCCTCTTGGCAGCCTTACTTCAGTATATTTTTGGACGATAGCTGTCATTTATAACTCTGCATGTTTGTGAATTACAGTGCCCCTGAGCTCCTTTCTTCAACTCGCTTTCTTGTGAGCTGGCCGCAACACCGCAGGATTGCTTCAGGCCCTAATGTGGTTCCGGCACGGCACGCTGAGCCTTTGGTTAATTCCTCTTCCTGGTGGGAAATGAGAGTTAAATTTGCCCGTCCAGACACCTCCAGCTAGTCTCTCATTGGTTCTCCCTATTCCTGTTCATCTTCCGCAGAAATTGCAAACTGGGCCAAACAGGAGGTTAAAGGCACTGACCCTCCAAGTCGGGAGAGTGTTAGTAAAGCGTCTGGAATGTTGCACCCGAGTACCAGGGGACGAGAACGGAGACATATTTGAACACGTCTCCCGATCACACGGTTGATCATACTCTGGGTTCCACATGCATGTTTTAGCTGAAGGAAGAATCCCTTAAACCTGGAGAGTTGAGACCCGTGGAATGGGTACCATGCAATATGACTTCAAAGGGTCTTCATTTGCTCACCGAACCTCTCCAATCCTATCACTGCTGCGTTTATGCCCCTGTACACACGCTTGATTCTCTTTCGGAGACATAGCAATCCATAGGTTTTAAGATACTTACTAGTCAGGTACATTCTTAGGCGTTTAATATGGGGTGTTGAGTCCATTTCGTTGAGCAAGGAGTAGCTCTTGTCTATTCCATATTTGGCTTAAGGAACTTTATCTGTGCTCATTTCAATCTCTGGTTTTATGCAGCACCCCAACTCACCTTTCCCCTTAAGCAAGCATAAGTTGGTTTTCTAAATTTGAGACCCTGTTCTGTTTTGTAATCCAGTTCCTGTGTAGCCAAGTTTACATTCCGTGTATTAGTGATATCTTATGATGTTTCTTTTTCTGTGTGACTTCTTTCAGTTAGAATCATCATACCTGAATCCACTCATTATGCTGCTACGGGCCTGATGACATAGAGGTCATTGCTGAGTGATATTGCATTGTACGTAAGTACCACAACTTCTTCATCCATTTTTCACTTTCTGCGATATTGAACTTGTACCGTAAACGAGGTTCTTGTAAACAGAGCCGTCCCAAACTTTGGGGTGGCTGTGTCTTTTTGATTTTCATTTCCCTAAGCTATAGGACCATAAGTGGAAGTGCCCTGGGCTCTGTTGCTTTGTTTTTTAGATGTTTCAGGAAACAACATACACTTCTCCCGAGTGGCTGTTGGCAATTTACATCCCGCCCATCAGCATAACAAGGCTCCCAGTTCTCCATGGCCTGTCCTGCCTTTCTGGATTTTACACTTTTTTCAGATGGCCCTTTTGACCGGGGGGAAGTGAGACTTCATTGTAGTGCAGATTTCCTTTGCAAGCTTGCTTGGTTGGCCAAAAAGGGCGTATGCGTTTTTTCCTGAATATATTCAGGAAAAAACGCATACGCCCTTTTTGGCCAAGTGCATCATTGTGGACGTTCTGCCTCTTTTCCTATGCTTTCAATGCAATTCCAGTCTACCTCCTGAAATCGGTTTCCTGCAATTCTGCCCCGCTTTCAAGTCCTCTTGGCAGCCTTACTTCAGTATATTTTTGGACGATAGCTGTCATTTATAACTCTGCAGGTTTGTGAATTACAGTGCCCCTGAGCTCCTTTCTTCAACTCGCTTTCTTGTGAGCTGGCCGCAACACCGCAGGATTGCTTCAGGCCCTAATGTGGTTCCGGCACGGCACGCTGAGCCTTTGGTTAATTCCTCTTCCTGGTGGGAAATGAGAGTTAAATTTGCCCGTCCAGACACCTCCAGCTAGTCTCTCATTGGTTCTCCCTATTCCTGTTCATCTTCCGCAGAAATTGCAAACTGGGCCAAACAGGAGGTTAAAGGCACTGACCCTCCAAGTCGGGAGAGTGTTAGTAAAGCGTCTGGAATGTTGCACCCGAGTACCAGGGGACGAGAACGGAGACATATTTGAACACGTCTCCCGATCACACGGTTGATCATACTCTGGGTTCCACATGCATGTTTTAGCTGAAGGAAGAATTCCTTAAACCTGGAGAGTTGAGACCCGTGGAATGGGTACCATGCAATATGACTTCAAAGGGTCTTCATTTGCTCACCGAACCTCTCCAATCCTATCACTGCTGCGTTTATGCCCCTGTGCACACGCTTGATTCTCTTTCGGAGACATAGCAATCCATAGGTTTTAAGATACTTAGTAGTCAGGTACATTCTTAGGCGTTTAATATGGGGTGTTGAGTCCATTTCGTTGAGCAAGGAGTAGCTCTTGTCTATTCCATATTTGGCTTAAGGAACTTTATCTGTGCTCATTTCAATCTCTGGTTTTATGCAGCACCCCAACTCACCTTTCCCCTTAAGCAAGCATAAGTTGGTTTTCTAAATTTGAGACCCTGTTCTGTTTTGTAATCCAGTTCCTGTGTAGCCAAGTTTACATTCCGTGTATTAGTGATATCTTATGATGTTTCTTTTTCTGTGTGACTTCTTTCAGTTAGAATCATCATACCTGAATCCACTCATTATGCTGCTACGGGCCTGATGACATAGATGTCATTGCTGAGTGATATTGCATTGTACGTAAGTACCAGAACATCTTCATCCATTTTTCACTTTCTGCGATACTGAACTTGTACCGTAAATGAGGTTCTTGTAAACAGAGCCGTCCCAAACTTTGGGGTGGCTGTGTCTTTTTGATTTTCATTTCCCTAAGCTATAGGACCATAAGTGGAAGTGCCCTGGGCTCTGTTGCTTTGTTTTTTAGATGTTTCAGGAAACACCATACACTTCTCCCGAGTGGCTGTTGGCAATTTACATCCCGCCCATCAGCATAACAAGGCTCCCAGTTCTCCATGGCCTGTCCTGCCTTTCTGGATTTTACACTTTTTTCAGATGGCCCTTTTGACCGGGGGGAAGTGAGACTTCATTGTAGTGCAGATTTCCTTTGCAAGCTTGCTTGGTTGGCCAAAAAGGGCGTATGTGTTTTTTCCTGAATATATTCAGGAAAAAACGCATACGCCCTTTTTGGCCAAGTGCATCATTGTGGACGTTCTGCCTCTTTTCCTATGCTTTCAATGCAATTCCAGTCTACCTCCTGAAATCGGTTTCCTGCAATTCTGCCCCGCTTTCAAGTCCTCTTGGCAGCCTTACTTCAGTATATTTTTGGACGATAGCTGTCATTTATAACTCTGCAGGTTTGTGAATTACAGTGCCCCTGAGCTCCTTTCTTCAACTCGCTTTCTTGTGAGCTGGCCGCAACACCGCAGGATTGCTTCAGGCCCTAATGTGGTTCTGGCACGGCACGCTGAGCCTTTGGTTAATTCCTCTTCCTGGTGGGAAATGAGAGTTAAATTTGCCCGTCCAGACACCTCCAGCTAGTCTCTCATTGGTTCTCCCTATTCCTGTTCATCTTCCGCAGAAATTGCAAACTGGGCCAAACAGGAGGTTAAAGGCACTGACTCTCCAAGTCGGGAGAGTGTTAGTAAAGCGTCTGGAATGTTGCACCCGAGTACCAGGGGATGAGAACGGAGACATATTTGAAGACGTCTCCCGATCACACGGTTGATCATACTCTGGGTTCCACATGCATGTTTTAGCTGAAGGAAGAATCCCTTAAACCTGGAGAGTTGAGACCCGTGGAATGGGTACCATGCAATATGACTTCAAAGGGTCTTCATTTGCTCACTGAACCTCTCCAATCCTATCACTGCTGTGTTTATTCCCCTGTACACACGCTTCATTCTCTTCGGGAGACATAGCAATCCATAGGTTTTAAGATACTTACTAGTCAGGTACATTCTTAGGCGTTTAATATGGGGTGTTGAGTCCATTTCGTTGAGCAAGGAGTAGCTCTTGTCTATTCCATATTTGGCTTAAGGAACTTTATCTGTGCTCATTTCAATCTCTGGTTTTATGCAGCACCCCAACTCACCTTTCCCCTTAAGCAAGCATAAGTTGGTTTTCTAAATTTGAGACCCTGTTCTGTTTTGTAATCCAGTTCCTGTGTAGCCAAGTTTACATTCCGTGTATTAGTGATATCTTATGATGTTTCTTTTTTCTGTGTGACTTCTTTCAGTTAGAATCATCATACCTGAATCCACTCATTATGCTGCTACGGGCCTGATGACATAGATGTCATTGCTGAGTGATATTGCATTGTACGTAAGTACCACAACTTCTTCATCCATTTTTCACTTTCTGCGATATTGAACTTGTACCGTAAACGAGGTTCTTGTAAACAGAGCCGTCCCAAACTTTGGGGTGGCTGTGTCTTTTTGATTTTCATTTCCCTAAGCTATTGGACCATAAGTGGAAGTGCCCTGGGCTCTGTTGCTTTGTTTTTTAGATGTTTCAGGAAACACCATACACTTCTCCCGAGTGGCTGTTGGCAATTTACATCCCGCCCATCAGCATAACAAGGCTCCCAGTTCTCCATGGCCTGTCCTGCCTTTCTGGATTTTACACTTTTTTCAGATGGCCCTTTTGACCGGGGGGAAGTGAGACTTCATTGTAGTGCAGATTTCCTTTGCAAGCTTGCTTGGTTGGCCAAAAAGGGCGTATGCGTTTTTTCCTGAATATATTCAGGAAAAAACGCATACGCCCTTTTTGGCCAAGTGCATCATTGTGGACGTTCTGCCTCTTTTCCTATGCTTTCAATGCAATTCCAGTCTACCTCCTGAAATCGGTTTCCTGCAATTCTGCCCCGCTTTCAAGTCCTCTTGGCAGCCTTACTTCAGTATATTTTTGGACGATAGCTGTCATTTATAACTCTGCAGGTTTGTGAATTACAGTGCCCCTGAGCTCCTTTCTTCAACTCGCTTTCTTGTGAGCTGGCCGCAACACCGCAGGATTGCTTCAGGCCCTAATGTGGTTCCGGCACGGCACGCTGAGCCTTTGGTTAATTCCTCTTCCTGGTGGGAAATGAGAGTTAAATTTGCCCGTCCAGACACCTCCAGCTAGTCTCTCATTGGTTCTCCCTATTCCTGTTCATCTTCCGCAGAAATTGCAAACTGGGCCAAACAGGAGGTTAAAGGCACTGACCCTCCAAGTCGGGAGAGTGTTAGTAAAGCGTCTGGAATGTTGCACCCGAGTACCAGGGGACGAGAACGGAGACATATTTGAACACGTCTCCCGATCACACGGTTGATCATACTCTGGGTTCCACATGCATGTTTTAGCTGAAGGAAGAATCCCTTAAACCTGGAGAGTTGAGACCCGTGGAATGGGTACCATGCAATATGACTTCAAAGGGTCTTCATTTGCTCACCGAACCTCTCCAATCCTATCACTGCTGCGTTTATGCCCCTGTACACACGCTTGATTCTCTTTCGGAGACATAGCAATCCATAGGTTTTAAGATACTTACTAGTCAGGTACATTCTTAGGCGTTTAATATGGGGTGTTGAGTCCATTTCGTTGAGCAAGGAGTAGCTCTTGTCTATTCCATATTTGGCTTAAGGAACTTTATCTGTGCTCATTTCAATCTCTGGTTTTATGCAGCACCCCAACTCACCTTTCCCCTTAAGCAAGCATAAGTTGGTTTTCTAAATTTGAGACCCTGTTCTGTTTTGTAATCCAGTTCCTGTGTAGCCAAGTTTACATTCCGTGTATTAGTGATATCTTATGATGTTTCTTTTTCTGTGTGACTTCTTTCAGTTAGAATCATCATACCTGAATCCACTCATTATGCTGCTACGGGCCTGATGACATAGATGTCATTGCTGAGTGATATTGCATTGTACGTAAGTACCACAACTTCTTCATCCATTTTTCACTTTCTGTGATATTGAACTTGTACCGTAAACGAGGTTCTTGTAAACAGAGCCGTCCCAAACTTTGGGGTGGCTGTGTCTTTTTGATTTTCATTTCCCTAAGCTATAGGACCATAAGTGGAAGTGCCCTGGGCTCTGTTGCTTTGTTTTTTAGATGTTTCAGGAAACAACATACACTTCTCCCGAGTGGCTGTTGGCAATTTACATCCCGCCCATCAGCATAACAAGGCTCCCAGTTCTCCATGGCCTGTCCTGCCTTTCTGGATTTTACACTTTTTTCAGATGGCCCTTTTGACCGGGGGGAAGTGAGACTTCATTGTAGTGCAGATTTCCTTTGCAAGCTTGCTTGGTTGGCCAAAAAGGGCGTATGCGTTTTTTCCTGAATATATTCAGGAAAAAACGCATACGCCCTTTTTGGCCAAGTGCATCATTGTGGACGTTCTGCCTCTTTTCCTATGCTTTCAATGCAATTCCAGTCTACCTCCTGAAATCGGTTTCCTGCAATTCTGCCCCGCTTTCAAGTCCTCTTGGCAGCCTTACTTCAGTATATGTTTGGACGATAGCTGTCATTTATAACTCTGCAGGTTTGTGAATTACAGTGCTCCTGAGCTCCTTTCTTCAACTCGCTTTCTTGTGAGCTGGCCGCAACACCGCAGGATTGCTTCAGGCCCTAATGTGGTTCCGGCACGGCACGCTGAGCCTTTGGTTAATTCCTCTTCCTGGTGGGAAATGAGAGTTAAATTTGCCCGTCCAGACACCTCCAGCTAGTCTCTCATTGGTTCTCCCTATTCCTGTTCATCTTCCGCAGAAATTGCAAACTGGGCCAAACAGGAGGTTAAAGGCACTGACTCTCCAAGTCGGGAGAGTGTTAGTAAAGCGTCTGGAATGTTGCACCCGAGTACCAGGGGACGAGAACGGAGACATATTTGAACACGTCTCCCGATCACACGGTTGATCATACTCTGGGTTCCACATGCATGTTTTAGCTGAAGGAAGAATTCCTTAAACCTGGAGAGTTGAGACCCGTGGAATGGGTACCATGCAATATGACTTCAAAGGGTCTTCATTTGCTCACCGAACCTCTCCAATCCTATCACTGCTGCGTTTATGCCCCTGTGCACACGCTTGATTCTCTTTCGGAGACATAGCAATCCATAGGTTTTAAGATACTTAGTAGTCAGGTACATTCTTAGGCGTTTAATATGGGGTGTTGAGTCCATTTCGTTGAGCAAGGAGTAGCTCTTGTCTATTCCATATTTGGCTTAAGGAACTTTATCTGTGCTCATTTCAATCTCTGGTTTTATGCAGCACCCCAACTCACCTTTCCCCTTAAGCAAGCATAAGTTGGTTTTCTAAATTTGAGACCCTGTTCTGTTTTGTAATCCAGTTCCTGTGTAGCCAAGTTTACATTCCGTGTATTAGTGATATCTTATGATGTTTCTTTTTCTGTGTGACTTCTTTCAGTTAGAATCATCATACCTGAATCCACTCATTATGCTGCTACGGGCCTGATGACATAGATGTCATTGCTGAGTGATATTGCATTGTACGTAAGTACCAGAACATCTTCATCCATTTTTCACTTTCTGCGATACTGAACTTGTACCGTAAATGAGGTTCTTGTAAACAGAGCCGTCCCAAACTTTGGGGTGGCTGTGTCTTTTTGATTTTCATTTCCCTAAGCTATAGGACCATAAGTGGAAGTGCCCTGGGCTCTGTTGCTTTGTTTTTTAGATGTTTCAGGAAACACCATACACTTCTCCCGAGTGGCTGTTGGCAATTTACATCCCGCCCATCAGCATAACAAGGCTCCCAGTTCTCCATGGCCTGTCCTGCCTTTCTGGATTTTACACTTTTTTCAGATGGCCCTTTTGACCGGGGGGAAGTGAGACTTCATTGTAGTGCAGATTTCCTTTGCAAGCTTGCTTGGTTGGCCAAAAAGGGCGTATGTGTTTTTTCCTGAATATATTCAGGAAAAAACGCATACGCCCTTTTTGGCCAAGTGCATCATTGTGGACGTTCTGCCTCTTTTCCTATGCTTTCAATGCAATTCCAGTCTACCTCCTGAAATCGGTTTCCTGCAATTCTGCCCCGCTTTCAAGTCCTCTTGGCAGCCTTACTTCAGTATATTTTTGGACGATAGCTGTCATTTATAACTCTGCAGGTTTGTGAATTACAGTGCCCCTGAGCTCCTTTCTTCAACTCGCTTTCTTGTGAGCTGGCCGCAACACCGCAGGATTGCTTCAGGCCCTAATGTGGTTCTGGCACGGCACGCTGAGCCTTTGGTTAATTCCTCTTCCTGGTGGGAAATGAGAGTTAAATTTGCCCGTCCAGACACCTCCAGCTAGTCTCTCATTGGTTCTCCCTATTCCTGTTCATCTTCCGCAGAAATTGCAAACTGGGCCAAACAGGAGGTTAAAGGCACTGACTCTCCAAGTCGGGAGAGTGTTAGTAAAGCGTCTGGAATGTTGCACCCGAGTACCAGGGGATGAGAACGGAGACATATTTGAAGACGTCTCCCGATCACACGGTTGATCATACTCTGGGTTCCACATGCATGTTTTAGCTGAAGGAAGAATCCCTTAAACCTGGAGAGTTGAGACCCGTGGAATGGGTACCATGCAATATGACTTCAAAGGGTCTTCATTTGCTCACTGAACCTCTCCAATCCTATCACTGCTGTGTTTATTCCCCTGTACACACGCTTCATTCTCTTCGGGAGACATAGCAATCCATAGGTTTTAAGATACTTACTAGTCAGGTACATTCTTAGGCGTTTAATATGGGGTGTTGAGTCCATTTCGTTGAGCAAGGAGTAGCTCTTGTCTATTCCATATTTGGCTTAAGGAACTTTATCTGTGCTCATTTCAATCTCTGGTTTTATGCAGCACCCCAACTCACCTTTCCCCTTAAGCAAGCATAAGTTGGTTTTCTAAATTTGAGACCCTGTTCTGTTTTGTAATCCAGTTCCTGTGTAGCCAAGTTTACATTCCGTGTATTAGTGATATCTTATGATGTTTCTTTTTCTGTGTGACTTCTTTCAGTTAGAATCATCATACCTGAATCCACTCATTATGCTGCTACGGGCCTGATGACATAGATGTCATTGCTGAGTGATATTGCATTGTACGTAAGTACCAGAACATCTTCATCCATTTTTCACTTTCTGCGATACTGAACTTGTACCGTAAATGAGGTTCTTGTAAACAGAGCCGTCCCAAACTTTGGGGTGGCTGTGTCTTTTTGATTTTCATTTCCCTAAGCTATAGGACCATAAGTGGAAGTGCCCTGGGCTCTGTTGCTTTGTTTTTTAGATGTTTCAGGAAACACCATACACTTCTCCCGAGTGGCTGTTGGCAATTTACATCCCGCCCATCAGCATAACAAGGCTCCCAGTTCTCCATGGCCTGTCCTGCCTTTCTGGATTTTACACTTTTTTCAGATGGCCCTTTTGACCGGGGGGAAGTGAGACTTCATTGTAGTGCAGATTTCCTTTGCAAGCTTGCTTGGTTGGCCAAAAAGGGCGTATGTGTTTTTTCCTGAATATATTCAGGAAAAAACGCATACGCCCTTTTTGGCCAAGTGCATCATTGTGGACGTTCTGCCTCTTTTCCTATGCTTTCAATGCAATTCCAGTCTACCTCCTGAAATCGGTTTCCTGCAATTCTGCCCCGCTTTCAAGTCCTCTTGGCAGCCTTACTTCAGTATATTTTTGGACGATAGCTGTCATTTATAACTCTGCAGGTTTGTGAATTACAGTGCCCCTGAGCTCCTTTCTTCAACTCGCTTTCTTGTGAGCTGGCCGCAACACCGCAGGATTGCTTCAGGCCCTAATGTGGTTCTGGCACGGCACGCTGAGCCTTTGGTTAATTCCTCTTCCTGGTGGGAAATGAGAGTTAAATTTGCCCGTCCAGACACCTCCAGCTAGTCTCTCATTGGTTCTCCCTATTCCTGTTCATCTTCCGCAGAAATTGCAAACTGGGCCAAACAGGAGGTTAAAGGCACTGACTCTCCAAGTCGGGAGAGTGTTAGTAAAGCGTCTGGAATGTTGCACCCGAGTACCAGGGGATGAGAACGGAGACATATTTGAAGACGTCTCCCGATCACACGGTTGATCATACTCTGGGTTCCACATGCATGTTTTAGCTGAAGGAAGAATCCCTTAAACCTGGAGAGTTGAGACCCGTGGAATGGGTACCATGCAATATGACTTCAAAGGGTCTTCATTTGCTCACTGAACCTCTCCAATCCTATCACTGCTGTGTTTATTCCCCTGTACACACGCTTCATTCTCTTCGGGAGACATAGCAATCCATAGGTTTTAAGATACTTACTAGTCAGGTACATTCTTAGGCGTTTAATATGGGGTGTTGAGTCCATTTCGTTGAGCAAGGAGTAGCTCTTGTCTATTCCATATTTGGCTTAAGGAACTTTATCTGTGCTCATTTCAATCTCTGGTTTTATGCAGCACCCCAACTCACCTTTCCCCTTAAGCAAGCATAAGTTGGTTTTCTAAATTTGAGACCCTGTTCTGTTTTGTAATCCAGTTCCTGTGTAGCCAAGTTTACATTCCGTGTATTAGTGATATCTTATGATGTTTCTTTTTTCTGTGTGACTTCTTTCAGTTAGAATCATCATACCTGAATCCACTCATTATGCTGCTACAGGCCTGATGACATAGATGTCATTGCTGAGTGATATTGCATTGTACGTAAGTACCACAACTTCTTCATCCATTTTTCACTTTCTGTGATATTGAACTTGTACCGTAAACGAGGTTCTTGTAAACAGAGCCGTCCCAAACTTTGGGGTGGCTGTGTCTTTTTGATTTTCATTTCCCTAAGCTATAGGACCATAAGTGGAAGTGCCCTAGGCTCTGTTGCTTTGTTTTTTAGATGTTTCAGGAAACACCCTACACTTCTCCCGAGTGGCTGTTGGCAATTTACATCCCGCCCATCAGCATAACAAGGCTCCCAGTTCTCCATGGCCTGTCCTGCCTTTCTGGATTTTACACTTTTTTCAGATGGCCCTTTTGACCGGGGGGAAGTGAGACTTCATTGTAGTGCAGATTTCCTTTGCAAGCTTGCTTGGTTGGCCAAAAAGGGCGTATGCGTTTTTTCCTGAATATATTCAGGAAAAAACGCATACGCCCTTTTTGGCCAAGTGCATCATTGTGGACGTTCTGCCTCTTTTCCTATGCTTTCAATGCAATTCCAGTCTACCTCCTGAAATCGGTTTCCTGCAATTCTGCCCCGCTTTCAAGTCCTCTTGGCAGCCTTACTTCAGTATATTTTTGGACGATAGCTGTCATTTATAACTCTGCAGGTTTGTGAATTACAGTGCCCCTGAGCTCCTTTCTTCAACTCGCTTTCTTGTGAGCTGGCCGCAACACCGCAGGATTGCTTCAGGCCCTAATGTGGTTCCGGCACGGCACGCTGAGCCTTTGGTTAATTCCTCTTCCTGGTGGGAAATGAGAGTTAAATTTGCCCGTCCAGACACCTCCAGCTAGTCTCTCATTGGTTCTCCCTATTCCTGTTCATCTTCCGCAGAAATTGCAAACTGAGCCAAACAGGAGGTTAAAGGCACTGACTCTCCAAGTCGGGAGAGTGTTAGTAAAGCGTCTGGAATGTTGCACCCGAGTACCAGGGGACGAGAACGGAGACATATTTGAACACGTCTCCCGATCACACGGTTGATCATACTCTGGGTTCCACATGCATGTTTTAGCTGAAGGAAGAATCCCTTAAACCTGGAGAGTTGAGACCCGTGGAATGGGTACCATGCAATATGACTTCAAAGGGTCTTCATTTGCTCACCGAACCTCTCCAATCCTATCACTGCTGCGTTTATGCCCCTGTGCACACGCTTGATTCTCTTTCGGAGACATAGCAATCCATAGGTTTTAAGATACTTAGTAGTCAGGTACATTCTTAGGCGTTTAATATGGGGTGTTGAGTCCATTTCGTTGAGCAAGGAGTAGCTCTTGTCTATTCCATATTTGGCTTAAGGAACTTTATCTGTGCTCATTTCAATCTCTGGTTTTATGCAGCACCCCAACTCACCTTTCCCCTTAAGCAAGCATAAGTTGGTTTTCTAAATTTGAGACCCTGTTCTGTTTGGTAATCCAGTTCCTGTGTAGCCAAGTTTACATTCCGTGTATTAGTGATATCTTATGATGTTTCTTTTTCTGTGTGACTTCTTTCAGTTAGAATCATCATACCTGAATCCACTCATTATGCTGCTACGGGCCTGATGACATAGATGTCATTGCTGAGTGATATTGCATTGTACGTAAGTACCAGAACATCTTCATCCATTTTTCACTTTCTGCGATACTGAACTTGTACCGTAAACGAGGTTCTTGTAAACAGAGCCGTCCCAAACTTTGGGGTGGCTGTGTCTTTTTGATTTTCATTTCCCTAAGCTATAGGACCATAAGTGGAAGTGCCCTGGGTTCTGTTGCTTTGTTTTTTAGATGTTTCAGGAAACACCATACACTTCTCCCGAGTGGCTGTTGGCAATTTACATCCCACCCATCAGCATAACAAGGCTCCCAGTTCTCCATGGCCTGTCCTGCCTTTCTGGATTTTACACTTTTTTCAGATGGCCCTTTTGACCGGGGGGAAGTGAGACTTCATTGTAGTGCAGATTTCGTTTGCAAGCTTGCTTGGTTGGCCAAAAAGGGCGTATGCGTTTTTTCCTGAATATATTCAGGAAAAAACGCATACGCCCTTTTTGGCCAAGTGCATCATTGTGGACGTTCTGCCTCTTTTCCTATGCTTTCAATGCAATTCCAGTCTACCTCCTGAAATCGGTTTCCTGCAATTCTGCCCCGCTTTCAAGTCCTCTTGGCAGCCTTACTTCAGTATATTTTTGGACGATAGCTGTCATTTATAACTCTGCAGGTTTGTGAATTACAGTGCCCCTGAGCTCCTTTCTTCAACTCGCTTTCTTGTGAGCTGGCCGCAACACCGCAGGATTGATTCAGGCCCTAATGTGGTTCCGGCACGGCACGCTGAGCCTTTGGTTAATTCCTCTTCCTGGTGGGAAATGAGAGTTAAATTTGCCCGTCCAGACACCTCCAGCTAGTCTCTCATTGGTTCTCCCTATTCCTGTTCATCTTCCGCAGAAATTGCAAACTGGGCCAAACAGGAGGTTAAAGGCACTGACTCTCCAAGTCGGGAGAGTGTTAGTAAAGCGTCTGGAATGTTGCACCCGAGTACCAGGGGACGAGAACGGAGACATATTTGAACACGTCTCCCGATCACACGGTTGATCATACTCTGGGTTCCACATGCATGTTTTAGCTGAAGGAAGAATCCCTTAAACCTGGAGAGTTGAGACCCGTGGAATGGGTACCATGCAATATGACTTCAAAGGGTCTTCATTTGCTCACCGAACCTCTCCAATCCTATCACTGCTGCGTTTATGCCCCTGTACACACGCTTGATTCTCTTTCGGAGACATAGCAATCCATAGGTTTTAAGATACTTACTAGTCAGGTACATTCTTAGGCGTTTAATATGGGGTGTTGAGTCCATTTCGTTGAGCAAGGAGTAGCTCTTGTCTATTCCATATTTGGCTTAAGGAACTTTATCTGTGCTCATTTCAATCTCTGGTTTTATGCAGCACCCCAACTCACCTTTCCCCTTAAGCAAGCATAAGTTGGTTTTCTAAATTTGAGACCCTGTTCTGTTTTGTAATCCAGTTCCTGTGTAGCCAAGTTTACATTCCGTGTATTAGTGATATCTTATGATGTTTCTTTTTCTGTGTGACTTCTTTCAGTTAGAATCATCATACCTGAATCCACTCATTATGCTGCTACGGGCCTGATGACATAGATGTCATTGCTGAGTGATATTGCATTGTACGTAAGTACCACAACTTCTTCATCCATTTTTCACTTTCTGCGATATTGAACTTGTACCGTAAACGAGGTTCTTGTAAACAGAGCCGTCCCAAACTTTGGGGTGGCTGTGTCTTTTTGATTTTCATTTCCCTAAGCTATTGGACCATAAGTGGAAGTGCCCTAGGCTCTGTTGCTTTGTTTTTTAGATGTTTCAGGAAACACCATACACTTCTCCCGAGTGGCTGTTGGCAATTTACATCCCGCCCATCAGCATAACAAGGCTCCCAGTTCTCCATGGCCTGTCCTGCCTTTCTGGATTTTACACTTTTTTCAGATGGCCCTTTTGACCGGGGGGAAGTGAGACTTCATTGTAGTGCAGATTTCCTTTGCAAGCTTGCTTGGTTGGCCAAAAAGGGCGTATGCGTTTTTTCCTGAATATATTCAGGAAAAAACGCATACGCCCTTTTTGGCCAAGTGCATCATTGTGGACGTTCTGCCTCTTTTCCTATGCTTTCAATGCAATTCCAGTCTACCTCCTGAAATCGGTTTCCTGCAATTCTGCCCCGCTTTCAAGTCCTCTTGGCAGCCTTACTTCAGTATATTTTTGGACGATAGCTGTCATTTATAACTCTGCAGGTTTGTGAATTACAGTGCCCCTGAGCTCCTTTCTTCAACTCGCTTTTTTGTGAGCTGGCCGCAACACCGCAGGATTGCTTCAGGCCCTAATGTGGTTCCGGCACGGCACGCTGAGCCTTTGGTTAATTCCTCTTCCTGGTGGGAAATGAGAGTTAAATTTGCCCGTCCAGACACCTCCAGCTAGTCTCTCATTGGTTCTCCCTATTCCTGTTCATCTTCCGCAGAAATTGCAAACTGGGCCAAACAGGAGGTTAAAGGCACTGACTCTCCAAGTCGGGAGAGTGTTAGTAAAACGTCTGGAATGTTGCACCCGAGTACCAGGGGACGAGAACGGAGACATATTTGAACACGTCTCCCGATCACACGGTTGATCATACTCTGGGTTCCACATGCATGTTTTAGCTGAAGGAAGAATCCCTTAAACCTGGAGAGTTGAGACCCGTGGAATGGGTACCATGCAATATGACTTCAAAGGGTCTTCATTTGCTCACCGAACCTCTCCAATCCTATCACTGCTGCGTTTATGCCCCTGTACACACGCTTGATTCTCTTTCGGAGACATAGCAATCCATAGGTTTTAAGATACTTACTAGTCAGGTACATTCTTAGGCGTTTAATATGGGGTGTTGAGTCCATTTCGTTGAGCAAGGAGTAGCTCTTGTCTATTCCATATTTGGCTTAAGGAACTTTATCTGTGCTCATTTCAATCTCTGGTTTTATGCAGCACCCCAACTCACCGTTCCCCTTAAGCAAGCATAAGTTGGTTTTCTAAATTTGAGACCCTGTTCTGTTTGGTAATCCAGTTCCTGTGTAGCCAAGTTTACATTCCGTGTATTAGTGATATCTTATGATGTTTCTTTTTCTGTGTGACTTCTTTCAGTTAGAATCATCATACCTGAATCCACTCATTATGCTGCTACGGGCCTGATGACATAGATGTCATTGCTGAGTGATATTGCATTGTACGTAAGTACCACAACTTCTTCATCCATTTTTCACTTTCTGCGATATTGAACTTGTACCGTAAACGAGGTTCTTGTAAACAGAGCCGTCCCAAACTTTGGGGTGGCTGTGTCTTTTTGATTTTCATTTCCCTAAGCTATAGGACCATAAGTGGAAGTGCCCTAGGCTCTGTTGCTTTGTTTTTTAGATGTTTCAGGAAACACCATACACTTCTCCCCAGTGGCTGTTGGCAATTTACATCCCGCCCATCAGCATAACAAGGCTCCCAGTTCTCCATGGCCTGTCCTGCCTTTCTGGATTTTACACTTTTTTCAGATGGCCCTTTTGACCGCGGGGAAGTGAGACTTCATTGTAGTGCAGATTTCCTTTGCAAGCTTGCTTGGTTGGCCAAAAAGGGCGTATGCGTTTTTTCCTGAATATATTCAGGAAAAAACGCATACGCCCTTTTTGGCCAAGTGCATCATTGTGGACGTTCTGCCTCTTTTCCTATGCTTTCAATGCAATTCCAGTCTACCTCCTGAAATCGGTTTCCTGCAATTCTGCCCCGCTTTCAAGTCCTCTTGGCAGCCTTACTTCAGTATATTTTTGGATGATAGCTGTCATTTATAACTCTGCAGGTTTGTGAATTACAGTGCCCCTGAGCTCCTTTCTTCAACTCGCTTTCTTGTGAGCTGGCCGCAACACCGCAGGATTGCTTCAGGCCCTAATGTGGTTCCGGCACGGCACGCTGAGCCTTTGGTTAATTCCTCTTCCTGGTGGGAAATGAGAGTTAAATTTGCCCGTCCAGACACCTCCAGCTAGTCTCTCATTGGTTCTCCCTATTCCTGTTCATCTTCCGCAGAAATTGCAAACTGGGCCAAACAGGAGGTTAAAGGCACTGACCCTCCAAGTCGGGAGAGTGTTAGTAAAGCGTCTGGAATGTTGCACCCGAGTACCAGGGGACGAGAACGGAGACATATTTGAACACGTCTCCCGATCACACGGTTGATCATACTCTGGGTTCCACATGCATGTTTTAGCTGAAGGAAGAATCCCTTAAACCTGGAGAGTTGAGACCCGTGGAATGGGTACCATGCAATATGACTTCAAAGGGTCTTCATTTGCTCACCGAACCTCTCCAATCCTATCACTGCTGCGTTTATGTCCCTGTACACACGCTTGATTCTCTTTCGGAGACATAGCAATCCATAGGTTTTAAGATACTTACTAGTCAGGTACATTCTTAGGCGTTTAATATGGGGTGTTGAGTCCATTTCGTTGAGCAAGGAGTAGCTCTTGTCTATTCCATATTTGGCTTAAGGAACTTTATCTGTGCTCATTTCAATCTCTGGTTTTATGCAGCACCCCAACTCACCTTTCCCCTTAAGCAAGCATAAGTTGGTTTTCTAAATTTGAGACCCTGTTCTGTTTTGTAATCCAGTTCCTGTGTAGCCAAGTTTACATTCCGTGTATTAGTGATATCTTATGATGTTTCTTTTTTCTGTGTGACTTCTTTCAGTTAGAATCATCATACCTGAATCCACTCATTATGCTGCTACGGGCCTGATGACATAGATGTCATTGCTGAGTGATATTGCATTGTACGTAAGTACCACAACTTCTTCATCCATTTTTCACTTTCTGCGATATTGAACTTGTACCGTAAACGAGGTTCTTGTAAACAGAGCCGTCCCAAACTTTGGGGTGGCTGTGTCTTTTTGATTTTCATTTCCCTAAGCTATAGGACCATAAGTGGAAGTGCCCTAGGCTCTGTTGCTTTGTTTTTTAGATGTTTCAGGAAACACCATACACTTCTCCCCAGTGGCTGTTGGCAATTTACATCCCGCCCATCAGCATAACAAGGCTCCCAGTTCTCCATGGCCTGTCCTGCCTTTCTGGATTTTACACTTTTTTCAGATGGCCCTTTTGACCGCGGGGAAGTGAGACTTCATTGTAGTGCAGATTTCCTTTGCAAGCTTGCTTGGTTGGCCAAAAAGGGCGTATGCGTTTTTTCCTGAATATATTCAGGAAAAAACGCATACGCCCTTTTTGGCCAAGTGCATCATTGTGGACGTTCTGCCTCTTTTCCTATGCTTTCAATGCAATTCCAGTCTACCTCCTGAAATCGGTTTCCTGCAATTCTGCCCCGCTTTCAAGTCCTCTTGGCAGCCTTACTTCAGTATATTTTTGGATGATAGCTGTCATTTATAACTCTGCAGGTTTGTGAATTACAGTGCCCCTGAGCTCCTTTCTTCAACTCGCTTTCTTGTGAGCTGGCCGCAACACCGCAGGATTGCTTCAGGCCCTAATGTGGTTCCGGCACGGCACGCTGAGCCTTTGGTTAATTCCTCTTCCTGGTGGGAAATGAGAGTTAAATTTGCCCGTCCAGACACCTCCAGCTAGTCTCTCATTGGTTCTCCCTATTCCTGTTCATCTTCCGCAGAAATTGCAAACTGGGCCAAACAGGAGGTTAAAGGCACTGACCCTCCAAGTCGGGAGAGTGTTAGTAAAGCGTCTGGAATGTTGCACCCGAGTACCAGGGGACGAGAACGGAGACATATTTGAACACGTCTCCCGATCACACGGTTGATCATACTCTGGGTTCCACATGCATGTTTTAGCTGAAGGAAGAATCCCTTAAACCTGGAGAGTTGAGACCCGTGGAATGGGTACCATGCAATATGACTTCAAAGGGTCTTCATTTGCTCACCGAACCTCTCCAATCCTATCACTGCTGCGTTTATGTCCCTGTACACATGCTTGATTCTCTTTCGGAGACATAGCAATCCATAGGTTTTAAGATACTTACTAGTCAGGTACATTCTTAGGCGTTTAATATGGGGTGTTGAGTCCATTTCGTTGAGCAAGGAGTAGCTCTTGTCTATTCCATATTTGGCTTAAGGAACTTTATCTGTGCTCATTTCAATCTCTGGTTTTATGCAGCACCCCAACTCACCTTTCCCCTTAAGCAAGCATAAGTTGGTTTTCTAAATTTGAGACCCTGTTCTGTTTTGTAATCCAGTTCCTGTGTAGCCAAGTTTACATTCCGTGTATTAGTGATATCTTATGATGTTTCTTTTTTCTGTGTGACTTCTTTCAGTTAGAATCATCATACCTGAATCCACTCATTATGCTGCTACGGGCCTGATGACATAGATGTCATTGCTGAGTGATATTGCATTGTACGTAAGTACCACAACTTCTTCATCCATTTTTCACTTTCTGCGATATTGAACTTGTACCGTAAACGAGGTTCTTGTAAACAGAGCCGTCCCAAACTTTGGGGTGGCTGTGTCTTTTTGATTTTCATTTCCCTAAGCTATTGGACCATAAGTGGAAGTGCCCTAGGCTCTGTTGCTTTGTTTTTTAGATGTTTCAGGAAACACCATACACTTCTCCCGAGTGTCTGTTGGCAGTTTACATCCCGCCCATCAGCATAACAAGGCTCCCAGTTCTCCATGGCCTGTCCTGCCTTTCTGGATTTTACACTTTTTTCAGATGGCCCTTTTGACCGGGGGGAAGTGAGACTTCATTGTAGTGCAGATTTCCTTTGCAAGCTTGCTTGGTTGGCCAAAAAGGGCGTATGCGTTTTTTCCTGAATATATTCAGGAAAAAACGCATACGCCCTTTTTGGCCAAGTGCATCATTGTGGACGTTCTGCCTCTTTTCCTATGCTTTCAATGCAATTCCAGTCTACCTCCTGAAATCGGTTTCCTGCAATTCTGCCCCGCTTTCAAGTCCTCTTGGCAGCCTTACTTCAGTATATTTTTGGACGATAGCTGTCATTTATAACTCTGCAGGTTTGTGAATTACAGTGCCCCTGAGCTCCTTTCTTCAACTCGCTTTCTTGTGAGCTGGCCGCAACACCGCAGGATTGCTTCAGGCCCTAATCTGGTTCCGGCACGGCACGCTGAGCCTTTGGTTAATTCCTCTTCCTGGTGGGAAATGAGAGTTAAATTTGCCCGTCCAGACACCTCCAGCTAGTCTCTCATTGGTTCTCCCTATTCCTGTTCATCTTCCACAGAAATTGCAAACTGGGCCAAACAGGAGGTTAAAGGCACTGACTCTCCAAGTCGGGAGAGTGTTAGTAAAGCGTCTGGAATGTTGCACCCGAGTACCAGGGGACGAGAACGGAGACATATTTGAACACGTCTCCCGATCACACGGTTGATCATACTCTGGGTTCCACATGCATGTTTTAGCTGAAGGAAGAATCCCTTAAACCTGGAGAGTTGAGACCCGTGGAATGGGTACCATGCAATATGACTTCAAAGGGTCTTCATTTGCTCACCGAACCTCTCCAATCCTATCACTGCTGCGTTTATGCCCCTGTGCACACGCTTGATTCTCTTTCGGAGACATAGCAATCCATAGGTTTTAAGATACTTAGTAGTCAGGTACATTCTTAGGCGTTTAATATGGGGTGTTGAGTCCATTTCGTTGAGCAAGGAGTAGCTCTTGTCTATTCCATATTTGGCTTAAGGAACTTTATCTGTGCTCATTTCAATCTCTGGTTTTATGCAGCACCCCAACTCACCTTTCCCCTTAAGCAAGCATAAGTTGGTTTTCTAAATTTGAGACCCTGTTCTGTTTTGTAATCCAGTTCCTGTGTAGCCAAGTTTACATTCCGTGTATTAGTGATATCTTATGATGTTTCTTTTTCTGTGTGACTTCTTTCAGTTAGAATCATCATACCTGAATCCACTCATTATGCTGCTACGGGCCTGATGACATAGATGTCATTGCTGAGTGATATTGCATTGTACGTAAGTACCAGAACATCTTCATCCATTTTTCACTTTCTGCGATACTGAACTTGTACCGTAAACGAGGTTCTTGTAAACAGAGCCGTCCCAAACTTTGGGGTGGCTGTGTCTTTTTGATTTTCATTTCCCTAAGCTATAGGACCATAAGTGGAAGTGCCCTGGGCTCTGTTGCTTTGTTTTTTAGATGTTTCAGGAAACACCATACACTTCTCCCGAGTGGCTGTTGGCAATTTACATCCCACCCATCAGCATAACAAGGCTCCCAGTTCTCCATGGCCTGTCCTGCCTTTCTGGATTTTACACTTTTTTCAGATGGCCCTTTTGACCGGGGGGAAGTGAGACTTCATTGTAGTGCAGATTTCGTTTGCAAGCTTGCTTGGTTGGCCAAAAAGGGCGTATGCGTTTTTTCCTGAATATATTCAGGAAAAAACGCATACGCCCTTTTTGGCCAAGTGCATCATTGTGGACGTTCTGCCTCTTTTCCTATGCTTTCAATGCAATTCCAGTCTACCTCCTGAAATCGGTTTCCTGCAATTCTGCCCCGCTTTCAAGTCCTCTTGGCAGCCTTACTTCAGTATATTTTTGGACGATAGCTGTCATTTATAACTCTGCAGGTTTGTGAATTACAGTGCCCCTGAGCTCCTTTCTTCAACTCGCTTTCTTGTGAGCTGGCCGCAACACCGCAGGATTGCTTCAGGCCCTAATGTGGTTCCGGCACGGCACGCTGAGCCTTTGGTTAATTCCTCTTCCTGGTGGGAAATGAGAGTTAAATTTGCCCGTCCAGACACCTCCAGCTAGTCTCTCATTGGTTCTCCCTATTCCTGTTCATCTTCCGCAGAAATTGCAAACTGGGCCAAACAGGAGGTTAAAGGCACTGACTCTCCAAGTCGGGAGAGTGTTAGTAAAGCGTCTGGAATGTTGCACCCGAGTACCAGGGGACGAGAACGGAGACATATTTGAACACGTCTCCCGATCACACGGTTGATCATACTCTGGGTTCCACATGCATGTTTTAGCTGAAGGAAGAATCCCTTAAACCTGGAGAGTTGAGACCCGTGGAATGGGTACCATGCAATATGACTTCAAAGGGTCTTCATTTGCTCACCGAACCTCTCCAATCCTATCACTGCTGCGTTTATGCCCCTGTACACACGCTTGATTCTCTTTCGGAGACATAGCAATCCATAGGTTTTAAGATACTTACTAGTCAGGTACATTCTTAGGCGTTTAATATGGGGTGTTGAGTCCATTTCGTTGAGCAAGGAGTAGCTCTTGTCTATTCCATATTTGGCTTAAGGAACTTTATCTGTGCTCATTTCAATCTCTGGTTTTATGCAGCACCCCAACTCACCTTTCCCCTTAAGCAAGCATAAGTTGGTTTTCTAAATTTGAGACCCTGTTCTGTTTTGTAATCCAGTTCCTGTGTAGCCAAGTTTACATTCCGTGTATTAGTGATATCTTATGATGTTTCTTTTTTCTGTGTGACTTCTTTCAGTTAGAATCATCATACCTGAATCCACTCATTATGCTGCTACGGGCCTGATGACATAGATGTCATTGCTGAGTGATATTGCATTGTACGTAAGTACCACAACTTCTTCATCCATTTTTCACTTTCTGCGATATTGAACTTGTACCGTAAACGAGGTTCTTGTAAACAGAGCCGTCCCAAACTTTGGGGTGGCTGTGTCTTTTTGATTTTCATTTCCCTAAGCTATTGGACCATAAGTGGAAGTGCCCTAGGCTCTGTTGCTTTGTTTTTTAGATGTTTCAGGAAACACCATACACTTCTCCCGAGTGGCTGTTGGCAATTTACATCCCGCCCATCAGCATAACAAGGCTCCCAGTTCTCCATGGCCTGTCCTGCCTTTCTGGATTTTACACTTTTTTCAGATGGCCCTTTTGACCGGGGGGAAGTGAGACTTCATTGTAGTGCAGATTTCGTTTGCAAGCTTGCTTGGTTGGCCAAAAAGGGCGTATGCGTTTTTTCCTGAATATATTCAGGAAAAAACGCATACGCCCTTTTTGGCCAAGTGCATCATTGTGGACGTTCTGCCTCTTTTCCTATGCTTTCAATGCAATTCCAGTCTACCTCCTGAAATCGGTTTCCTGCAATTCTGCCCCGCTTTCAAGTCCTCTTGGCAGCCTTACTTCAGTATATTTTTGGACGATAGCTGTCATTTATAACTCTGCAGGTTTGTGAATTACAGTGCCCCTGAGCTCCTTTCTTCAACTCGCTTTCTTGTGAGCTGGCCGCAACACCGCAGGATTGCTTCAGGCCCTAATGTGGTTCCGGCACGGCACGCTGAGCCTTTGGTTAATTCCTCTTCCTGGTGGGAAATGAGAGTTAAATTTGCCCGTCCAGACACCTCCAGCTAGTCTCTCATTGGTTCTCCCTATTCCTGTTCATCTTCCGCAGAAATTGCAAACTGGGCCAAACAGGAGGTTAAAGGCACTGACCCTCCAAGTCGGGAGAGTGTTAGTGAAGCGTCTGGAATGTTGCACCCGAGTACCAGGGGACGAGAACGGAGACATATTTGGACACGTCTCCCGATCACACGGTTGATCATACACTGGGTTCCACATGCATGTTTTAGCTGAAGGAAGAATCCCTTAAACCTGGAGAGTTGAGACCCGTGGAATGGGTACCATGCAATATGACTTCAAAGGGTCTTCATTTGCTCACCGAACCTCTCCAATCCTATCACTGCTGCGTTTATGCCCCTGTACACACGCTTGATTCTCTTTCGGAGACATAGCAATCCATAGGTTTTAAGATACTTACTAGTCAGGTACATTCTTAGGCGTTTAATATGGGGTGTTGAGTCCATTTCGTTGAGCAAGGAGTAGCTCTTGTCTATTCCATATTTGGCTTAAGGAACTTTATCTGTGCTCATTTCAATCTCTGGTTTTATGCAGCACCCCAACTCACCGTTCCCCTTAAGCAAGCATAAGTTGGTTTTCTAAATTTGAGACCCTGTTCTGTTTGGTAATCCAGTTCCTGTGTAGCCAAGTTTACATTCCGTGTATTAGTGATATCTTATGATGTTTCTTTTTCTGTGTGACTTCTTTCAGTTAGAATCATCATACCTGAATCCACTCATTATGCTGCTACGGGCCTGATGACATAGATGTCATTGCTGAGTGATATTGCATTGTACGTAAGTACCACAACTTCTTCATCCATTTTTCACTTTCTGCGATATTGAACTTGTACCGTAAACGAGGTTCTTGTAAACAGAGCCGTCCCAAACTTTGGGGTGGCTGTGTCTTTTTGATTTTCATTTCCCTAAGCTATAGGACCATAAGTGGAAGTGCCCTAGGCTCTGTTGCTTTGTTTTTTAGATGTTTCAGGAAACACCATACACTTCTCCCCAGTGGCTGTTGGCAATTTACATCCCGCCCATCAGCATAACAAGGCTCCCAGTTCTCCATGGCCTGTCCTGCCTTTCTGGATTTTACACTTTTTTCAGATGGCCCTTTTGACCGCGGGGAAGTGAGACTTCATTGTAGTGCAGATTTCCTTTGCAAGCTTGCTTGGTTGGCCAAAAAGTGCGTATGCGTTTTTTCCTGAATATATTCAGGAAAAAACGCATACGCCCTTTTTGGCCAAGTGCATCATTGTGGACGTTCTGCCTCTTTTCCTATGCTTTCAATGCAATTCCAGTCTACCTCCTGAAATCGGTTTCCTGCAATTCTGCCCCGCTTTCAAGTCCTCTTGGCAGCCTTACTTCAGTATATTTTTGGACGATAGCTGTCATTTATAACTCTGCAGGTTTGTGAATTACAGTGCCCCTGAGCTCCTTTCTTCAACTCGCTTTCTTGTGAGCTGGCCGCAACACCGCAGGATTGCTTCAGGCCCTAATCT
Organism: Globicephala melas; assembly: GCF_963455315.2. Lineage (NCBI taxonomy): Eukaryota > Metazoa > Chordata > Mammalia > Artiodactyla > Delphinidae > Globicephala > Globicephala melas. The sequence goes on along the minus strand of NW_027207301.1, from coordinate 593,442 downwards.
GGTTCCGGCACGGCACGCTGAGCCTTTGGTTAATTCCTCTTCCTGGTGGGAAATGAGAGTTAAATTTGCCCGTCCAGACACCTCCAGCTAGTCTCTCATTGGTTCTCCCTATTCCTGTTCATCTTCCGCAGAAATTGCAAACTGGGCCAAACAGGAGGTTAAAGGCACTGACCCTCCAAGTCGGGAGAGTGTTAGTAAAGCGTCTGGAATGTTGCACCCGAGTACCAGGGGACGAGAACGGAGACATATTTGAACACGTCTCCCGATCACACGGTTGATCATACTCTGGGTTCCACATGCATGTTTTAGCTGAAGGAAGAATCCCTTAAACCTGGAGAGTTGAGACCCGTGGAATGGGTACCATGCAATATGACTTCAAAGGGTCTTCATTTGCTCACCGAACCTCTCCAATCCTATCACTGCTGCGTTTATGTCCCTGTACACACGCTTGATTCTCTTTCGGAGACATAGCAATCCATAGGTTTTAAGATACTTACTAGTCAGGTACATTCTTAGGCGTTTAATATGGGGTGTTGAGTCCATTTCGTTGAGCAAGGAGTAGCTCTTGTCTATTCCATATTTGGCTTAAGGAACTTTATCTGTGCTCATTTCAATCTCTGGTTTTATGCAGCACCCCAACTCACCTTTCCCCTTAAGCAAGCATAAGTTGGTTTTCTAAATTTGAGACCCTGTTCTGTTTTGTAATCCAGTTCCTGTGTAGCCAAGTTTACATTCCGTGTATTAGTGATATCTTATGATGTTTCTTTTTTCTGTGTGACTTCTTTCAGTTAGAATCATCATACCTGAATCCACTCATTATGCTGCTACGGGCCTGATGACATAGATGTCATTGCTGAGTGATATTGCATTGTACGTAAGTACCACAACTTCTTCATCCATTTTTCACTTTCTGCGATATTGAACTTGTACCGTAAACGAGGTTCTTGTAAACAGAGCCGTCCCAAACTTTGGGGTGGCTGTGTCTTTTTGATTTTCATTTCCCTAAGCTATTGGACCATAAGTGGAAGTGCCCTAGGCTCTGTTGCTTTGTTTTTTAGATGTTTCAGGAAACACCATACACTTCTCCCGAGTGTCTGTTGGCAGTTTACATCCCGCCCATCAGCATAACAAGGCTCCCAGTTCTCCATGGCCTGTCCTGCCTTTCTGGATTTTACACTTTTTTCAGATGGCCCTTTTGACCGGGGGGAAGTGAGACTTCATTGTAGTGCAGATTTCCTTTGCAAGCTTGCTTGGTTGGCCAAAAAGGGCGTATGCGTTTTTTCCTGAATATATTCAGGAAAAAACGCATACGCCCTTTTTGGCCAAGTGCATCATTGTGGACGTTCTGCCTCTTTTCCTATGCTTTCAATGCAATTCCAGTCTACCTCCTGAAATCGGTTTCCTGCAATTCTGCCCCGCTTTCAAGTCCTCTTGGCAGCCTTACTTCAGTATATTTTTGGACGATAGCTGTCATTTATAACTCTGCAGGTTTGTGAATTACAGTGCCCCTGAGCTCCTTTCTTCAACTCGCTTTCTTGTGAGCTGGCCGCAACACCGCAGGATTGCTTCAGGCCCTAATCTGGTTCCGGCACGGCACGCTGAGCCTTTGGTTAATTCCTCTTCCTGGTGGGAAATGAGAGTTAAATTTGCCCGTCCAGACACCTCCAGCTAGTCTCTCATTGGTTCTCCCTATTCCTGTTCATCTTCCACAGAAATTGCAAACTGGGCCAAACAGGAGGTTAAAGGCACTGACTCTCCAAGTCGGGAGAGTGTTAGTAAAGCGTCTGGAATGTTGCACCCGAGTACCAGGGGACGAGAACGGAGACATATTTGAACACGTCTCCCGATCACACGGTTGATCATACTCTGGGTTCCACATGCATGTTTTAGCTGAAGGAAGAATCCCTTAAACCTGGAGAGTTGAGACCCGTGGAATGGGTACCATGCAATATGACTTCAAAGGGTCTTCATTTGCTCACCGAACCTCTCCAATCCTATCACTGCTGCGTTTATGCCCCTGTACACACGCTTGATTCTCTTTCGGAGACATAGCAATCCATAGGTTTTAAGATACTTACTAGTCAGGTACATTCTTAGGCGTTTAATATGGGGTGTTGAGTCCATTTCGTTGAGCAAGGAGTAGCTCTTGTCTATTCCATATTTGGCTTAAGGAACTTTATCTGTGCTCATTTCAATCTCTGGTTTTATGCAGCACCCCAACTCACCTTTCCCCTTAAGCAAGCATAAGTTGGTTTTCTAAATTTGAGACCCTGTTCTGTTTGGTAATCCAGTTCCTGTGTAGCCAAGTTTACATTCCGTGTATTAGTGATATCTTATGATGTTTCTTTCTCTGTGTGACTTCTTTCAGTTAGAATCATCATACCTGAATCCACTCATTATGCTGCTACGGGCCTGATGACATAGATGTCATTGCTGAGTGATATTGCATTGTACGTAAGTACCACAACTTCTTCATCCATTTTTCACTTTCTGCGATATTGAACTTGTACCGTAAACGAGGTTCTTCTAAACAGAGCCATCCCAAACTTTGGGGTGGCTGTGTCTTTTTGATTTTCATTTCCCTAAGCTATAGGACCATAAGTGGAAGTGCCCTAGGCTCTGTTGCTTTGTTTTTTAGATGTTTCAGGAAACACCATACACTTCTCCCGAGTGGCTGTTGGCAATTTACATCCCACCCATCAGCATAACAAGGCTCCCAGTTCTCCATGGCCTGTCATGCCTTTCTGGATTTTACACTTTTTTCAGATGGCCCTTTTGACCGGGGGGAAGTGAGACTTCATTGTAGTGCAGATTTCCTTTGCAAGCTTGCTTGGTTGGCCAAAAAGGGCGTATGCGTTTTTTCCTGAATATATTCAGGAAAAAACGCATACGCCCTTTTTGGCCAAGTGCATCATTGTGGACGTTCTGCCTCTTTTCCTATGCTTTCAATGCAATTCCAGTCTACCTCCTGAAATCGGTTTCCTGCAATTCTGCCCCGCTTTCAAGTCCTCTTGGCAGCCTTACTTCAGTATATTTTTGGACGATAGCTGTCACTTATAACTCTGCAGGTTTGTGAATTACAGTGCCCCTGAGCTCCTTTCTTCAACTCGCTTTCTTGTGAGCTGGCCGCAACACCGCAGGATTGCTTCAGGCCCTAATCTGGTTCCGGCACGGCACGCTGAGCCTTTGGTTAATTCCTCTTCCTGGTGGGAAATGAGAGTTAAATTTGCCCGTCCAGACACCTCCAGCTAGTCTCTCATTGGTTCTCCCTATTCCTGTTCATCTTCCGCAGAAATTGCAAACTGGGCCAAACAGGAGGTTAAAGGCACTGACCCTCCAAGTCGGGAGAGTGTTAGTAAAGCGTCTGGAATGTTGCACCCGAGTACCAGGGGACGAGAACGGAGACATATTTGAACACGTCTCCCGATCACACGGTTGATCATACTCTGGGTTCCACATGCATGTTTTAGCTGAAGGAAGAATCCCTTAAACCTGGAGAGTTGAGACCCGTGGAATGGGTACCATGCAATATGACTTCAAAGGGTCTTCATTTGCTCACCGAACCTCTCCAATCCTATCACTGCTGCGTTTATGTCCCTGTACACACGCTTGATTCTCTTTCGGAGACATAGCAATCCATAGGTTTTAAGATACTTACTAGTCAGGTACATTCTTAGGCGTTTAATATGGGGTGTTGAGTCCATTTCGTTGAGCAAGGAGTAGCTCTTGTCTATTCCATATTTGGCTTAAGGAACTTTATCTGTGCTCATTTCAATCTCTGGTTTTATGCAGCACCCCAACTCACCTTTCCCCTTAAGCAAGCATAAGTTGGTTTTCTAAATTTGAGACCCTGTTCTGTTTTGTAATCCAGTTCCTGTGTAGCCAAGTTTACATTCCGTGTATTAGTGATATCTTATGATGTTTCTTTTTTCTGTGTGACTTCTTTCAGTTAGAATCATCATACCTGAATCCACTCATTATGCTGCTACGGGCCTGATGACATAGATGTCATTGCTGAGTGATATTGCATTGTACGTAAGTACCACAACTTCTTCATCCATTTTTCACTTTCTGCGATATTGAACTTGTACCGTAAACGAGGTTCTTGTAAACAGAGCCGTCCCAAACTTTGGGGTGGCTGTGTCTTTTTGATTTTCATTTCCCTAAGCTATTGGACCATAAGTGGAAGTGCCCTAGGCTCTGTTGCTTTGTTTTTTAGATGTTTCAGGAAACACCATACACTTCTCCCGAGTGTCTGTTGGCAGTTTACATCCCGCCCATCAGCATAACAAGGCTCCCAGTTCTCCATGGCCTGTCCTGCCTTTCTGGATTTTACACTTTTTTCAGATGGCCCTTTTGACCGGGGGGAAGTGAGACTTCATTGTAGTGCAGATTTCCTTTGCAAGCTTGCTTGGTTGGCCAAAAAGGGCGTATGCGTTTTTTCCTGAATATATTCAGGAAAAAACGCATACGCCCTTTTTGGCCAAGTGCATCATTGTGGACGTTCTGCCTCTTTTCCTATGCTTTCAATGCAATTCCAGTCTACCTCCTGAAATCGGTTTCCTGCAATTCTGCCCCGCTTTCAAGTCCTCTTGGCAGCCTTACTTCAGTATATTTTTGGACGATAGCTGTCATTTATAACTCTGCAGGTTTGTGAATTACAGTGCCCCTGAGCTCCTTTCTTCAACTCGCTTTCTTGTGAGCTGGCCGCAACACCGCAGGATTGCTTCAGGCCCTAATCTGGTTCCGGCACGGCACGCTGAGCCTTTGGTTAATTCCTCTTCCTGGTGGGAAATGAGAGTTAAATTTGCCCGTCCAGACACCTCCAGCTAGTCTCTCATTGGTTCTCCCTATTCCTGTTCATCTTCCACAGAAATTGCAAACTGGGCCAAACAGGAGGTTAAAGGCACTGACTCTCCAAGTCGGGAGAGTGTTAGTAAAGCGTCTGGAATGTTGCACCCGAGTACCAGGGGACGAGAACGGAGACATATTTGAACACGTCTCCCGATCACACGGTTGATCATACTCTGGGTTCCACATGCATGTTTTAGCTGAAGGAAGAATCCCTTAAACCTGGAGAGTTGAGACCCGTGGAATGGGTACCATGCAATATGACTTCAAAGGGTCTTCATTTGCTCACCGAACCTGTCCAATCCTATCACTGCTGCGTTTATGCCCCTGTACACACGCTTGATTCTCTTTCGGAGACATAGCAATCCATAGGTTTTAAGATACTTACTAGTCAGGTACATTCTTAGGCGTTTAATATGGGGTGTTGAGTCCATTTCGTTGAGCAAGGAGTAGCTCTTGTCTATTCCATATTTGGCTTAAGGAACTTTATCTGTGCTCATTTCAATCTCTGGTTTTATGCAGCACCCCAACTCACCTTTCCCCTTAAGCAAGCATAAGTTGGTTTTCTAAATTTGAGACCCTGTTCTGTTTGGTAATCCAGTTCCTGTGTAGCCAAGTTTACATTCCGTGTATTAGTGATATCTTATGATGTTTCTTTCTCTGTGTGACTTCTTTCAGTTAGAATCATCATACCTGAATCCACTCATTATGCTGCTACGGGCCTGATGACATAGATGTCATTGCTGAGTGATATTGCATTGTACGTAAGTACCACAACTTCTTCATCCATTTTTCACTTTCTGCGATATTGAACTTGTACCGTAAACGAGGTTCTTCTAAACAGAGCCATCCCAAACTTTGGGGTGGCTGTGTCTTTTTGATTTTCATTTCCCTAAGCTATAGGACCATAAGTGGAAGTGCCCTAGGCTCTGTTGCTTTGTTTTTTAGATGTTTCAGGAAACACCATACACTTCTCCCGAGTGGCTGTTGGCAATTTACATCCCACCCATCAGCATAACAAGGCTCCCAGTTCTCCATGGCCTGTCATGCCTTTCTGGATTTTACACTTTTTTCAGATGGCCCTTTTGACCGGGGGGAAGTGAGACTTCATTGTAGTGCAGATTTCCTTTGCAAGCTTGCTTGGTTGGCCAAAAAGGGCGTATGCGTTTTTTCCTGAATATATTCAGGAAAAAACGCATACGCCCTTTTTGGCCAAGTGCATCATTGTGGACGTTCTGCCTCTTTTCCTATGCTTTCAATGCAATTCCAGTCTACCTCCTGAAATCGGTTTCCTGCAATTCTGCCCCGCTTTCAAGTCCTCTTGGCAGCCTTACTTCAGTATATTTTTGGACGATAGCTGTCACTTATAACTCTGCAGGTTTGTGAATTACAGTGCCCCTGAGCTCCTTTCTTCAACTCGCTTTCTTGTGAGCTGGCCGCAACACCGCAGGATTGCTTCAGGCCCTAATCTGGTTCCGGCACGGCACGCTGAGCCTTTGGTTAATTCCTCTTCCTGGTGGGAAATGAGAGTTAAATTTGCCCGTCCAGACACCTCCAGCTAGTCTCTCATTGGTTCTCCCTATTCCTGTTCATCTTCCGCAGAAATTGCAAACTGGGCCAAACAGGAGGTTAAAGGCACTGACCCTCCAAGTCGGGAGAGTGTTAGTAAAGCGTCTGGAATGTTGCACCCGAGTACCAGGGGACGAGAACGGAGACATATTTGAACACGTCTCCCGATCACACGGTTGATCATACTCTGGGTTCCACATGCATGTTTTAGCTGAAGGAAGAATCCCTTAAACCTGGAGAGTTGAGACCCGTGGAATGGGTACCATGCAATATGACTTCAAAGGGTCTTCATTTGCTCACCGAACCTCTCCAATCCTATCACTGCTGCGTTTATGTCCCTGTACACACGCTTGATTCTCTTTCGGAGACATAGCAATCCATAGGTTTTAAGATACTTACTAGTCAGGTACATTCTTAGGCGTTTAATATGGGGTGTTGAGTCCATTTCGTTGAGCAAGGAGTAGCTCTTGTCTATTCCATATTTGGCTTAAGGAACTTTATCTGTGCTCATTTCAATCTCTGGTTTTATGCAGCACCCCAACTCACCTTTCCCCTTAAGCAAGCATAAGTTGGTTTTCTAAATTTGAGACCCTGTTCTGTTTTGTAATCCAGTTCCTGTGTAGCCAAGTTTACATTCCGTGTATTAGTGATATCTTATGATGTTTCTTTTTTCTGTGTGACTTCTTTCAGTTAGAATCATCATACCTGAATCCACTCATTATGCTGCTACGGGCCTGATGACATAGATGTCATTGCTGAGTGATATTGCATTGTACGTAAGTACCACAACTTCTTCATCCATTTTTCACTTTCTGCGATATTGAACTTGTACCGTAAACGAGGTTCTTGTAAACAGAGCCGTCCCAAACTTTGGGGTGGCTGTGTCTTTTTGATTTTCATTTCCCTAAGCTATTGGACCATAAGTGGAAGTGCCCTAGGCTCTGTTGCTTTGTTTTTTAGATGTTTCAGGAAACACCATACACTTCTCCCGAGTGTCTGTTGGCAGTTTACATCCCGCCCATCAGCATAACAAGGCTCCCAGTTCTCCATGGCCTGTCCTGCCTTTCTGGATTTTACACTTTTTTCAGATGGCCCTTTTGACCGGGGGGAAGTGAGACTTCATTGTAGTGCAGATTTCCTTTGCAAGCTTGCTTGGTTGGCCAAAAAGGGCGTATGCGTTTTTTCCTGAATATATTCAGGAAAAAACGCATACGCCCTTTTTGGCCAAGTGCATCATTGTGGACGTTCTGCCTCTTTTCCTATGCTTTCAATGCAATTCCAGTCTACCTCCTGAAATCGGTTTCCTGCAATTCTGCCCCGCTTTCAAGTCCTCTTGGCAGCCTTACTTCAGTATATTTTTGGACGATAGCTGTCATTTATAACTCTGCAGGTTTGTGAATTACAGTGCCCCTGAGCTCCTTTCTTCAACTCGCTTTCTTGTGAGCTGGCCGCAACACCGCAGGATTGCTTCAGGCCCTAATCTGGTTCCGGCACGGCACGCTGAGCCTTTGGTTAATTCCTCTTCCTGGTGGGAAATGAGAGTTAAATTTGCCCGTCCAGACACCTCCAGCTAGTCTCTCATTGGTTCTCCCTATTCCTGTTCATCTTCCACAGAAATTGCAAACTGGGCCAAACAGGAGGTTAAAGGCACTGACTCTCCAAGTCGGGAGAGTGTTAGTAAAGCGTCTGGAATGTTGCACCCGAGTACCAGGGGACGAGAACGGAGACATATTTGAACACGTCTCCCGATCACACGGTTGATCATACTCTGGGTTCCACATGCATGTTTTAGCTGAAGGAAGAATCCCTTAAACCTGGAGAGTTGAGACCCGTGGAATGGGTACCATGCAATATGACTTCAAAGGGTCTTCATTTGCTCACCGAACCTGTCCAATCCTATCACTGCTGCGTTTATGCCCCTGTACACACGCTTGATTCTCTTTCGGAGACATAGCAATCCATAGGTTTTAAGATACTTACTAGTCAGGTACATTCTTAGGCGTTTAATATGGGGTGTTGAGTCCATTTCGTTGAGCAAGGAGTAGCTCTTGTCTATTCCATATTTGGCTTAAGGAACTTTATCTGTGCTCATTTCAATCTCTGGTTTTATGCAGCACCCCAACTCACCTTTCCCCTTAAGCAAGCATAAGTTGGTTTTCTAAATTTGAGACCCTGTTCTGTTTGGTAATCCAGTTCCTGTGTAGCCAAGTTTACATTCCGTGTATTAGTGATATCTTATGATGTTTCTTTCTCTGTGTGACTTCTTTCAGTTAGAATCATCATACCTGAATCCACTCATTATGCTGCTACGGGCCTGATGACATAGATGTCATTGCTGAGTGATATTGCATTGTACGTAAGTACCACAACTTCTTCATCCATTTTTCACTTTCTGCGATATTGAACTTGTACCGTAAACGAGGTTCTTCTAAACAGAGCCATCCCAAACTTTGGGGTGGCTGTGTCTTTTTGATTTTCATTTCCCTAAGCTATAGGACCATAAGTGGAAGTGCCCTAGGCTCTGTTGCTTTGTTTTTTAGATGTTTCAGGAAACACCATACACTTCTCCCGAGTGGCTGTTGGCAATTTACATCCCACCCATCAGCATAACAAGGCTCCCAGTTCTCCATGGCCTGTCATGCCTTTCTGGATTTTACACTTTTTTCAGATGGCCCTTTTGACCGGGGGGAAGTGAGACTTCATTGTAGTGCAGATTTCCTTTGCAAGCTTGCTTGGTTGGCCAAAAAGGGCGTATGCGTTTTTTCCTGAATATATTCAGGAAAAAACGCATACGCCCTTTTTGGCCAAGTGCATCATTGTGGACGTTCTGCCTCTTTTCCTATGCTTTCAATGCAATTCCAGTCTACCTCCTGAAATCGGTTTCCTGCAATTCTGCCCCGCTTTCAAGTCCTCTTGGCAGCCTTACTTCAGTATATTTTTGGACGATAGCTGTCACTTATAACTCTGCAGGTTTGTGAATTACAGTGCCCCTGAGCTCCTTTCTTCAACTCGCTTTCTTGTGAGCTGGCCGCAACACCGCAGGATTGCTTCAGGCCCTAATCTGGTTCCGGCACGGCACGCTGAGCCTTTGGTTAATTCCTCTTCCTGGTGGGAAATGAGAGTTAAATTTGCCCGTCCAGACACCTCCAGCTAGTCTCTCATTGGTTCTCCCTATTCCTGTTCATCTTCCGCAGAAATTGCAAACTGGGCCAAACAGGAGGTTAAAGGCACTGACCCTCCAAGTCGGGAGAGTGTTAGTAAAGCGTCTGGAATGTTGCACCCGAGTACCAGGGGACGAGAACGGAGACATATTTGAACACGTCTCCCGATCACACGGTTGATCATACTCTGGGTTCCACATGCATGTTTTAGCTGAAGGAAGAATCCCTTAAACCTGGAGAGTTGAGACCCGTGGAATGGGTACCATGCAATATGACTTCAAAGGGTCTTCATTTGCTCACCGAACCTCTCCAATCCTATCACTGCTGCGTTTATGTCCCTGTACACACGCTTGATTCTCTTTCGGAGACATAGCAATCCATAGGTTTTAAGATACTTACTAGTCAGGTACATTCTTAGGCGTTTAATATGGGGTGTTGAGTCCATTTCGTTGAGCAAGGAGTAGCTCTTGTCTATTCCATATTTGGCTTAAGGAACTTTATCTGTGCTCATTTCAATCTCTGGTTTTATGCAGCACCCCAACTCACCTTTCCCCTTAAGCAAGCATAAGTTGGTTTTCTAAATTTGAGACCCTGTTCTGTTTTGTAATCCAGTTCCTGTGTAGCCAAGTTTACATTCCGTGTATTAGTGATATCTTATGATGTTTCTTTTTTCTGTGTGACTTCTTTCAGTTAGAATCATCATACCTGAATCCACTCATTATGCTGCTACGGGCCTGATGACATAGATGTCATTGCTGAGTGATATTGCATTGTACGTAAGTACCACAACTTCTTCATCCATTTTTCACTTTCTGCGATATTGAACTTGTACCGTAAACGAGGTTCTTGTAAACAGAGCCGTCCCAAACTTTGGGGTGGCTGTGTCTTTTTGATTTTCATTTCCCTAAGCTATTGGACCATAAGTGGAAGTGCCCTAGGCTCTGTTGCTTTGTTTTTTAGATGTTTCAGGAAACACCATACACTTCTCCCGAGTGTCTGTTGGCAGTTTACATCCCGCCCATCAGCATAACAAGGCTCCCAGTTCTCCATGGCCTGTCCTGCCTTTCTGGATTTTACACTTTTTTCAGATGGCCCTTTTGACCGGGGGGAAGTGAGACTTCATTGTAGTGCAGATTTCCTTTGCAAGCTTGCTTGGTTGGCCAAAAAGGGCGTATGCGTTTTTTCCTGAATATATTCAGGAAAAAACGCATACGCCCTTTTTGGCCAAGTGCATCATTGTGGACGTTCTGCCTCTTTTCCTATGCTTTCAATGCAATTCCAGTCTACCTCCTGAAATCGGTTTCCTGCAATTCTGCCCCGCTTTCAAGTCCTCTTGGCAGCCTTACTTCAGTATATTTTTGGACGATAGCTGTCATTTATAACTCTGCAGGTTTGTGAATTACAGTGCCCCTGAGCTCCTTTCTTCAACTCGCTTTCTTGTGAGCTGGCCGCAACACCGCAGGATTGCTTCAGGCCCTAATCTGGTTCCGGCACGGCACGCTGAGCCTTTGGTTAATTCCTCTTCCTGGTGGGAAATGAGAGTTAAATTTGCCCGTCCAGACACCTCCAGCTAGTCTCTCATTGGTTCTCCCTATTCCTGTTCATCTTCCACAGAAATTGCAAACTGGGCCAAACAGGAGGTTAAAGGCACTGACTCTCCAAGTCGGGAGAGTGTTAGTAAAGCGTCTGGAATGTTGCACCCGAGTACCAGGGGACGAGAACGGAGACATATTTGAACACGTCTCCCGATCACACGGTTGATCATACTCTGGGTTCCACATGCATGTTTTAGCTGAAGGAAGAATCCCTTAAACCTGGAGAGTTGAGACCCGTGGAATGGGTACCATGCAATATGACTTCAAAGGGTCTTCATTTGCTCACCGAACCTCTCCAATCCTATCACTGCTGCGTTTATGCCCCTGTACACACGCTTGATTCTCTTTCGGAGACATAGCAATCCATAGGTTTTAAGATACTTACTAGTCAGGTACATTCTTAGGCGTTTAATATGGGGTGTTGAGTCCATTTCGTTGAGCAAGGAGTAGCTCTTGTCTATTCCATATTTGGCTTAAGGAACTTTATCTGTGCTCATTTCAATCTCTGGTTTTATGCAGCACCCCAACTCACCTTTCCCCTTAAGCAAGCATAAGTTGGTTTTCTAAATTTGAGACCCTGTTCTGTTTGGTAATCCAGTTCCTGTGTAGCCAAGTTTACATTCCGTGTATTAGTGATATCTTATGATGTTTCTTTCTCTGTGTGACTTCTTTCAGTTAGAATCATCATACCTGAATCCACTCATTATGCTGCTACGGGCCTGATGACATAGATGTCATTGCTGAGTGATATTGCATTGTACGTAAGTACCACAACTTCTTCATCCATTTTTCACTTTCTGCGATATTGAACTTGTACCGTAAACGAGGTTCTTCTAAACAGAGCCATCCCAAACTTTGGGGTGGCTGTGTCTTTTTGATTTTCATTTCCCTAAGCTATAGGACCATAAGTGGAAGTGCCCTAGGCTCTGTTGCTTTGTTTTTTAGATGTTTCAGGAAACACCATACACTTCTCCCGAGTGGCTGTTGGCAATTTACATCCCACCCATCAGCATAACAAGGCTCCCAGTTCTCCATGGCCTGTCATGCCTTTCTGGATTTTACACTTTTTTCAGATGGCCCTTTTGACCGGGGGGAAGTGAGACTTCACTGTAGTGCAGATTTCCTTTGCAAGCTTGCTTGGTTGGCCAAAAAGGGCGTATGCGTTTTTTCCTGAATATATTCAGGAAAAAACGCATACGCCCTTTTTGGCCAAGTGCATCATTGTGGACGTTCTGCCTCTTTTCCTATGCTTTCAATGCAATTCCAGTCTACCTCCTGAAATCGGTTTCCTGCAATTCTGCCCCGCTTTCAAGTCCTCTTGGCAGCCTTACTTCAGTATATTTTTGGACGATAGCTGTCACTTATAACTCTGCAGGTTTGTGAATTACAGTGCCCCTGAGCTCCTTTCTTCAACTCGCTTTCTTGTGAGCTGGCCGCAACACCGCAGGATTGCTTCAGGCCCTAATCTGGTTCCGGCACGGCACGCTGAGCCTTTGGTTAATTCCTCTTCCTGGTGGGAAATGAGAGTTAAATTTGCCCGTCCAGACACCTCCAGCTAGTCTCTCATTGGTTCTCCCTATTCCTGTTCATCTTCCGCAGAAATTGCAAACTGGGCCAAACAGGAGGTTAAAGGCACTGACCCTCCAAGTCGGGAGAGTGTTAGTAAAGCGTCTGGAATGTTGCACCCGAGTACCAGGGGACGAGAACGGAGACATATTTGAACACGTCTCCCGATCACACGGTTGATCATACTCTGGGTTCCACATGCATGTTTTAGCTGAAGGAAGAATCCCTTAAACCTGGAGAGTTGAGACCCGTGGAATGGGTACCATGCAATATGACTTCAAAGGGTCTTCATTTGCTCACCGAACCTCTCCAATCCTATCACTGCTGCGTTTATGTCCCTGTACACACGCTTGATTCTCTTTCGGAGACATAGCAATCCATAGGTTTTAAGATACTTACTAGTCAGGTACATTCTTAGGCGTTTAATATGGGGTGTTGAGTCCATTTCGTTGAGCAAGGAGTAGCTCTTGTCTATTCCATATTTGGCTTAAGGAACTTTATCTGTGCTCATTTCAATCTCTGGTTTTATGCAGCACCCCAACTCACCTTTCCCCTTAAGCAAGCATAAGTTGGTTTTCTAAATTTGAGACCCTGTTCTGTTTTGTAATCCAGTTCCTGTGTAGCCAAGTTTACATTCCGTGTATTAGTGATATCTTATGATGTTTCTTTTTTCTGTGTGACTTCTTTCAGTTAGAATCATCATACCTGAATCCACTCATTATGCTGCTACGGGCCTGATGACATAGATGTCATTGCTGAGTGATATTGCATTGTACGTAAGTACCACAACTTCTTCATCCATTTTTCACTTTCTGCGATATTGAACTTGTACCGTAAACGAGGTTCTTGTAAACAGAGCCGTCCCAAACTTTGGGGTGGCTGTGTCTTTTTGATTTTCATTTCCCTAAGCTATTGGACCATAAGTGGAAGTGCCCTAGGCTCTGTTGCTTTGTTTTTTAGATGTTTCAGGAAACACCATACACTTCTCCCGAGTGTCTGTTGGCAGTTTACATCCCGCCCATCAGCATAACAAGGCTCCCAGTTCTCCATGGCCTGTCCTGCCTTTCTGGATTTTACACTTTTTTCAGATGGCCCTTTTGACCGGGGGGAAGTGAGACTTCATTGTAGTGCAGATTTCCTTTGCAAGCTTGCTTGGTTGGCCAAAAAGGGCGTATGCGTTTTTTCCTGAATATATTCAGGAAAAAACGCATACGCCCTTTTTGGCCAAGTGCATCTTTGTGGACGTTCTGCCTCTTTTCCTATGCTTTCAATGCAATTCCAGTCTACCTCCTGAAATCGGTTTCCTGCAATTCTGCCCCGCTTTCAAGTCCTCTTGGCAGCCTTACTTCAGTATATTTTTGGACGATAGCTGTCATTTATAACTCTGCAGGTTTGTGAATTACAGTGCCCCTGAGCTCCTTTCTTCAACTCGCTTTCTTGTGAGCTGGCCGCAACACCGAAGGATTGCTTCAGGCCCTAATGTGGTTCCGGCACGGCACGCTGAGCCTTTGGTTAATTCCTCTTCCTGGTGGGAAATGAGAGTTAAATTTGCCCGTCCAGACACCTCCAGCTAGTCTCTCATTGGTTCTCCCTATTCCTGTTCATCTTCCGCAGAAATTGCAAACTGGGCCAAACAGGAGGTTAAAGGCACTGACCCTCCAAGTCGGGAGAGTGTTAGTGAAGCGTCTGGAATGTTGCACCCGAGTACCAGGGGACGAGAACGGAGACATATTTGAACACGTCTCCCGATCACACGGTTGATCATACTCTGGGTTCCACATGCATGTTTTAGCTGAAGGAAGAATCCCTTAAACCTGGAGAGTTGAGACCCGTGGAATGGGTACCATGCAATATGACTTCAAAGGGTCTTCATTTGCTCACCGAACCTCTCCAATCCTATCACTGCTGCGTTTATGCCCCTGTACACACGCTTGATTCTCTTTCGGAGACATAGCAATCCATAGGTTTTAAGATACTTACTAGTCAGGTACATTCTTAGGCGTTTAATATGGGGTGTTGAGTCCATTTCGTTGAGCAAGGAGTAGCTCTTGTCTATTCCATATTTGGCTTAAGGAACTTTATCTGTGCTCATTTCAATCTCTGGTTTTATGCAGCACCCCAACTCACCTTTCCCCTTAAGCAAGCATAAGTTGGTTTTCTAAATTTGAGACCCTGTTCTGTTTGGTAATCCAGTTCCTGTGTAGCCAAGTTTACATTCCGTGTATTAGTGATATCTTATGATGTTTCTTTTTCTGTGTGACTTCTTTCAGTTAGAATCATCATACCTGAATGCACTCATTATGCTGCTACGGGCCTGATGACATAGATGTCATTGCTGAGTGATATTGCATTGTACGTAAGTACCACAACTTCTTCATCCATTTTTCACTTTCTGCGATATTGAACTTGTACCGTAAACGAGGTTCTTGTAAACAGAGCCGTCCCAAACTTTGGGGTGGCTGTGTCTTTTTGATTTTCATTTCCCTAAGCTATAGGACCATAAGTGGAAGTGCCCTAGGCTCTGTTGCTTTGTTTTCTAGATGTTTCAGGAAACACATACACTTCTCCCTAGTGGCTGTTGGCAATTTACATCCCGGCCGTCAGCATAACAAGGCTCCCAGTTCTCCATGGCCTGTCCTGCCTTTCTGGATTTTACACTTTTTTCAGATGGCCCTTTTGACCGGGGGGAAGTGAGACTTCACTGTAGTGCAGATTTCCTTTGCAAGATTGCTTGGTTGGCCAAAAAGGGCGTATGCGTTTTTTCCTGAATATATTCAGGAAAAAACGCATACGCCCTTTTTGGCCAAGTGCATCATTGTGGACGTTCTGCCTCTTTTCCTCTGCTTTCAATGCAATTCCTGTCTACCTCCTGAAATCGGTTTCCTGCAATTCTGCCTCGCTTTCAAGTCCTCTTGGCAGCCTTACTTCAGTATATTTTTGGACGATAGCTGTCATTTATAACTCTGCAGGTTTGTGAATTACAGTGCCCCTGAGCTCCTTTCTTCAACTCGCTTTCTTGTGAGCTGGCCGCAACACCGCAGGATTGCTTCAGGCCCTAATCTGGTTCCGGCACGGCACGGTGAGCCTTTGGTTAATTCCTCTTCCTGGTGGGAAATGAGAGTTAAATTTGCCCGTCCAGACACCTCCAGCTAGTCTCTCATTGGTTCTCCCTATTCCTGTTCATCTTCCGCAGAAATTGCAAACTGGGCCAAACAGGAGGTTAAAGGCACTGACCCTCCAAGTCGGGAGAGTGTTAGTAAAGCGTCTGGAATGTTGCACCCGAGTACCAGGGGACGAGAACGGAGACATATTTGAACACGTCTCCCGATCACACGGTTGATCATACTCTGGGTTCCACATGCATGTTTTAGCTGAAGGAAGAATCCCTTAAACCTGGAGAGTTGAGACCCGTGGAATGGGTACCATGCAATATGACTTCAAAGGGTCTTCATTTGCTCACCAAACCTCTCCAATCCTATCACTGCTGCGTTTATTCCCCTGTACACACGCTTGATTCCCTTTCGGAGACATAGCAATCCATAGGTTTTAAGATACTTACTAGTCAGGTACATTCTTAGGCGTTTAATATGGGGTGTTGAGTCCATTTCGTTGAGCAAGGAGTAGCTCTTGTCTATTCCATATTTGGCTTAAGGAACTTTATCTGTGCTCATTTCAATCTCTGGTTTTATGCAGCACCCCAACTCACCTTTCCCCTTAAGCAAGCATAAGTTGGTTTTCTAAATTGAGACCCTGTTCTGTTTTGTAATCCAGTTCCTGTGTAGCCAAGTTTACATTCCGTGTATTAGTGATATCTTATGATGTTTCTTTTTCTGTGTGACTTCTTTCAGTTAGAATCATCATACCTGAATCCACTCATTATGCTGCTACGGGCCTGATGACATAGATGTCATTGCTGAGTGATATTGCATTGTACGTAAGTACCACAACTTCTTCATCCATTTTTCACTTTCTGCAATATTGAAATTGTACCGTAAACGAGGTTTTGTAAACAGAGCCGTCCCAAACTTTGGGGTGGCTGTGTCTTTTTGATTTTCATTTCCCTAAGCTATAGGACCATAAGTGGAAGTGCCCTAGGCTCTGTTGCTTTGTTTTTTAGATGTTTCAGGAAACACATACACTTCTCCCCAGTGGCTGTTGGCAATTTACATCCCGCCCATCAGCATAACAAGGCTCCCAGTTCTCCATGGCCTGTCCTGCCTTTCTGGATTTTACACTTTTTCAGATGGCCCTTTTGACCGGGGGGAAGTGAGACTTCATTGTAGTGCAGATTTCCTTTGCAAGCTTGCTTGGTTGGCCAAAAAGGGCGTATGCGTTTTTTCCTGAATATATTCAGGAAAAAACGCATACGCCCTTTTTGGCCAAGTGCATCATTGTGGACGTTCTGCCTCTTTTCCTATGCTTTCAATGCAATTCCAGTCTACCTCCTGAAATCGGTTTCCTGCAATTCTGCCCCGCTTTCAAGTCCTCTTGGCAGCCTTACTTCAGTATATTTTTGGACGATAGCTGTCATTTATAACTCTGCAGGTTTGTGAATTACAGTGCCCCTGAGCTCCTTTCTTCAACTCGCTTTCTTGTGAGCTGGCCGCAACACCGCAGGATTGCTTCAGGCCCTAATGTGGTTCCGGCACGGCACGCTGAGCCTTTGGTTAATTCCTCTTCCTGGTGGGAAATGAGAGTTAAATTTGCCCGTCCAGACACCTCCAGCTAGTCTCTCATTGGTTCTCCCTATTCCTGTTCATGTTCCGCAGAAATTGCAAACTGGGCCAAACAGGAGGTTAAAGGCACTGACTCTCCAAGTCGGGAGAGTGTTAGTAAAGCGTCTGGAATGTTGCACCCGAGTACCAGGGGACGAGAACGGAGACATATTTGAACACGTCTCCCGATCACACGGTTGATCATACTCTGGGTTCCACATGCATGTTTTAGCTGAAGGAAGAATCCCTTAAACCTGGAGAGTTGAGACCCGTGGAATGGGTACCATGCAATATGACTTCAAAGGGTCTTCATTTGCTCACCGAACCTCTCCAATCCTAACACTGCTGCGTTTATGCCCCTGTACACACGCTTGATTCTCTTTCGGAGACATAGCAATCCATAGGTTTTAAGATACTTACTAGTCAGGTACATTCTTAGGCGTTTAATATGGGGTGTTGAGTCCATTTCGTTGAGCAAGGAGTAGCTCTTGTCTATTCCATATTTGGCTTAAGGAACTTTATCTGTGCTCATTTCAATCTCTGGTTTTATGCAGCACCCCAACTCACCTTTCCCCTTAAGCAAGCATAAGTTGGTTTTCTAAATTTGAGACCCTGTTCTGTTTTGGAATCCAGTTCCTGTGTAGCCAAGTTTACATTCCGTGTATTAGTGATATCTTATGATGTTTCTTTTTCTGTGTGACTTCTTTCAGTTAGAATCATCATACCTGAATCCACTCATTATGCTGCTACGGGCCTGATGACATAGATGTCATTGCTGAGTGATATTGCATTGTACGTAAGTACCACAACTTCTTCATCCATTTTTCACTTTCTGCAATATTGAAATTGTACCGTAAACGAGGTTCTTGTAAACAGAGCCGTCCCAAACTTTGGGGTGGCTGTGTCTTTTTGATTTTCATTTCCCTAAGCTATAGGACCATAAGTGGAAGTGCCCTAGGCTCTGTTGCTTTGTTTTTTAGATGTTTCAGGAAACACATACACTTCTCCCCAGTGGCTGTTGGCAATTTACATCCCGCCCATCAGCATAACAAGGCTCCCAGTTCTCCATGGCCTGTCCTGCCTTTCTGGATTTTACACTTTTTCAGATGGCCCTTTTGACCGGGGGGAAGTGAGACTTCATTGTAGTGCAGATTTCCTTTGCAAGCTTGCTTGGTTGGCCAAAAAGGGCGTATGCGTTTTTTCCTGAATATATTCAGGAAAAAACGCATACGCCCTTTTTGGCCAAGTGCATCATTGTGGACGTTCTGCCTCTTTTCCTATGCTTTCAATGCAATTCCAGTCTACCTCCTGAAATCGGTTTCCTGCAATTCTGCCCCGCTTTCAAGTCCTCTTGGCAGCCTTACTTCAGTATATTTTTGGACGATAGCTGTCATTTATAACTCTGCAGGTTTGTGAATTACAGTGCCCCTGAGCTCCTTTCTTCAACTCGCTTTCTTGTGAGCTGGCCGCAACACCGCAGGATTGCTTCAGGCCCTAATGTGGTTCCGGCACGGCACGCTGAGCCTTTGGTTAATTCCTCTTCCTGGTGGGAAATGAGAGTTAAATTTGCCCGTCCAGACACCTCCAGCTAGTCTCTCATTGGTTCTCCCTATTCCTGTTCATGTTCCGCAGAAATTGCAAACTGGGCCAAACAG
Organism: Globicephala melas; assembly: GCF_963455315.2. Taxonomy (NCBI): domain Eukaryota; kingdom Metazoa; phylum Chordata; class Mammalia; order Artiodactyla; family Delphinidae; genus Globicephala; species Globicephala melas. Next base: position 574,330 of record NW_027207301.1, on the reverse strand, counting down.
GAGGTTAAAGGCACTGACTCTCCAAGTCGGGAGAGTGTTAGTAAAGCGTCTGGAATGTTGCACCCGAGTACCAGGGGACGAGAACGGAGACATATTTGAACACGTCTCCCGATCACACGGTTGATCATACTCTGGGTTCCACATGCATGTTTTAGCTGAAGGAAGAATCCCTTAAACCTGGAGAGTTGAGACCCGTGGAATGGGTACCATGCAATATGACTTCAAAGGGTCTTCATTTGCTCACCGAACCTCTCCAATCCTATCACTGCTGCGTTTATGCCCCTGTACACACGCTTGATTCTCTTTCGGAGACATAGCAATCCATAGGTTTTAAGATACTTACTAGTCAGGTACATTCTTAGGCGTTTAATATGGGGTGTTGAGTCCATTTCGTTGAGCAAGGAGTAGCTCTTGTCTATTCCATATTTGGCTTAAGGAACTTTATCTGTGCTCATTTCAATCTCTGGTTTTATGCAGCACCCCAACTCACCTTTCCCCCTAAGCAAGCATAAGTTGGTTTTCTAAATTTGAGACCCTGTTCTGTTTTGTAATCCAGTTCCTGTGTAGCCAAGTTTACATTCCGTGTATTAGTGATATCTTATGATGTTTCTTTTTCTGTGTGACTTCTTTCAGTTAGAATCATCATACCTGAATCCACTCATTATGCTGCTACGGGCCTGATGACATAGATGTCATTGCTGAGTGATATTGCATTGTACGTAAGTACCACAACTTCTTCATCCATTTTTCACTTTCTGCGATATTGAACTTGTACCGTAAACGAGGTTCTTGTAAACAGAGCCGTCCCAAACTTTGGGGTGGCTGTGTCTTTTTGATTTTCATTTCCCTAAGCTATAGGACCATAAGTGGAAGTGCCCTAGGCTCTGTTGCTTTGTTTTTTAGATGTTTCAGGAAACACCATACACTTCTCCCGAGTGGCTGTTGGCAATTTACATCCCGCCCATCAGCATAACAAGGCTCCCAGTTCTCCATGGCCTGTCCTGCCTTTCTGGATTTTACACTTTTTTCAGATGGCCCTTTTGACCGGGGGGAAGTGAGACTTCATTGTAGTGCAGATTTCCTTTGCAAGCTTGCTTGGTTGGCCAAAAAGGGCGTATGCGTTTTTTCCTGAATATATTCAGGAAAAAACGCATACGCCCTTTTTGGCCAAGTGCATCATTGTGGACGTTCTGCCTCTTTTCCTATGCTTTCAATGCAATTCCAGTCTACCTCCTGAAATCGGTTTCCTGCAATTCTGCCCCGCTTTCAAGTCCTCTTGGGAGCCTTACTTCAGTATATTTTTGGACGATAGCTGTCACTTATAACTCTGCAGGTTTGTGAATTACAGTGCCCCTGAGCTCCTTTCTTCAACTCGCTTTCTTGTGAGCTGGCCGCAACACCGCAGGATTGCTTCAGGCCCTAATGTGGTTCCGGCACGGCACGCTGAGCCTTTGGTTAATTCCTCTTCCTGGTGGGAAATGAGAGTTAAATTTGCCCGTCCAGACACCTCCAGCTAGTCTCTCATTGGTTCTCCCTATTCCTGTTCATGTTCCGCAGAAATTGCAAACTGGGCCAAACAGGAGGTTAAAGGCACTGACTCTCCAAGTCGGGAGAGTGTTAGTAAAGCGTCTGGAATGTTGCACCCGAGTACCAGGGGACGAGAACGGAGACATATTTGAACACGTCTCCCGATCACACGGTTGATCATACTCTGGGTTCCACATGCATGTTTTAGCTGAAGGAAGAATCCCTTAAACCTGGAGAGTTGAGACCCGTGGAATGGGTACCATGCAATATGACTTCAAAGGGTCTTCATTTGCTCACCGAACCTCTCCAATCCTATCACTGCTGCGTTTATGCCCCTGTACACACGCTTGATTCTCTTTCGGAGACATAGCAATCCATAGGTTTTAAGATACTTACTAGTCAGGTACATTCTTAGGCGTTTAATATGGGGTGTTGAGTCCATTTCGTTGAGCAAGGAGTAGCTCTTGTCTATTCCATATTTGGCTTAAGGAACTTTATCTGTGCTCATTTCAATCTCTGGTTTTATGCAGCACCCCAACTCACCTTTCCCCTTAAGCAAGCATAAGTTGGTTTTCTAAATTTGAGACCCTGTTCTGTTTGGTAATCCAGTTCCTGTGTAGCCAAGTTTACATTCCGTGTATTAGTGATATCTTATGATGTTTCTTTTTCTGTGTGACTTCTTTCAGTTAGAATCATCATACCTGAATGCACTCATTATGCTGCTACGGGCCTGATGACATAGATGTCATTGCTGAGTGATATTGCATTGTACGTAAGTACCACAACTTCTTCATCCATTTTTCACTTTCTGCGATATTGAACTTGTACCGTAAACGAGGTTCTTGTAAACAGAGCCGTCCCAAACTTTGGGGTGGCTGTGTCTTTTTGATTTTCATTTCCCTAAGCTATAGGACCATAAGTGGAAGTGCCCTAGGCTCTGTTGCTTTGTTTTCTAGATGTTTCAGGAAACACATACACTTCTCCCTAGTGGCTGTTGGCAATTTACATCCCGGCCGTCAGCATAACAAGGCTCCCAGTTCTCCATGGCCTGTCCTGCCTTTCTGGATTTTACACTTTTTTCAGATGGCCCTTTTGACCGGGGGGAAGTGAGACTTCACTGTAGTGCAGATTTCCTTTGCAAGATTGCTTGGTTGGCCAAAAAGGGCGTATGCGTTTTTTCCTGAATATATTCAGGAAAAAACGCATACGCCCTTTTTGGCCAAGTGCATCATTGTGGACGTTCTGCCTCTTTTCCTCTGCTTTCAATGCAATTCCAGTCTACCTCCTGAAATCGGTTTCCTGCAATTCTGCCCCGCTTTCAAGTCCTCTTGGCAGCCTTACTTCAGTATATTTTTGGACGATAGCTGTCATTTATAACTCTGCAGGTTTGTGAATTACAGTGCCCCTGAGCTCCTTTCTTCAACTCGCTTTCTTGTGAGCTGGCCGCAACACCGCAGGATTGCTTCAGGCCCTAATGTGGTTCCGGCACGGCACGCTGAGCCTTTGGTTAATTCCTCTTCCTGGTGGGAAATGAGAGTTAAATTTGCCCGTCCAGACACCTCCAGCTAGTCTCTCATTGGTTCTCCCTATTCCTGTTCATGTTCCGCAGAAATTGCAAACTGGGCCAAACAGGAGGTTAAAGGCACTGACTCTCCAAGTCGGGAGAGTGTTAGTAAAGCGTCTGGAATGTTGCACCCGAGTACCAGGGGACGAGAACGGAGACATATTTGAACACGTCTCCCGATCACACGGTTGATCATACTCTGGGTTCCACATGCATGTTTTAGCTGAAGGAAGAATCCCTTAAACCTGGAGAGTTGAGACCCGTGGAATGGGTACCATGCAATATGACTTCAAAGGGTCTTCATTTGCTCACCGAACCTCTCCAATCCTATCACTGCTGCGTTTATGCCCCTGTACACACGCTTGATTCTCTTTCGGAGACATAGCAATCCATAGGTTTTAAGATACTTACTAGTCAGGTACATTCTTAGGCGTTTAATATGGGGTGTTGAGTCCATTTCGTTGAGCAAGGAGTAGCTCTTGTCTATTCCATATTTGGCTTAAGGAACTTTATCTGTGCTCATTTCAATCTCTGGTTTTATGCAGCACCCCAACTCACCTTTCCCCCTAAGCAAGCATAAGTTGGTTTTCTAAATTTGAGACCCTGTTCTGTTTTGTAATCCAGTTCCTGTGTAGCCAAGTTTACATTCCGTGTATTAGTGATATCTTATGATGTTTCTTTTTCTGTGTGACTTCTTTCAGTTAGAATCATCATACCTGAATCCACTCATTATGCTGCTACGGGCCTGATGACATAGATGTCATTGCTGAGTGATATTGCATTGTACGTAAGTACCACAACTTCTTCATCCATTTTTCACTTTCTGCGATATTGAACTTGTACCGTAAACGAGGTTCTTGTAAACAGAGCCGTCCCAAACTTTGGGGTGGCTGTGTCTTTTTGATTTTCATTTCCCTAAGCTATAGGACCATAAGTGGAAGTGCCCTAGGCTCTGTTGCTTTGTTTTTTAGATGTTTCAGGAAACACCATACACTTCTCCCGAGTGGCTGTTGGCAATTTACATCCCGCCCATCAGCATAACAAGGCTCCCAGTTCTCCATGGCCTGTCCTGCCTTTCTGGATTTTACACTTTTTTCAGATGGCCCTTTTGACCGGGGGGAAGTGAGACTTCATTGTAGTGCAGATTTCCTTTGCAAGCTTGCTTGGTTGGCCAAAAAGGGCGTATGCGTTTTTTCCTGAATATATTCAGGAAAAAACGCATACGCCCTTTTTGGCCAAGTGCATCATTGTGGACGTTCTGCCTCTTTTCCTATGCTTTCAATGCAATTCCAGTCTACCTCCTGAAATCGGTTTCCTGCAATTCTGCCCCGCTTTCAAGTCCTCTTGGGAGCCTTACTTCAGTATATTTTTGGACGATAGCTGTCACTTATAACTCTGCAGGTTTGTGAATTACAGTGCCCCTGAGCTCCTTTCTTCAACTCGCTTTCTTGTGAGCTGGCCGCAACACCGCAGGATTGCTTCAGGCCCTAATGTGGTTCCGGCACGGCACGCTGAGCCTTTGGTTAATTCCTCTTCCTGGTGGGAAATGAGAGTTAAATTTGCCCGTCCAGACACCTCCAGCTAGTCTCTCATTGGTTCTCCCTATTCCTGTTCATCTTCCGGAGAAATTGCAAACTGGGCCAAACAGGAGGTTAAAGGCACTGACTCTCCAAGTCGGGAGAGTGTTAGTAAAGCGTCTGGAATGTTGCACCCGAGTACCAGGGGACGAGAACGGAGACATATTTGAACACGTCTCCCGATCACACGGTTGATCATACTCTGGGTTCCACATGCATGTTTTAGCTGAAGGAAGAATCCCTTAAACCTGGAGAGTTGAGACCCGTGGAATGGGTACCATGCAATATGACTTCAAAGGGTCTTCATTTGCTCACCGAACCTCTCCAATCCTATCACTGCTGCGTTTATGCCCCTGTACACACGCTTGATTCTCTTTCGGAGACATAGCAATCCATAGGTTTTAAGATACTTACTAGTCAGGTACATTCTTAGGCGTTTAATATGGGGTGTTGAGTCCATTTCGTTGAGCAAGGAGTAGCTCTTGTCTATTCCATATTTGGCTTAAGGAACTTTATCTGTGCTCATTTCAATCTCTGGTTTTATGCAGCACCCCAACTCACCTTTCCCCTTAAGCAAGCATAAGTTGGTTTTCTAAATTTGAGACCCTGTTCTGTTTGGTAATCCAGTTCCTGTGTAGCCAAGTTTACATTCCGTGTATTAGTGATATCTTATGATGTTTCTTTTTCTGTGTGACTTCTTTCAGTTAGAATCATCATACCTGAATGCACTCATTATGCTGCTACGGGCCTGATGACATAGATGTCATTGCTGAGTGATATTGCATTGTACGTAAGTACCACAACTTCTTCATCCATTTTTCACTTTCTGCGATATTGAACTTGTACCGTAAACGAGGTTCTTGTAAACAGAGCCGTCCCAAACTTTGGGGTGGCTGTGTCTTTTTGATTTTCATTTCCCTAAGCTATAGGACCATAAGTGGAAGTGCCCTAGGCTCTGTTGCTTTGTTTTCTAGATGTTTCAGGAAACACATACACTTCTCCCTAGTGGCTGTTGGCAATTTACATCCCGGCCGTCAGCATAACAAGGCTCCCAGTTCTCCATGGCCTGTCCTGCCTTTCTGGATTTTACACTTTTTTCAGATGGCCCTTTTGACCGGGGGGAAGTGAGACTTCACTGTAGTGCAGATTTCCTTTGCAAGATTGCTTGGTTGGCCAAAAAGGGCGTATGCGTTTTTTCCTGAATATATTCAGGAAAAAACGCATACGCCCTTTTTGGCCAAGTGCATCATTGTGGACGTTCTGCCTCTTTTCCTCTGCTTTCAATGCAATTCCAGTCTACCTCCTGAAATCGGTTTCCTGCAATTCTGCCCCGCTTTCAAGTCCTCTTGGCAGCCTTACTTCAGTATATTTTTGGACGATAGCTGTCATTTATAACTCTGCAGGTTTGTGAATTACAGTGCCCCTGAGCTCCTTTCTTCAACTCGCTTTCTTGTGAGCTGGCCGCAACACCGCAGGATTGCTTCAGGCCCTAATGTGGTTCCGGCACGGCACGCTGAGCCTTTGGTTAATTCCTCTTCCTGGTGGGAAATGAGAGTTAAATTTGCCCGTCCAGACACCTCCAGCTAGTCTCTCATTGGTTCTCCCTATTCCTGTTCATGTTCCGCAGAAATTGCAAACTGGGCCAAACAGGAGGTTAAAGGCACTGACTCTCCAAGTCGGGAGAGTGTTAGTAAAGCGTCTGGAATGTTGCACCCGAGTACCAGGGGACGAGAACGGAGACATATTTGAACACGTCTCCCGATCACACGGTTGATCATACTCTGGGTTCCACATGCATGTTTTAGCTGAAGGAAGAATCCCTTAAACCTGGAGAGTTGAGACCCGTGGAATGGGTACCATGCAATATGACTTCAAAGGGTCTTCATTTGCTCACCGAACCTCTCCAATCCTAACACTGCTGCGTTTATGCCCCTGTACACACGCTTGATTCTCTTTCGGAGACATAGCAATCCATAGGTTTTAAGATACTTACTAGTCAGGTACATTCTTAGGCGTTTAATATGGGGTGTTGAGTCCATTTCGTTGAGCAAGGAGTAGCTCTTGTCTATTCCATATTTGGCTTAAGGAACTTTATCTGTGCTCATTTCAATCTCTGGTTTTATGCAGCACCCCAACTCACCTTTCCCCTTAAGCAAGCATAAGTTGGTTTTCTAAATTTGAGACCCTGTTCTGTTTTGGAATCCAGTTCCTGTGTAGCCAAGTTTACATTCCGTGTATTAGTGATATCTTATGATGTTTCTTTTTCTGTGTGACTTCTTTCAGTTAGAATCATCATACCTGAATCCACTCATTATGCTGCTACGGGCCTGATGACATAGATGTCATTGCTGAGTGATATTGCATTGTACGTAAGTACCACAACTTCTTCATCCATTTTTCACTTTCTGCAATATTGAAATTGTACCGTAAACGAGGTTCTTGTAAACAGAGCCGTCCCAAACTTTGGGGTGGCTGTGTCTTTTTGATTTTCATTTCCCTAAGCTATAGGACCATAAGTGGAAGTGCCCTAGGCTCTGTTGCTTTGTTTTTTAGATGTTTCAGGAAACACATACACTTCTCCCCAGTGGCTGTTGGCAATTTACATCCCGCCCATCAGCATAACAAGGCTCCCAGTTCTCCATGGCCTGTCCTGCCTTTCTGGATTTTACACTTTTTCAGATGGCCCTTTTGACCGGGGGGAAGTGAGACTTCATTGTAGTGCAGATTTCCTTTGCAAGCTTGCTTGGTTGGCCAAAAAGGGCGTATGCGTTTTTTCCTGAATATATTCAGGAAAAAACGCATACGCCCTTTTTGGCCAAGTGCATCATTGTGGACGTTCTGCCTCTTTTCCTATGCTTTCAATGCAATTCCAGTCTACCTCCTGAAATCGGTTTCCTGCAATTCTGCCCCGCTTTCAAGTCCTCTTGGCAGCCTTACTTCAGTATATTTTTGGACGATAGCTGTCATTTATAACTCTGCAGGTTTGTGAATTACAGTGCCCCTGAGCTCCTTTCTTCAACTCGCTTTCTTGTGAGCTGGCCGCAACACCGCAGGATTGCTTCAGGCCCTAATGTGGTTCCGGCACGGCACGCTGAGCCTTTGGTTAATTCCTCTTCCTGGTGGGAAATGAGAGTTAAATTTGCCCGTCCAGACACCTCCAGCTAGTCTCTCATTGGTTCTCCCTATTCCTGTTCATGTTCCGCAGAAATTGCAAACTGGGCCAAACAGGAGGTTAAAGGCACTGACTCTCCAAGTCGGGAGAGTGTTAGTAAAGCGTCTGGAATGTTGCACCCGAGTACCAGGGGACGAGAACGGAGACATATTTGAACACGTCTCCCGATCACACGGTTGATCATACTCTGGGTTCCACATGCATGTTTTAGCTGAAGGAAGAATCCCTTAAACCTGGAGAGTTGAGACCCGTGGAATGGGTACCATGCAATATGACTTCAAAGGGTCTTCATTTGCTCACCGAACCTCTCCAATCCTATCACTGCTGCGTTTATGCCCCTGTACACACGCTTGATTCTCTTTCGGAGACATAGCAATCCATAGGTTTTAAGATACTTACTAGTCAGGTACATTCTTAGGCGTTTAATATGGGGTGTTGAGTCCATTTCGTTGAGCAAGGAGTAGCTCTTGTCTATTCCATATTTGGCTTAAGGAACTTTATCTGTGCTCATTTCAATCTCTGGTTTTATGCAGCACCCCAACTCACCTTTCCCCCTAAGCAAGCATAAGTTGGTTTTCTAAATTTGAGACCCTGTTCTGTTTTGTAATCCAGTTCCTGTGTAGCCAAGTTTACATTCCGTGTATTAGTGATATCTTATGATGTTTCTTTTTCTGTGTGACTTCTTTCAGTTAGAATCATCATACCTGAATCCACTCATTATGCTGCTACGGGCCTGATGACATAGATGTCATTGCTGAGTGATATTGCATTGTACGTAAGTACCACAACTTCTTCATCCATTTTTCACTTTCTGCGATATTGAACTTGTACCGTAAACGAGGTTCTTGTAAACAGAGCCGTCCCAAACTTTGGGGTGGCTGTGTCTTTTTGATTTTCATTTCCCTAAGCTATAGGACCATAAGTGGAAGTGCCCTAGGCTCTGTTGCTTTGTTTTTTAGATGTTTCAGGAAACACCATACACTTCTCCCGAGTGGCTGTTGGCAATTTACATCCCGCCCATCAGCATAACAAGGCTCCCAGTTCTCCATGGCCTGTCCTGCCTTTCTGGATTTTACACTTTTTTCAGATGGCCCTTTTGACCGGGGGGAAGTGAGACTTCATTGTAGTGCAGATTTCCTTTGCAAGCTTGCTTGGTTGGCCAAAAAGGGCGTATGCGTTTTTTCCTGAATATATTCAGGAAAAAACGCATACGCCCTTTTTGGCCAAGTGCATCATTGTAGACGTTCTGCCTCTTTTCCTATGCTTTCAATGCAATTCCAGTCTACCTCCTGAAATCGGTTTCCTGCAATTCTGCCCCGCTTTCAAGTCCTCTTGGGAGCCTTACTTCAGTATATTTTTGGACGATAGCTGTCACTTATAACTCTGCAGGTTTGTGAATTACAGTGCCCCTGAGCTCCTTTCTTCAACTCGCTTTCTTGTGAGCTGGCCGCAACACCGCAGGATTGCTTCAGGCCCTAATGTGGTTCCGGCACGGCACGCTGAGCCTTTGGTTAATTCCTCTTCCTGGTGGGAAATGAGAGTTAAATTTGCCCGTCCAGACACCTCCAGCTAGTCTCTCATTGGTTCTCCCTATTCCTGTTCATCTTCCGGAGAAATTGCAAACTGGGCCAAACAGGAGGTTAAAGGCACTGACTCTCCAAGTCGGGAGAGTGTTAGTAAAGCGTCTGGAATGTTGCACCCGAGTACCAGGGGACGAGAACGGAGACATATTTGAACACGTCTCCCGATCACACGGTTGATCATACTCTGGGTTCCACATGCATGTTTTAGCTGAAGGAAGAATCCCTTAAACCTGGAGAGTTGAGACCCGTGGAATGGGTACCATGCAATATGACTTCAAAGGGTCTTCATTTGCTCACCGAACCTCTCCAATCCTATCACTGCTGCGTTTATGCCCCTGTACACACGCTTGATTCTCTTTCGGAGACATAGCAATCCATAGGTTTTAAGATACTTACTAGTCAGGTACATTCTTAGGCGTTTAATATGGGGTGTTGAGTCCATTTCGTTGAGCAAGGAGTAGCTCTTGTCTATTCCATATTTGGCTTAAGGAACTTTATCTGTGCTCATTTCAATCTCTGGTTTTATACAGCACCCCAACTCACCTTTCCCCTTAAGCAAGCATAAGTTGGTTTTCTAAATTTGAGACCCTGTTCTGTTTTGTAATCCAGTTCCTGTGTAGCCAAGTTTACATTCCGTGTATTAGTGATATCTTATGATGTTTCTTTTTCTGTGTGACTTCTTTCAGTTAGAATCATCATACCTGAATCCACTCATTATGCTGCTACGGGCCTGATGACATAGATGTCATTGCTGAGTGATATTGCATTGTACGTAAGTACCACAACTTCTTCATCCATTTTTCACTTTCTGCGATATTGAACTTGTACCATAAACGAGGTTCTTGTAAACAGAGCCGTCCCAAACTTTGGGGTGGCTGTGTCTTTTTGATTTTCATTTCCCTAAGCTATAGGACCATAAGTGGAAGTGCCCTAGGCTCTGTCGCTTTGTTTTTTAGATGTTTCAGGAAACACCATACACTTCTCCCGAGTGGCTGTTGGCAATTTACATCCCGCCCATCAGCATAACAAGGCTCCCAGTTCTCCATGGCCTGTCCTGCCTTTCTGGATTTTACACTTTTTTCAGATGGCCCTTTTGACCGGGGGGAAGTGAGACTTCATTGTAGTGCAGATTTCCTTTGCAAGCTTGCTTGGTTGGCCAAAAAGGGCGTATGCGTTTTTTCCTGAATATATTCAGGAAAAAACGCATACGCCCTTTTTGGCCAAGTGCATCATTGTGGACGTTCTGCCTCTTTTCCTATGCTTTCAATGCAATTCCAGTCTACCTCCTGAAATCGGTTTCCTGCAATTCTGCCCCGCTTTCAAGTCCTCTTGGCAGCCTTACTTCAGTATATTTTTGGACGATAGCTGTCATTTATAACTCTGCAGGTTTGTGAATTACAGTGCCCCTGAGCTCCTTTCTTCAACTCGCTTTCTTGTGAGCTGGCCGCAACACCGCAGGATTGCTTCAGGCCCTAATGTGGTTCCGGCACGGCACGCTGAGCCTTTGGTTAATTCCTCTTCCTGGTGGGAAATGAGAGTTAAATTTGCCCGTCCAGACACCTCCAGCTAGTCTCTCATTGGTTCTCCCTATTCCTGTTCATCTTCCGCAGAAATTGCAAACTGGGCCAAACAGGAGGTTAAAGGCACTGACTCTCCAAGTCGGGAGAGTGTTAGTAAAGCGTCTGGAATGTTGCACCCGAGTACCAGGGGACGAGAACGGAGACATATTTGAACACGTCTCCCGATCACACGGTTGATCATACTCTGGGTTCCACATGCATGTTTTAGCTGAAGGAAGAATCCCTTAAACCTGGAGAGTTGAGACCCGTGGAATGGGTACCATGCAATATGACTTCAAAGGGTCTTCATTTGCTCACCGAACCTCTCCAATCCTATCACTGCTGCGTTTATGCCCCTGTACACATGCTTGATTCTCTTTCGGAGACATAGCAATCCATAGGTTTTAAGATACTTACTAGTCAGGTACATTCTTAGGCGTTTAATATGGGGTGTTGAGTCCATTTCGTTGAGCAAGGAGTAGCTCTTGTCTATTCCATATTTGGCTTAAGGAACTTTATCTGTGCTCATTTCAATCTCTGGTTTTATGCAGCACCCCAACTCACCTTTCCCCTTAAGCAAGCATAAGTTGGTTTTCTAAATTTGAGACCCTGTTCTGTTTTGTAATCCAGTTCCTGTGTAGCCAAGTTTACATTCCGTGTATTAGTGATATCTTATGATGTTTCTTTTTCTGTGTGACTTCTTTCAGTTAGAATCATCATACCTGAATCCACTCATTATGCTGCTACGGGCCTGATGACATAGATGTCATTGCTGAGTGATATTGCATTGTACGTAAGTACCACAACTTCTTCATCCATTTTTCACTTTCTGCGATATTGAACTTGTACCATAAACGAGGTTCTTGTAAACAGAGCCGTCCCAAACTTTGGGGTGGCTGTGTCTTTTTGATTTTCATTTCCCTAAGCTATAGGACCATAAGTGGAAGTGCCCTAGGCTCTGTCGCTTTGTTTTTTAGATGTTTCAGGAAACACCATACACTTCTCCCGAGTGGCTGTTGGCAATTTACATCCCGCCCATCAGCATAACAAGGCTCCCAGTTCTCCATGGCCTGTCCTGCCTTTCTGGATTTTACACTTTTTTCAGATGGCCCTTTTGACCGGGGGGAAGTGAGACTTCATTGTAGTGCAGATTTCCTTTGCAAGCTTGCTTGGTTGGCCAAAAAGGGCGTATGCGTTTTTTCCTGAATATATTCAGGAAAAAACGCATACGCCCTTTTTGGCCAAGTGCATCATTGTGGACGTTCTGCCTCTTTTCCTATGCTTTCAATGCAATTCCAGTCTACCTCCTGAAATCGGTTTCCTGCAATTCTGCCCCGCTTTCAAGTCCTCTTGGCAGCCTTACTTCAGTATATTTTTGGACGATAGCTGTCATTTATAACTCTGCAGGTTTGTGAATTACAGTGCCCCTGAGCTCCTTTCTTCAACTCGCTTTCTTGTGAGCTGGCCGCAACACCGCAGGATTGCTTCAGGCCCTAATGTGGTTCCGGCACGGCACGCTGAGCCTTTGGTTAATTCCTCTTCCTGGTGGGAAATGAGAGTTAAATTTGCCCGTCCAGACACCTCCAGCTAGTCTCTCATTGGTTCTCCCTATTCCTGTTCATCTTCCGCAGAAATTGCAAACTGGGCCAAACAGGAGGTTAAAGGCACTGACTCTCCAAGTCGGGAGAGTGTTAGTAAAGCGTCTGGAATGTTGCACCCGAGTACCAGGGGACGAGAACGGAGACATATTTGAACACGTCTCCCGATCACACGGTTGATCATACTCTGGGTTCCACATGCATGTTTTAGCTGAAGGAAGAATCCCTTAAACCTGGAGAGTTGAGACCCGTGGAATGGGTACCATGCAATATGACTTCAAAGGGTCTTCATTTGCTCACCGAACCTCTCCAATCCTATCACTGCTGCGTTTATGCCCCTGTACACACGCTTGATTCTCTTTCGGAGACATAGCAATCCATAGGTTTTAAGATACTTACTAGTCAGGTACATTCTTAGGCGTTTAATATGGGGTGTTGAGTCCATTTCGTTGAGCAAGGAGTAGCTCTTGTCTATTCCATATTTGGCTTAAGGAACTTTATCTGTGCTCATTTCAATCTCTGGTTTTATGCAGCACCCCAACTCACCTTTCCCCTTAAGCAAGCATAAGTTGGTTTTCTAAATTTGAGACCCTGTTCTGTTTTGTAATCCAGTTCCTGTGTAGCCAAGTTTACATTCCGTGTATTAGTGATATCTTATGATGTTTCTTTTTCTGTGTGACTTCTTTCAGTTAGAATCATCATACCTGAATCCACTCATTATGCTGCTACGGGCCTGATGACATAGATGTCATTGCTGAGTGATATTGCATTGTACGTAAGTACCACAACTTCTTCATCCATTTTTCACTTTCTGCGATATTGAACTTGTACCGTAAACGAGGTTCTTGTAAACAGAGCCGTCCCAAACTTTGGGGTGGCTGTGTCTTTTTGATTTTCATTTCCCTAAGCTATAGGACCATAAGTGGAAGTGCCCTAGGCTCTGTCGCTTTGTTTTTTAGATGTTTCAGGAAACACCATACACTTCTCCCGAGTGGCTGTTGGCAATTTACATCCCGCCCATCAGCATAACAAGGCTCCCAGTTCTCCATGGCCTGTCCTGCCTTTCTGGATTTTACACTTTTTTCAGATGGCCCTTTTGACCGGGGGGAAGTGAGACTTCATTGTAGTGCAGATTTCCTTTGCAAGCTTGCTTGGTTGGCCAAAAAGGGCGTATGCGTTTTTTCCTGAATATATTCAGGAAAAAACGCATACGCCCTTTTTGGCCAAGTGCATCATTGTGGACGTTCTGCCTCTTTTCCTATGCTTTCAATGCAATTCCAGTCTACCTCCTGAAATCGGTTTCCTGCAATTCTGCCCCGCTTTCAAGTCCTCTTGGCAGCCTTACTTCAGTATATTTTTGGACGATAGCTGTCATTTATAACTCTGCAGGTTTGTGAATTACAGTGCCCCTGAGCTCCTTTCTTCAACTCGCTTTCTTGTGAGCTGGCCGCAACACCGCAGGATTGCTTCAGGCCCTAATGTGGTTCCGGCACGGCACGCTGAGCCTTTGGTTAATTCCTCTTCCTGGTGGGAAATGAGAGTTAAATTTGCCCGTCCAGACACCTCCAGCTAGTCTCTCATTGGTTCTCCCTATTCCTGTTCATCTTCCGCAGAAATTGCAAACTGGGCCAAACAGGAGGTTAAAGGCACTGACTCTCCAAGTCGGGAGAGTGTTAGTAAAGCATCTGGAATGTTGCACCCGAGTACCAGGGGACGAGAACGGAGACATATTTGAACACGTCTCCCGATCACACGGTTGATCATACTCTGGGTTCCACATGCATGTTTTAGCTGAAGGAAGAATCCCTTAAACCTGGAGAGTTGAGACCCGTGGAATGGGTACCATGCAATATGACTTCAAAGGGTCTTCATTTGCTCACCGAACCTCTCCAATCCTATCACTGCTGCGTTTATGCCCCTGTACACACGCTTGATTCTCTTTCGGAGACATAGCAATCCATAGGTTTTAAGATACTTACTAGTCAGGTACATTCTTAGGCGTTTAATATGGGGTGTTGAGTCCATTTCGTTGAGCAAGGAGTAGCTCTTGTCTATTCCATATTTGGCTTAAGGAACTTTATCTGTGCTCATTTCAATCTCTGGTTTTATGCAGCACCCCAACTCACCTTTCCCCTTAAGCAAGCATAAGTTGGTTTTCTAAATTTGAGACCCTGTTCTGTTTTGTAATCCAGTTCCTGTGTAGCCAAGTTTACATTCCGTGTATTAGTGATATCTTATGATGTTTCTTTTTCTGTGTGACTTCTTTCAGTTAGAATCATCATACCTGAATCCACTCATTATGCTGCTACGGGCCTGATGACATAGATGTCATTGCTGAGTGATATTGCATTGTACGTAAGTACCACAACTTCTTCATCCATTTTTCACTTTCTGCGATATTGAACTTGTACCGTAAACGAGGTTCTTGTAAACAGAGCCGTCCCAAACTTTGGGGTGGCTGTGTCTTTTTGATTTTCATTTCCCTAAGCTATAGGACCATAAGTGGAAGTGCCCTAGGCTCTGTCGCTTTGTTTTTTAGATGTTTCAGGAAACACCATACACTTCTCCCGAGTGGCTGTTGGCAATTTACATCCCGCCCATCAGCATAACAAGGCTCCCAGTTCTCCATGGCCTGTCCTGCCTTTCTGGATTTTACACTTTTTTCAGATGGCCCTTTTGACCGGGGGGAAGTGAGACTTCATTGTAGTGCAGATTTCCTTTGCAAGCTTGCTTGGTTGGCCAAAAAGGGCGTATGCGTTTTTTCCTGAATATATTCAGGAAAAAACGCATACGCCCTTTTTGGCCAAGTGCATCATTGTGGACGTTCTGCCTCTTTTCCTATGCTTTCAATGCAATTCCAGTCTACCTCCTGAAATCGGTTTCCTGCAATTCTGCCCCGCTTTCAAGTCCTCTTGGCAGCCTTTCTTCAGTATATTTTTGGACGATAGCTGTCACTTATAACTCTGCAGGTTTGTGAATTACAGTGCCCCTGAGCTCCTTTCTTCAACTCGCTTTCTTGTGAGCTGGCCGCAACACCGCAGGATTGCTTCAGGCCCTAATCTGGTTCCGGCACGGCACGCTGAGCCTTTGGTTAATTCCTCTTCCTGGTGGGAAATGAGAGTTAAATTTGCCCGTCCAGACACCTCCAGCTAGTCTCTCATTGGTTCTCCCTATTCCTGTTCATCTTCCGCAGAAATTGCAAACTGGGCCAAACAGGAGGTTAAAGGCACTGACTCTCCAAGTCGGGAGAGTGTTAGTAAAGCGTCTGGAATGTTGCACCCGAGTACCAGGGGACGAGAACGGAGACATATTTGAACACGTCTCCCGATCACACGGTTGATCATACTCTGGGTTCCACATGCATGTTTTAGCTGAAGGAAGAATCCCTTAAACCTGGAGAGTTGAGACCCGTGGAATGGGTACCATGCAATATGTCTTCAAAGGGTCTTCATTTGCTCACCGAACCTCTCCAATCCTATCACTGCTGCGTTTATGCCCCTGTACACACGCTTGATTCTCTTTCGGAGACATAGCAATCCATAGGTTTTAAGATACTTACTAGTCAGGTACATTCTTAGGCGTTTAATATGGGGTGTTGAGTCCATTTCGTTGAGCAAGGAGTAGCTCTTGTCTATTCCATATTTGGCTTAAGGAACTTTATCTGTGCTCATTTGAATCTCTGGTTTTATGCAGCACCCCAACTCACCTTTCCCCTTAAGCAAGCATAAGTTGGTTTTCTAAATTTGAGACCCTGTTCTGTTTTGTAATCCAGTTCCTGTGTAGCCAAGTTTACATTCCGTGTATTAGTGATATCTTATGATGTTTCTTTTTCTGTGTGACTTCTTTCAGTTAGAATCATCATACCTGAATCCACTCATTATGCTGCTACGGGCCTGATGACATAGATGTCATTGCTGAGTGATATTGCATTGTACGTAAGTACCACAACTTCTTCATCCATTTTTCACTTTCTGCGATATTGAACTTGTACCGTAAACGAGGTTCTTGTAAACAGAGCCGTCCCAAACTTTGGGGTGGCTGTGTCTTTTTGATTTTCATTTCCCTAAGCTATAGGACCATAAGTGGAAGTGCCCTAGGCTCTGTTGCTTTGTTTTTTAGATGTTTCAGGAAACACCATACACTTCTCCCGAGTGGCTGTTGGCAATTTACATCCCGCCCATCAGCATAACAAGGCTCCCAGTTCTCCATGGCCTGTCCTGCCTTTCTGGATTTTACACTTTTTTCAGATGGCCCTTTTGACCGGGGGGAAGTGAGACTTCATTGTAGTGCAGATTTCCTTTGCAAGCTTGCTTGGTTGGCCAAAAAGGGCGTATGCGTTTTTTCCTGAATATATTCAGGAAAAAACGCATACGCCCTTTTTGGCCAAGTGCATCATTGTGGACGTTCTGCCTCTTTTCCTATGCTTTCAATGCAATTCCAGTCTACCTCCTGAAATCGGTTTCCTGCAATTCTGCCCCGCTTTCAAGTCCTCTTGGCAGCCTTACTTCAGTATATTTTTGGACGATAGCTGTCACTTATAACTCTGCAGGTTTGTGAATTACAGTGCCCCTGAGCTCCTTTCTTCAACTCGCTTTCTTGTGAGCTGGCCGCAACACCGCAGGATTGCTTCAGGCCCTAATGTGGTTCCGGCATGGCACGCTGAGCCTTTGGTTAATTCCTCTTCCTGGTGGGAAATGAGAGTTAAATGTGCCCGTCCAGACACCTCCAGCTAGTCTCTCATTGGTTCTCCCTATTCCTGTTCATCTTCCGCAGAAATTGCAAACTGGGCCAAACAGGAGGTTAAAGGCACTGACTCTCCAAGTCGGGAGAGTGTTAGTAAAGCGTCTGGAATGTTGCACCCGAGTACCAGGGGACGAGAACGGAGACATATTTGAACACGTCTCCCGATCACACGGTTGATCATACTCTGGGTTCCACATGCATGTTTTAGCTGAAGGAAGAATCCCTTAAACCTGGAGAGTTGAGACCTGTGGAATGGGTACCATGCAATATGACTTCAAAGGGTCTTCATTTGCTCACCGAACCTCTCCAATCCTATCACTGCTGCGTTTATGCCCCTGTACACACGCTTGATTCTCTTTCGGAGACATAGCAATCCATAGGTTTTAAGATACTTACTAGTCAGGTACATTCTTAGGCGTTTAATATGGGGTGTTGAGTCCATTTCGTTGAGCAAGGAGTAGCTCTTGTCTATTCCATATTTGGCTTAAGGAACTTTATCTGTGCTCATTTCAATCTCTGGTTTTATGCAGCACCCCAACTCACCTTTCCCCTTAAGCAAGCATAAGTTGGTTTTCTAAATTTGAGACCCTGTTCTGTTTTGTAATCCAGTTCCTGTGTAGCCAAGTTTACATTCCGTGTATTAGTGATATCTTATGATGTTTCTTTTTCTGTGTGACTTCTTTCAGTTAGAATCATCATACCTGAATCCACTCATTATGCTGCTTCGGGCCTGATGACATAGATGTCATTGCTGAGTGATATTGCATTGTACGTAAGTACCACAGCTTCTTCATCCATTTTTCACTTTCTGCGATATTGAACTTGTACCGTAAACGAGGTTCTTGTAAACAGAGCCGTCCCAAACTTTGGGGTGGCTGTGTCTTTTTGATTTTCATTTCCCTAAGCTATAGGACCATAAGTGGAAGTGCCCTAGGCTCTGTTGCTTTGTTTTTTAGATGTTTCAGGAAACACCATACACTTCTCCCGAGTGGCTGTTGGCAATTTACATCCCGCCCGTCAGCATAACAAGGCTCCCAGTTCTCCATGGCCTGTCCTGCCTTTCTGGATTTTACACTTTTTTCAGATGGCCCTTTTGACCGGGGGGAAGTGAGACTTCATTGTAGTGCAGATTTCCTTTGCAAGCTTGCTTGGTTGGCCAAAAAGGGCGTATGCGTTTTTTCCTGAATATATTCAGGAAAAAACGCATACGCCCTTTTTGGCCAAGTGCATCATTGTGGACGTTCTGCCTCTTTTCCTATGCTTTCAATGCAATTCCAGTCTACCTCCTGAAATCGGTTTCCTGCAATTCTGCCCCGCTTTCAAGTCCTCTTGGCAGCCTTACTTCAGTATATTTTTGGACGATAGCTGTCATTTATAACTCTGCAGGTTTGTGAATTACAGTGCCCCTGAGCTCCTTTCTTCAACTCGCTTTCTTGTGAGCTGGCCGCAACACCGCAGGATTGCTTCAGGCCCTAATCTGGTTCCGGCACGGCACGCTGAGCCTTTGGTTAATTCCTCTTCCTGGTGGGAAATGAGAGTTAAATTTGCCCGTCCAGACACCTCCAGCTAGTCTCTCATTGGTTCTCCCTATTCCTGTTCATCTTCCGCAGAAATTGCAAACTGGGCCAAACAGGAGGTTAAAGGCACTGACTCTCCAAGTCGGGAGAGTGTTAGTAAAGCGTCTGGAATGTTGCACCCGAGTACCAGGGGACGAGAACGGAGACATATTTGAACACGTCTCCCGATCACACGGTTGATCATACTCTGGGTTCCACATGCATGTTTTAGCTGAAGGAAGAATCCCTTAAACCTGGAGAGTTGAGACCCGTGGAATGGGTACCATGCAATATGACTTCAAAGGGTCTTCATTTGCTCACCGAACCTCTCCAATCCTATCACTGCTGCGTTTATGCCCCTGTACACACGCTTGATTCTCTTTCGGACACATAGCAATCCATAGGTTTTAAGATACTTACTAGTCAGGTACATTCTTAGGCGTTTAATATGGGGTGTTGAGTCCATTTCGTTGAGCAAGGAGTAGCTCTTGTCTATTCCATATTTGGCTTAAGGAACTTTATCTGTGCTCATTTCAATCTCTGGTTTTATGCAGCACCCCAACTCACCTTTCCCCTTAAGCAAGCATAAGTTGGTTTTCTAAATTTGAGACCCTGTTCTGTTTTGTAATCCAGTTCCTGTGTAGCCAAGTTTACATTCCGTGTATTAGTGATATCTTATGATGTTTCTTTTTCTGTGTGACTTCTTTCAGTTAGAATCATCATACCTGAATCCACTCATTATGCTGCTACGGGCCTGATGACATAGATGTCATTGCTGAGTGATATTGCATTGTACGTAAGTACCACAACTTCTTCATCCATTTTTCACTTTCTGCGATATTGAACTTGTACCGTAAACGAGGTTCTTGTAAACAGAGCCGTCCCAAACTTTGGGGTGGCTGTGTCTTTTTGATTTTCATTTCGCTAAGCTATAGGACCATAAGTGGAAGTGCCCTAGGCTCTGTTGCTTTGTTTTTTAGATGTTTCAGGAAACACCATACACTTCTCCCGAGTGGCTGTTGGCAATTTACATCCCGCCCGTCAGCATAACAAGGCTCCCAGTTCTCCATGGCCTGTCCTGCCTTTCTGGATTTTACACTTTTTTCAGATGGCCCTTTTGACCGGGGGGAAGTGAGACTTCATTGTAGTGCAGATTTCCTTTGCAAGCTTGCTTGGTTGGCCAAAAAGGGCGTATGCGTTTTTTCCTGAATATATTCAGGAAAAAACGCATACGCCCTTTTTGGCCAAGTGCATCATTGTGGACGTTCTGCCTCTTTTCCTATGCTTTCAATGCAATTCCAGTCTACCTCCTGAAATCGGTTTCCTGCAATTCTGCCCCGCTTTCAAGTCCTCTTGGCAGCCTTACTTCAGTATATTTTTGGACGATAGCTGTCATTTATAACTCTGCAGGTTTGTGAATTACAGTGCCCCTGAGCTCCTTTCTTCAACTCGCTTTCTTGTGAGCTGGCCGCAACACCGCAGGATTGCTTCAGGCCCTAATGTGGTTCCGGCACGGCACGCTGAGCCTTTGGTTAATTCCTCTTCCTGGTGGGAAATGAGAGTTAAATTTGCCCGTCCAGACACCTCCAGCTAGTCTCTCATTGGTTCTCCCTATTCCTGTTCATGTTCCGCAGAAATTGCAAACTGGGCCAAACAGGAGGTTAAAGGCACTGACTCTCCAAGTCGGGAGAGTGTTAGTAAAGCGTCTGGAATGTTGCACCCGAGTACCAGGGGACGAGAACGGAGACATATTTGAACACGTCTCCCGATCACACGGTTGATCATACTCTGGGTTCCACATGCATGTTTTAGCTGAAGGAAGAATCCCTTAAACCTGGAGAGTTGAGACCCGTGGAATGGGTACCATGCAATATGACTTCAAAGGGTCTTCATTTGCTCACCGAACCTCTCCAATCCTATCACTGCTGCGTTTATGCCCCTGTACACACGCTTGATTCTCTTTCGGAGACATAGCAATCCATAGGTTTTAAGATACTTACTAGTCAGGTACATTCTTAGGCGTTTAATATGGGGTGTTGAGTCCATTTCGTTGAGCAAGGAGTAGCTCTTGTCTATTCCATATTTGGCTTAAGGAACTTTATCTGTGCTCATTTCAATCTCTGGTTTTATGCAGCACCCCAACTCACCTTTCCCCTTAAGCAAGCATAAGTTGGTTTTCTAAATTTGAGACCCTGTTCTGTTTTGGAATCCAGTTCCTGTGTAGCCAAGTTTACATTCCGTGTATTAGTGATATCTTATGATGTTTCTTTTTCTGTGTGACTTCTTTCAGTTAGAATCATCATACCTGAATCCACTCATTATGCTGCTACGGGCCTGATGACATAGATGTCATTGCTGAGTGATATTGCATTGTACGTAAGTACCACAACTTCTTCATCCATTTTTCACTTTCTGCGATATTGAACTTGTACCGTAAACGAGGTTCTTGTAAACAGAGCCGTCCCAAACTTTGGGGTGGCTGTGTCTTTTTGATTTTCATTTCCCTAAGCTATAGGACCATAAGTGGAAGTGCCCTAGGCTCTGTTGCTTTGTTTTTTAGATGTTTCAGGAAACACCATACACTTCTCCCGAGTGGCTGTTGGCAATTTACATCCCGCCCATCAGCATAACAAGGCTCCCAGTTCTCCATGGCCTGTCCTGCCTTTCTGGATTTTACACTTTTTTCAGATGGCCCTTTTGACCGGGGGGAAGTGAGACTTCATTGTAGTGCAGATTTCCTTTGCAAGCTTGCTTGGTTGGCCAAAAAGGGCGTATGCGTTTTTTCCTGAATATATTCAGGAAAAAACGCATACGCCCTTTTTGGCCAAGTGCATCATTGTGGACGTTCTGCCTCTTTTCCTATGCTTTCAATGCAATTCCAGTCTACCTCCTGAAATCGGTTTCCTGCAATTCTGCCCCGCTTTCAAGTCCTCTTGGCAGCCTTACTTCAGTATATTTTTGGACGATAGCTGTCATTTATAACTCTGCAGGTTTGTGAATTACAGTGCCCCTGAGCTCCTTTCTTCAACTCGCTTTCTTGTGAGCTGGCCGCAACACCGCAGGATTGCTTCAGGCCCTAATGTGGTTCCGGCACGGCACGCTGAGCCTTTGGTTAATTCCTCTTCCTGGTGGGAAATGAGAGTTAAATTTGCCCGTCCAGACACCTCCAGCTAGTCTCTCATTGGTTCTCCCTATTCCTGTTCATCTTCCGCAGAAATTGCAAACTGGGCCAAACAGGAGGTTAAAGGCACTGACTCTCCAAGTCGGGAGAGTGTTAGTAAAGCGTCTGGAATGTTGCACCCGAGTACCAGGGGACGAGAACGGAGACATATTTGAACACGTCTCCCGATCACACGGTTGATCATACTCTGGGTTCCACATGCATGTTTTAGCTGAAGGAAGAATCCCTTAAACCTGGAGAGTTGAGACCCGTGGAATGGGTACCATGCAATATGACTTCAAAGGGTCTTCATTTGCTCACCGAACCTCTCCAATCCTAACACTGCTGCGTTTATGCCCCTGTACACACGCTTGATTCTCTTTCGGAGACATAGCAATCCATAGGTTTTAAGATACTTACTAGTCAGGTACATTCTTAGGCGTTTAATATGGGGTGTTGAGTCCATTTCGTTGAGCAAGGAGTAGCTCTTGTCTATTCCATATTTGGCTTAAGGAACTTTATCTGTGCTCATTTCAATCTCTGGTTTTATGCAGCACCCCAACTCACCTTTCCCCTTAAGCAAGCATAAGTTGGTTTTCTAAATTTGAGACCCTGTTCTGTTTTGTAATCCAGTTCCTGTGTAGCCAAGTTTACATTCCGTGTATTAGTGATATCTTATGATGTTTCTTTTTCTGTGTGACTTCTTTCAGTTAGAATCATCATACCTGAATCCACTCATTATGCTGCTACGGGCCTGATGACATAGATGTCATTGCTGAGTGATATTGCATTGTACGTAAGTACCACAACTTCTTCATCCATTTTTCACTTTCTGCGATATTGAACTTGTACCGTAAACGAGGTTCTTGTAAACAGAGCCGTCCCAAACTTTGGGGTGGCTGTGTCTTTTTGATTTTCATTTCCCTAAGCTATAGGACCATAAGTGGAAGTGCCCTAGGCTCTGTTGCTTTGTTTTTTAGATGTTTCAGGAAACACCATACACTTCTCCCGAGTGGCTGTTGGCAATTTACATCCCGCCCATCAGCATAACAAGGCTCCCAGTTCTCCATGGCCTGTCCTGCCTTTCTGGATTTTACACTTTTTTCAGATGGCCCTTTTGACCGGGGGGAAGTGAGACTTCATTGTAGTGCAGATTTCCTTTGCAAGCTTGCTTGGTTGGCCAAAAAGGGCGTATGCGTTTTTTCCTGAATATATTCAGGAAAAAACGCATACGCCCTTTTTGGCCAAGTGCATCATTGTGGACGTTCTGCCTCTTTTCCTATGCTTTCAATGCAATTCCAGTCTACCTCCTGAAATCGGTTTCCTGCAATTCTGCCCCGCTTTCAAGTCCTCTTGGCAGCCTTACTTCAGTATATTTTTGGACGATAGCTGTCACTTATAACTCTGCAGGTTTGTGAATTACAGTGCCCCTGAGCTCCTTTCTTCAACTCGCTTTCTTGTGAGCTGGCCGCAACACCGCAGGATTGCTTCAGGCCCTAATGTGGTTCCGGCATGGCACGCTGAGCCTTTGGTTAATTCCTCTTCCTGGTGGGAAATGAGAGTTAAATGTGCCCGTCCAGACACCTCCAGCTAGTCTCTCATTGGTTCTCCCTATTCCTGTTCATCTTCCGCAGAAATTGCAAACTGGGCCAAACAGGAGGTTAAAGGCACTGACTCTCCAAGTCGGGAGAGTGTTAGTAAAGCGTCTGGAATGTTGCACCCGAGTACCAGGGGACGAGAACGGAGACATATTTGAACACGTCTCCCGATCACACGGTTGATCATACTCTGGGTTCCACATGCATGTTTTAGCTGAAGGAAGAATCCCTTAAACCTGGAGAGTTGAGACCCGTGGAATGGGTACCATGCAATATGACTTCAAAGGGTCTTCATTTGCTCACCGAACCTCTCCAATCCTATCACTGCTGCGTTTATGCCCCTGTACACACGCTTGATTCTCTTTCGGAGACATAGCAATCCATAGGTTTTAAGATACTTACTAGTCAGGTACATTCTTAGGCGTTTAATATGGGGTGTTGAGTCCATTTCGTTGAGCAAGGAGTAGCTCTTGTCTATTCCATATTTGGCTTAAGGAACTTTATCTGTGCTCATTTCAATCTCTGGTTTTATGCAGCACCCCAACTCACCTTTCCCCTTAAGCAAGCATAAGTTGGTTTTCTAAATTTGAGACCCTGTTCTGTTTTGTAATCCAGTTCCTGTGTAGCCAAGTTTACATTCCGTGTATTAGTGATATCTTATGATGTTTCTTTTTTCTGTGTGACTTCTTTCAGTTAGAATCATCATACCTGAATCCACTCATTATGCTGCTTCGGGCCTGATGACATAGATGTCATTGCTGAGTGATATTGCATTGTACGTAAGTACCACAGCTTCTTCATCCATTTTTCACTTTCTGCGATATTGAACTTGTACCGTAAACGAGGTTCTTGTAAACAGAGCCGTCCCAAACTTTGGGGTGGCTGTGTCTTTTTGATTTTCATTTCCCTAAGCTATAGGACCATAAGTGGAAGTGCCCTAGGCTCTGTTGCTTTGTTTTTTAGATGTTTCAGGAAACACCATACACTTCTCCCGAGTGGCTGTTGGCAATTTACATCCCGCCCGTCAGCATAACAAGGCTCCCAGTTCTCCATGGCCTGTCCTGCCTTTCTGGATTTTACACTTTTTTCAGATGGCCCTTTTGACCGGGGGGAAGTGAGACTTCATTGTAGTGCAGATTTCCTTTGCAAGCTTGCTTGGTTGGCCAAAAAGGGCGTATGCGTTTTTTCCTGAATATATTCAGGAAAAAACGCATACGCCCTTTTTGGCCAAGTGCATCATTGTGGACGTTCTGCCTCTTTTCCTATGCTTTCAATGCAATTCCAGTCTACCTCCTGAAATCGGTTTCCTGCAATTCTGCCCCGCTTTCAAGTCCTCTTGGCAGCCTTACTTCAGTATATTTTTGGACGATAGCTGTCATTTATAACTCTGCAGGTTTGTGAATTACAGTGCCCCTGAGCTCCTTTCTTCAACTCGCTTTCTTGTGAGCTGGCCGCAACACCGCAGGATTGCTTCAGGCCCTAATGTGGTTCCGGCACGGCACGCTGAGCCTTTGGTTAATTCCTCTTCCTGGTGGGAAATGAGAGTTAAATTTGCCCGTCCAGACACCTCCAGCTAGTCTCTCATTGGTTCTCCCTATTCCTGTTCATGTTCCGCAGAAATTGCAAACTGGGCCAAACAGGAGGTTAAAGGCACTGACTCTCCAAGTCGGGAGAGTGTTAGTAAAGCGTCTGGAATGTTGCACCCGAGTACCAGGGGACGAGAACGGAGACATATTTGAACACGTCTCCCGATCACACGGTTGATCATACTCTGGGTTCCACATGCATGTTTTAGCTGAAGGAAGAATCCCTTAAACCTGGAGAGTTGAGACCCGTGGAATGGGTACCATGCAATATGACTTCAAAGGGTCTTCATTTGCTCACCGAACCTCTCCAATCCTATCACTGCTGCGTTTATGCCCCTGTACACACGCTTGATTCTCTTTCGGAGACATAGCAATCCATAGGTTTTAAGATACTTACTAGTCAGGTACATTCTTAGGCATTTAATATGGGGTGTTGAGTCCATTTCGTTGAGCAAGGAGTAGCTCTTGTCTATTCCATATTTGGCTTAAGGAACTTTATCTGTGCTCATTTCAATCTCTGGTTTTATGCAGCACCCCAACTCACCTTTCCCCTTAAGCAAGCATAAGTTGGTTTTCTAAATTTGAGACCCTGTTCTGTTTTGTAATCCAGTTCCTGTGTAGCCAAGTTTACATTCCGTGTATTAGTGATATCTTATGATGTTTCTTTTTCTGTGTGACTTCTTTCAGTTAGAATCATCATACCTGAATCCACTCATTATGCTGCTACGGGCCTGATGACATAGATGTCATTGCTGAGTGATATTGCATTGTACGTAAGTACCACAACTTCTTCATCCATTTTTCACTTTCTGCGATATTGAACTTGTACCGTAAACGAGGTTCTTGTAAACAGAGCCGTCCCAAACTTTGGGGTGGCTGTGTCTTTTTGATTTTCATTTCCCTAAGCTATAGGACCATAAGTGGAAGTGCCCTAGGCTCTGTTGCTTTGTTTTTTAGATGTTTCAGGAAACACCATACACTTCTCCCGAGTGGCTGTTGGCAATTTACATCCCGCCCGTCAGCATAACAAGGCTCCCAGTTCTCCATGGCCTGTCCTGCCTTTCTGGATTTTACACTTTTTTCAGATGGCCCTTTTGACCGGGGGGAAGTGAGACTTCATTGTAGTGCAGATTTCCTTTGCAAGCTTGCTTGGTTGGCCAAAAAGGGCGTATGCGTTTTTTCCTGAATATATTCAGGAAAAAACGCATACGCCCTTTTTGGCCAAGTGCATCATTGTGGACGTTCTGCCTCTTTTCCTATGCTTTCAATGCAATTCCAGTCTACCTCCTGAAATCGGTTTCCTGCAATTCTGCCCCGCTTTCAAGTCCTCTTGGCAGCCTTACTTCAGTATATTTTTGGACGATAGCTGTCATTTATAACTCTGCAGGTTTGTGAATTACAGTGCCCCTGAGCTCCTTTCTTCAACTCGCTTTCTTGTGAGCTGGCCGCAACACCGCAGGATTGCTTCAGGCCCTAATGTGGTTCCGGCACGGCACGCTGAGCCTTTGGTTAATTCCTCTTCCTGGTGGGAAATGAGAGTTAAATTTGCCCGTCCAGACACCTCCAGCTAGTCTCTCATTGGTTCTCCCTATTCCTGTTCATGTTCCGCAGAAATTGCAAACTGGGCCAAACAGGAGGTTAAAGGCACTGACTCTCCAAGTCGGGAGAGTGTTAGTAAAGCGTCTGGAATGTTGCACCCGAGTACCAGGGGACGAGAACGGAGACATATTTGAACACGTCTCCCGATCACACGGTTGATCATACTCTGGGTTCCACATGCATGTTTTAGCTGAAGGAAGAATCCCTTAAACCTGGAGAGTTGAGACCCGTGGAATGGGTACCATGCAATATGACTTCAAAGGGTCTTCATTTGCTCACCGAACCTCTCCAATCCTATCACTGCTGCGTTTATGCCCCTGTACACACGCTTGATTCTCTTTCGGACACATAGCAATCCATAGGTTTTAAGATACTTACTAGTCAGGTACATTCTTAGGCGTTTAATATGGGGTGTTGAGTCCATTTCGTTGAGCAAGGAGTAGCTCTTGTCTATTCCATATTTGGCTTAAGGAACTTTATCTGTGCTCATTTCAATCTCTGGTTTTATGCAGCACCCCAACTCACCTTTCCCCTTAAGCAAGCATAAGTTGGTTTTCTAAATTTGAGACCCTGTTCTGTTTTGGAATCCAGTTCCTGTGTAGCCAAGTTTACATTCCGTGTATTAGTGATATCTTATGATGTTTCTTTTTCTGTGTGACTTCTTTCAGTTAGAATCATCATACCTGAATCCACTCATTATGCTGCTACGGGCCTGATGACATAGATGTCATTGCTGAGTGATATTGCATTGTACGTAAGTACCACAACTTCTTCATCCATTTTTCACTTTCTGCGATATTGAACTTGTACCGTAAACGAGGTTCTTGTAAACAGAGCCGTCCCAAACTTTGGGGTGGCTGTGTCTTTTTGATTTTCATTTCCCTAAGCTATAGGACCATAAGTGGAAGTGCCCTAGGCTCTGTTGCTTTGTTTTTTAGATGTTTCAGGAAACACCATACACTTCTCCCGAGTGGCTGTTGGCAATTTACATCCCGCCCATCAGCATAACAAGGCTCCCAGTTCTCCATGGCCTGTCCTGCCTTTCTGGATTTTACACTTTTTTCAGATGGCCCTTTTGACCGGGGGGAAGTGAGACTTCATTGTAGTGCAGATTTCCTTTGCAAGCTTGCTTGGTTGGCCAAAAAGGGCGTATGCGTTTTTTCCTGAATATATTCAGGAAAAAACGCATACGCCCTTTTTGGCCAAGTGCATCATTGTGGACGTTCTGCCTCTTTTCCTATGCTTTCAATGCAATTCCAGTCTACCTCCTGAAATCGGTTTCCTGCAATTCTGCCCCGCTTTCAAGTCCTCTTGGCAGCCTTACTTCAGTATATTTTTGGACGATAGCTGTCATTTATAACTCTGCAGGTTTGTGAATTACAGTGCCCCTGAGCTCCTTTCTTCAACTCGCTTTCTTGTGAGCTGGCCGCAACACCGCAGGATTGCTTCAGGCCCTAATGTGGTTCCGGCACGGCACGCTGAGCCTTTGGTTAATTCCTCTTCCTGGTGGGAAATGAGAGTTAAATTTGCCCGTCCAGACACCTCCAGCTAGTCTCTCATTGGTTCTCCCTATTCCTGTTCATGTTCCGCAGAAATTGCAAACTGGGCCAAACAGGAGGTTAAAGGCACTGACTCTCCAAGTCGGGAGAGTGTTAGTAAAGCGTCTGGAATGTTGCACCCGAGTACCAGGGGACGAGAACGGAGACATATTTGAACACGTCTCCCGATCACACGGTTGATCATACTCTGGGTTCCACATGCATGTTTTAGCTGAAGGAAGAATCCCTTAAACCTGGAGAGTTGAGACCCGTGGAATGGGTACCATGCAATATGACTTCAAAGGGTCTTCATTTGCTCACCGAACCTCTCCAATCCTAACACTGCTGCGTTTATGCCCCTGTACACACGCTTGATTCTCTTTCGGAGACATAGCAATCCATAGGTTTTAAGATACTTACTAGTCAGGTACATTCTTAGGCGTTTAATATGGGGTGTTGAGTCCATTTCGTTGAGCAAGGAGTAGCTCTTGTCTATTCCATATTTGGCTTAAGGAACTTTATCTGTGCTCATTTCAATCTCTGGTTTTATGCAGCACCCCAACTCACCTTTCCCCTTAAGCAAGCATAAGTTGGTTTTCTAAATTTGAGACCCTGTTCTGTTTTGTAATCCAGTTCCTGTGTAGCCAAGTTTACATTCCGTGTATTAGTGATATCTTATGATGTTTCTTTTTCTGTGTGACTTCTTTCAGTTAGAATCATCATACCTGAATCCACTCATTATGCTGCTACGGGCCTGATGACATAGATGTCATTGCTGAGTGATATTGCATTGTACGTAAGTACCACAACTTCTTCATCCATTTTTCACTTTCTGCGATATTGAACTTGTACCGTAAACGAGGTTCTTGTAAACAGAGCCGTCCCAAACTTTGGGGTGGCTGTGCCTTTTTGATTTTCATTTCCCTAAGCTATTGGACCATAAGTGGAAGTGCCCTAGGCTCTGTTGCTTTGTTTTTTAGATGTCTCAGGAAACACCCTACACTTCTCCCGAGTGGCTGTTGGCAATTTACATCCCGCCCATCAGCATAACAAGGCTCCCAGTTCTCCATGGCCTGTCCTGCCTTTCTGGATTTTACACTTTTTTCAGATGGCCCTTTTGACCGGGGGGAAGTGAGACTTCATTGTAGTGCAGATTTCCTTTGCAAGCTTGCTTGGTTGGCCAAAAAGGGCGTATGCGTTTTTTCCTGAATATATTCAGGAAAAAACGCATACGCCCTTTTTGGCCAAGTGCATCATTGTGGACGTTCTGCCTCTTTTCCTATGCTTTCAATGCAATTCCAGTCTACCTCCTGAAATCGGTTTCCTGC
The DNA here is from genome assembly GCF_963455315.2 of Globicephala melas. Classification (NCBI taxonomy): domain Eukaryota; kingdom Metazoa; phylum Chordata; class Mammalia; order Artiodactyla; family Delphinidae; genus Globicephala; species Globicephala melas. The sequence goes on along the minus strand of NW_027207301.1, from coordinate 544,642 downwards.
AATTCTGCCCCGCTTTCAAGTCCTCTTGGCAGCCTTACTTCAGTATATTTTTGGACGATAGCTGTCATTTATAACTCTGCAGGTTTGTGAATTACAGTGCCCCTGAGCTCCTTTCTTCAACTCGCTTTCTTGTGAGCTGGCCGCAACACCGCAGGATTGCTTCAGGCCCTAATGTGGTTCCGGCACGGCACGCTGAGCCTTTGGTTAATTCCTCTTCCTGGTGGGAAATGAGAGTTAAATTTGCCCGTCCAGACACCTCCAGCTAGTCTCTCATTGGTTCTCCCTATTCCTGTTCATGTTCCGCAGAAATTGCAAACTGGGCCAAACAGGAGGTTAAAGGCACTGACTCTCCAAGTCGGGAGAGTGTTAGTAAAGCGTCTGGAATGTTGCACCCGAGTACCAGGGGACGAGAACGGAGACATATTTGAACACGTCTCCCGATCACACGGTTGATCATACTCTGGGTTCCACATGCATGTTTTAGCTGAAGGAAGAATCCCTTAAACCTGGAGAGTTGAGACCCGTGGAATGGGTACCATGCAATATGACTTCAAAGGGTCTTCATTTGCTCACCGAACCTCTCCAATCCTAACACTGCTGCGTTTATGCCCCTGTACACACGCTTGATTCTCTTTCGGAGACATAGCAATCCATAGGTTTTAAGATACTTACTAGTCAGGTACATTCTTAGGCGTTTAATATGGGGTGTTGAGTCCATTTCGTTGAGCAAGGAGTAGCTCTTGTCTATTCCATATTTGGCTTAAGGAACTTTATCTGTGCTCATTTCAATCTCTGGTTTTATGCAGCACCCCAACTCACCTTTCCCCTTAAGCAAGCATAAGTTGGTTTTCTAAATTTGAGACCCTGTTCTGTTTTGTAATCCAGTTCCTGTGTAGCCAAGTTTACATTCCGTGTATTAGTGATATCTTATGATGTTTCTTTTTCTGTGTGACTTCTTTCAGTTAGAATCATCATACCTGAATCCACTCATTATGCTGCTACGGGCCTGATGACATAGATGTCATTGCTGAGTGATATTGCATTGTACGTAAGTACCACAACTTCTTCATCCATTTTTCACTTTCTGCGATATTGAACTTGTACCGTAAACGAGGTTCTTGTAAACAGAGCCGTCCCAAACTTTGGGGTGGCTGTGTCTTTTTGATTTTCATTTCCCTAAGCTATTGGACCATAAGTGGAAGTGCCCTAGGCTCTGTTGCTTTGTTTTTTAGATGTTTCAGGAAACACCCTACACTTCTCCCGAGTGGCTGTTGGCAATTTACATCCCGCCCATCAGCATAACAAGGCTCCCAGTTCTCCATGGCCTGTCCTGCCTTTCTGGATTTTACACTTTTTTCAGATGGCCCTTTTGACCGGGGGGAAGTGAGACTTCATTGTAGTGCAGATTTCCTTTGCAAGCTTGCTTGGTTGGCCAAAAAGGGCGTATGCGTTTTTTCCTGAATATATTCAGGAAAAAACGCATACGCCCTTTTTGGCCAAGTGCATCATTGTGGACGTTCTGCCTCTTTTCCTATGCTTTCAATGCAATTCCAGTCTACCTCCTGAAATCGGTTTCCTGCAATTCTGCCCCGCTTTCAAGTCCTCTTGGCAGCCTTACTTCAGTATATTTTTGGACGATAGCTGTCATTTATAACTCTGCAGGTTTGTGAATTACAGTGCCCCTGAGCTCCTTTCTTCAACTCGCTTTCTTGTGAGCTGGCCGCAACACCGCAGGATTGCTTCAGGCCCTAATCTGGTTCCGGCACGGCACGCTGAGCCTTTGGTTAATTCCTCTTCCTGGTGGGAAATGAGAGTTAAATTTGCCCGTCCAGACACCTCCAGCTAGTCTCTCATTGGTTCTCCCTATTCCTGTTCATCTTCCGCAGAAATTGCAAACTGGGCCAAACAGGAGGTTAAAGGCACTGACTCTCCAAGTCGGGAGAGTGTTAGTAAAGCGTCTGGAATGTTGCACCCGAGTACCAGGGGACGAGAACGGAGACATATTTGAAGACGTCTCCCGATCACACGGTTGATCATACTCTGGGTTCCACATGCATGTTTTAGCTGAAGGAAGAATCCCTTAAACCTGGAGAGTTGAGACCCGTGGAATGGGTACCATGCAATATGACTTCAAAGGGTCTTCATTTGCTCACCGAACCTCTCCAATCCTAACACTGCTGCGTTTATGCCCCTGTACACACGCTTGATTCTCTTTCGGAGACATAGCAATCCATAGGTTTTAAGATACTTACTAGTCAGGTACATTCTTAGGCGTTTAATATGGGGTGTTGAGTCCATTTCGTTGAGCAAGGAGTAGCTCTTGTCTATTCCATATTTGGCTTAAGGAACTTTATCTGTGCTCATTTCAATCTCTGGTTTTATGCAGCACCCCAACTCACCTTTCCCCTTAAGCAAGCATAAGTTGGTTTTCTAAATTTGAGACCCTGTTCTGTTTTGTAATCCAGTTCCTGTGTAGCCAAGTTTACATTCCGTGTATTAGTGATATCTTATGATGTTTCTTTTTCTGTGTGACTTCTTTCAGTTAGAATCATCATACCTGAATCCACTCATTATGCTGCTACGGGCCTGATGACATAGATGTCATTGCTGAGTGATATTGCATTGTACGTAAGTACCACAACTTCTTCATCCATTTTTCACTTTCTGTGATATTGAACTTGTACCGTAAACGAGGTTCTTGTAAACAGAGCCGTCCCAAACTTTGGGGTGGCTGTGTCTTTTTGATTTTCATTTCGCTAAGCTATAGGACCATAAGTGGAAGTGCCCTAGGCTCTGTTGCTTTGTTTTTTAGATGTTTCAGGAAACACCATACACTTCTCCCGAGTGGCTGTTGGCAATTTACATCCCGCCCATCAGCATAACAAGGCTCCCAGTTCTCCATGGCCTGTCCTGCCTTTCTGGATTTTACACTTTTTTCAGATGGCCCTTTTGACCGGGGGGAAGTGAGACTTCATTGTAGTGCAGATTTCCTTTGCAAGCTTGCTTGGTTGGCCAAAAAGGGCGTATGCGTTTTTTCCTGAATATATTCAGGAAAAAACGCATACGCCCTTTTTGGCCAAGTGCATCATTGTGGACGTTCTGCCTCTTTTCCTATGCTTTCAATGCAATTCCAGTCTACCTCCTGAAATCGGTTTCCTGCAATTCTGCCCCGCTTTCAAGTCCTCTTGGCAGCCTTACTTCAGTATATTTTTGGACGATAGCTGTCATTTATAACTCTGCAGGTTTGTGAATTACAGTGCCCCTGAGCTCCTTTCTTCAACTCGCTTTCTTGTGAGCTGGCCGCAACACCGCAGGATTGCTTCAGGCCCTAATGTGGTTCCGGCACGGCACGCTGAGCCTTTGGTTAATTCCTCTTCCTGGTGGGAAATGAGAGTTAAATTTGCCCGTCCAGACACCTCCAGCTAGTCTCTCATTGGTTCTCCCTATTCCTGTTCATCTTCCGCAGAAATTGCAAACTGGGCCAAACAGGAGGTTAAAGGCACTGACTCTCCAAGTCGGGAGAGTGTTAGTAAAGCGTCTGGAATGTTGCACCCGAGTACCAGGGGACGAGAACGGAGACATATTTGAACACGTCTCCCGATCACACGGTTGATCATACTCTGGGTTCCACATGCATGTTTTAGCTGAAGGAAGAATCCCTTAAACCTGGAGAGTTGAGACCCGTGGAATGGGTACCATGCAATATGACTTCAAAGGGTCTTCATTTGCTCACCGAACCTCTCCAATCCTAACACTGCTGCGTTTATGCCCCTGTACACACGCTTGATTCTCTTTCGGAGACATAGCAATCCATAGGTTTTAAGATACTTACTAGTCAGGTACATTCTTAGGCGTTTAATATGGGGTGTTGAGTCCATTTCGTTGAGCAAGGAGTAGCTCTTGTCTATTCCATATTTGGCTTAAGGAACTTTATCTGTGCTCATTTCAATCTCTGGTTTTATGCAGCACCCCAACTCACCTTTCCCCTTAAGCAAGCATAAGTTGGTTTTCTAAATTTGAGACCCTGTTCTGTTTTGTAATCCAGTTCCTGTGTAGCCAAGTTTACATTCCGTGTATTAGTGATATCTTATGATGTTTCTTTTTCTGTGTGACTTCTTTCAGTTAGAATCATCATACCTGAATCCACTCATTATGCTGCTACGGGCCTGATGACATAGATGTCATTGCTGAGTGATATTGCATTGTACGTAAGTACCACAACTTCTTCATCCATTTTTCACTTTCTGCGATATTGAACTTGTACCGTAAACGAGGTTCTTGTAAACAGAGCCGTCCCAAACTTTGGGGTGGCTGTGTCTTTTTGATTTTCATTTCCCTAAGCTATTGGACCATAAGTGGAAGTGCCCTAGGCTCTGTTGCTTTGTTTTTTAGATGTTTCAGGAAACACCCTACACTTCTCCCGAGTGGCTGTTGGCAATTTACATCCCGCCCATCAGCATAACAAGGCTCCCAGTTCTCCATGGCCTGTCCTGCCTTTCTGGATTTTACACTTTTTTCAGATGGCCCTTTTGACCGGGGGGAAGTGAGACTTCATTGTAGTGCAGATTTCCTTTGCAAGCTTGCTTGGTTGGCCAAAAAGGGCGTATGCGTTTTTTCCTGAATATATTCAGGAAAAAACGCATACGCCCTTTTTGGCCAAGTGCATCATTGTGGACGTTCTGCCTCTTTTCCTATGCTTTCAATGCAATTCCAGTCTACCTCCTGAAATCGGTTTCCTGCAATTCTGCCCCGCTTTCAAGTCCTCTTGGCAGCCTTACTTCAGTATATTTTTGGACGATAGCTGTCATTTATAACTCTGCAGGTTTGTGAATTACAGTGCCCCTGAGCTCCTTTCTTCAACTCGCTTTCTTGTGAGCTGGCCGCAACACCGCAGGATTGCTTCAGGCCCTAATCTGGTTCCGGCACGGCACGCTGAGCCTTTGGTTAATTCCTCTTCCTGGTGGGAAATGAGAGTTAAATTTGCCCGTCCAGACACCTCCAGCTAGTCTCTCATTGGTTCTCCCTATTCCTGTTCATCTTCCGCAGAAATTGCAAACTGGGCCAAACAGGAGGTTAAAGGCACTGACTCTCCAAGTCGGGAGAGTGTTAGTAAAGCGTCTGGAATGTTGCACCCGAGTACCAGGGGACGAGAACGGAGACATATTTGAAGACGTCTCCCGATCACACGGTTGATCATACTCTGGGTTCCACATGCATGTTTTAGCTGAAGGAAGAATCCCTTAAACCTGGAGAGTTGAGACCCGTGGAATGGGTACCATGCAATATGACTTCAAAGGGTCTTCATTTGCTCACCGAACCTCTCCAATCCTAACACTGCTGCGTTTATGCCCCTGTACACACGCTTGATTCTCTTTCGGAGACATAGCAATCCATAGGTTTTAAGATACTTACTAGTCAGGTACATTCTTAGGCGTTTAATATGGGGTGTTGAGTCCATTTCGTTGAGCAAGGAGTAGCTCTTGTCTATTCCATATTTGGCTTAAGGAACTTTATCTGTGCTCATTTCAATCTCTGGTTTTATGCAGCACCCCAACTCACCTTTCCCCTTAAGCAAGCATAAGTTGGTTTTCTAAATTTGAGACCCTGTTCTGTTTTGTAATCCAGTTCCTGTGTAGCCAAGTTTACATTCCGTGTATTAGTGATATCTTATGATGTTTCTTTTTCTGTGTGACTTCTTTCAGTTAGAATCATCATACCTGAATCCACTCATTATGCTGCTACGGGCCTGATGACATAGATGTCATTGCTGAGTGATATTGCATTGTACGTAAGTACCACAACTTCTTCATCCATTTTTCACTTTCTGTGATATTGAACTTGTACCGTAAACGAGGTTCTTGTAAACAGAGCCGTCCAAAACTTTGGGGTGGCTGTGTCTTTTTGATTTTCATTTCGCTAAGCTATAGGACCATAAGTGGAAGTGCCCTAGGCTCTGTTGCTTTGTTTTTTAGATGTTTCAGGAAACACCATACACTTCTCCCGAGTGGCTGTTGGCAATTTACATCCCGCCCATCAGCATAACAAGGCTCCCAGTTCTCCATGGCCTGTCCTGCCTTTCTGGATTTTACACTTTTTTCAGATGGCCCTTTTGACCGGGGGGAAGTGAGACTTCATTGTAGTGCAGATTTCCTTTGCAAGCTTGCTTGGTTGGCCAAAAAGGGCGTATGCGTTTTTTCCTGAATATATTCAGGAAAAAACGCATACGCCCTTTTTGGCCAAGTGCATCATTGTGGACGTTCTGCCTCTTTTCCTATGCTTTAAATGCAATTCCAGTCTACCTCCTGAAATCGGTTTCCTGCAATTCTGCCCCGCTTTCAAGTCCTCTTGGCAGCCTTACTTCAGTATATTTTTGGACGATAGCTGTCATTTATAACTCTGCAGGTTTGTGAATTACAGTGCCCCTGAGCTCCTTTCTTCAACTCGCTTTCTTGTGAGCTGGCCGCAACACCGCAGGATTGCTTCAGACCCTAATGTGGTTCCGGCACGGCACGCTGAGCCTTTGGTTAATTCCTCTTCCTGGTGGGAAATGAGAGTTAAATTTGCCCGTCCAGACACCTCCAGCTAGTCTCTCATTGGTTCTCCCTATTCCTGTTCATCTTCCGCAGAAATTGCAAACTGGGCCAAACAGGAGGTTAAAGGCACTGACTCTCCAAGTCGGGAGAGTGTTAGTAAAGCGTCTGGAATGTTGCACCCGAGTACCAGGGGACGAGAACGGAGACATATTTGAACACGTCTCCCGATCACACGGTTGATCATACTCTGGGTTCCACATGCATGTTTTAGCTGAAGGAAGAATCCCTTAAACCTGGAGAGTTGAGACCCGTGGAATGGGTACCATGCAATATGACTTCAAAGGGTCTTCATTTGCTCACCGAACCTCTCCAATCCTAACACTGCTGCGTTTATGCCCCTGTACACATGCTTGATTCTCTTTCGGAGACATAGCAATCCATAGGTTTTAAGATACTTACTAGTCAGGTACATTCTTAGGCGTTTAATATGGGGTGTTGAGTCCATTTCGTTGAGCAAGGAGTAGCTCTTGTCTATTCCATATTTGGCTTAAGGAACTTTATCTGTGCTCATTTCAATCTCTGGTTTTATGCAGCACCCCAACTCACCTTTCCCCTTAAGCAAGCATAAGTTGGTTTTCTAAATTTGAGACCCTGTTCTGTTTTGTAATCCAGTTCCTGTGTAGCCAAGTTTACATTCCGTGTATTAGTGATATCTTATGATGTTTCTTTTTCTGTGTGACTTCTTTCAGTTAGAATCATCATACCTGAATCCACTCATTATGCTGCTACGGGCCTGATGACATAGATGTCATTGCTGAGTGATATTGCATTGTACGTAAGTACCACAACTTCTTCATCCATTTTTCACTTTCTGTGATATTGAACTTGTACCGTAAACGAGGTTCTTGTAAACAGAGCCGTCCCAAACTTTGGGGTGGCTGTGTCTTTTTGATTTTCATTTCGCTAAGCTATAGGACCATAAGTGGAAGTGCCCTAGGCTCTGTTGCTTTGTTTTTTAGATGTTTCAGGAAACACCATACACTTCTCCCGAGTGGCTGTTGGCAATTTACATCCCGCCCATCAGCATAACAAGGCTCCCAGTTCTCCATGGCCTGTCCTGCCTTTCTGGATTTTACACTTTTTTCAGATGGCCCTTTTGACCGGGGGGAAGTGAGACTTCATTGTAGTGCAGATTTCCTTTGCAAGCTTGCTTGGTTGGCCAAAAAGGGCGTATGCGTTTTTTCCTGAATATATTCAGGAAAAAACGCATACGCCCTTTTTGGCCAAGTGCATCATTGTGGACGTTCTGCCTCTTTTCCTATGCTTTCAATGCAATTCCAGTCTACCTCCTGAAATCGGTTTCCTGCAATTCTGCCCCGCTTTCAAGTCCTCTTGGCAGCCTTACTTCAGTATATTTTTGGACGATAGCTGTCATTTATAACTCTGCAGGTTTGTGAATTACAGTGCCCCTGAGCTCCTTTCTTCAACTCGCTTTCTTGTGAGCTGGCCGCAACACCGCAGGATTGCTTCAGGCCCTAATGTGGTTCCGGCACGGCACGCTGAGCCTTTGGTTAATTCCTCTTCCTGGTGGGAAATGAGAGTTAAATTTGCCCGTCCAGACACCTCCAGCTAGTCTCTCATTGGTTCTCCCTATTCCTGTTCATGTTCCGCAGAAATTGCAAACTGGGCCAAACAGGAGGTTAAAGGCACTGACTCTCCAAGTCGGGAGAGTGTTAGTAAAGCGTCTGGAATGTTGCACCCGAGTACCAGGGGACGAGAACGGAGACATATTTGAACACGTCTCCCGATCACACGGTTGATCATACTCTGGGTTCCACATGCATGTTTTAGCTGAAGGAAGAATCCCTTAAACCTGGAGAGTTGAGACCCGTGGAATGGGTACCATGCAATATGACTTCAAAGGGTCTTCATTTGCTCACCGAACCTCTCCAATCCTAACACTGCTGCGTTTATGCCCCTGTACACACGCTTGATTCTCTTTCGGAGACATAGCAATCCATAGGTTTTAAGATACTTACTAGTCAGGTACATTCTTAGGCGTTTAATATGGGGTGTTGAGTCCATTTCGTTGAGCAAGGAGTAGCTCTTGTCTATTCCATATTTGGCTTAAGGAACTTTATCTGTGCTCATTTCAATCTCTGGTTTTATGCAGCACCCCAACTCACCTTTCCCCTTAAGCAAGCATAAGTTGGTTTTCTAAATTTGAGACCCTGTTCTGTTTTGTAATCCAGTTCCTGTGTAGCCAAGTTTACATTCCGTGTATTAGTGATATCTTATGATGTTTCTTTTTCTGTGTGACTTCTTTCAGTTAGAATCATCATACCTGAATCCACTCATTATGCTGCTACGGGCCTGATGACATAGATGTCATTGCTGAGTGATATTGCATTGTACGTAAGTACCACAACTTCTTCATCCATTTTTCACTTTCTGCGATATTGAACTTGTACCGTAAACGAGGTTCTTGTAAACAGAGCCGTCCCAAACTTTGGGGTGGCTGTGTCTTTTTGATTTTCATTTCCCTAAGCTATTGGACCATAAGTGGAAGTGCCCTAGGCTCTGTTGCTTTGTTTTTTAGATGTTTCAGGAAACACCCTACACTTCTCCCGAGTGGCTGTTGGCAATTTACATCCCGCCCATCAGCATAACAAGGCTCCCAGTTCTCCATGGCCTGTCCTGCCTTTCTGGATTTTACACTTTTTTCAGATGGCCCTTTTGACCGGGGGGAAGTGAGACTTCATTGTAGTGCAGATTTCCTTTGCAAGCTTGCTTGGTTGGCCAAAAAGGGCGTATGCGTTTTTTCCTGAATATATTCAGGAAAAAACGCATACGCCCTTTTTGGCCAAGTGCATCATTGTGGACGTTCTGCCTCTTTTCCTATGCTTTCAATGCAATTCCAGTCTACCTCCTGAAATCGGTTTCCTGCAATTCTGCCCCGCTTTCAAGTCCTCTTGGCAGCCTTACTTCAGTATATTTTTGGACGATAGCTGTCATTTATAACTCTGCAGGTTTGTGAATTACAGTGCCCCTGAGCTCCTTTCTTCAACTCGCTTTCTTGTGAGCTGGCCGCAACACCGCAGGATTGCTTCAGGCCCTAATCTGGTTCCGGCACGGCACGCTGAGCCTTTGGTTAATTCCTCTTCCTGGTGGGAAATGAGAGTTAAATTTGCCCGTCCAGACACCTCCAGCTAGTCTCTCATTGGTTCTCCCTATTCCTGTTCATCTTCCGCAGAAATTGCAAACTGGGCCAAACAGGAGGTTAAAGGCACTGACTCTCCAAGTCGGGAGAGTGTTAGTAAAGCGTCTGGAATGTTGCACCCGAGTACCAGGGGACGAGAACGGAGACATATTTGAAGACGTCTCCCGATCACACGGTTGATCATACTCTGGGTTCCACATGCATGTTTTAGCTGAAGGAAGAATCCCTTAAACCTGGAGAGTTGAGACCCGTGGAATGGGTACCATGCAATATGACTTCAAAGGGTCTTCATTTGCTCACCGAACCTCTCCAATCCTAACACTGCTGCGTTTATGCCCCTGTACACACGCTTGATTCTCTTTCGGAGACATAGCAATCCATAGGTTTTAAGATACTTACTAGTCAGGTACATTCTTAGGCGTTTAATATGGGGTGTTGAGTCCATTTCGTTGAGCAAGGAGTAGCTCTTGTCTATTCCATATTTGGCTTAAGGAACTTTATCTGTGCTCATTTCAATCTCTGGTTTTATGCAGCACCCCAACTCACCTTTCCCCTTAAGCAAGCATAAGTTGGTTTTCTAAATTTGAGACCCTGTTCTGTTTTGTAATCCAGTTCCTGTGTAGCCAAGTTTACATTCCGTGTATTAGTGATATCTTATGATGTTTCTTTTTCTGTGTGACTTCTTTCAGTTAGAATCATCATACCTGAATCCACTCATTATGCTGCTACGGGCCTGATGACATAGATGTCATTGCTGAGTGATATTGCATTGTACGTAAGTACCACAACTTCTTCATCCATTTTTCACTTTCTGTGATATTGAACTTGTACCGTAAACGAGGTTCTTGTAAACAGAGCCGTCCAAAACTTTGGGGTGGCTGTGTCTTTTTGATTTTCATTTCGCTAAGCTATAGGACCATAAGTGGAAGTGCCCTAGGCTCTGTTGCTTTGTTTTTTAGATGTTTCAGGAAACACCATACACTTCTCCCGAGTGGCTGTTGGCAATTTACATCCCGCCCATCAGCATAACAAGGCTCCCAGTTCTCCATGGCCTGTCCTGCCTTTCTGGATTTTACACTTTTTTCAGATGGCCCTTTTGACCGGGGGGAAGTGAGACTTCATTGTAGTGCAGATTTCCTTTGCAAGCTTGCTTGGTTGGCCAAAAAGGGCGTATGCGTTTTTTCCTGAATATATTCAGGAAAAAACGCATACGCCCTTTTTGGCCAAGTGCATCATTGTGGACGTTCTGCCTCTTTTCCTATGCTTTAAATGCAATTCCAGTCTACCTCCTGAAATCGGTTTCCTGCAATTCTGCCCCGCTTTCAAGTCCTCTTGGCAGCCTTACTTCAGTATATTTTTGGACGATAGCTGTCATTTATAACTCTGCAGGTTTGTGAATTACAGTGCCCCTGAGCTCCTTTCTTCAACTCGCTTTCTTGTGAGCTGGCCGCAACACCGCAGGATTGCTTCAGACCCTAATGTGGTTCCGGCACGGCACGCTGAGCCTTTGGTTAATTCCTCTTCCTGGTGGGAAATGAGAGTTAAATTTGCCCGTCCAGACACCTCCAGCTAGTCTCTCATTGGTTCTCCCTATTCCTGTTCATCTTCCGCAGAAATTGCAAACTGGGCCAAACAGGAGGTTAAAGGCACTGACTCTCCAAGTCGGGAGAGTGTTAGTAAAGCGTCTGGAATGTTGCACCCGAGTACCAGGGGACGAGAACGGAGACATATTTGAACACGTCTCCCGATCACACGGTTGATCATACTCTGGGTTCCACATGCATGTTTTAGCTGAAGGAAGAATCCCTTAAACCTGGAGAGTTGAGACCCGTGGAATGGGTACCATGCAATATGACTTCAAAGGGTCTTCATTTGCTCACCGAACCTCTCCAATCCTAACACTGCTGCGTTTATGCCCCTGTACACATGCTTGATTCTCTTTCGGAGACATAGCAATCCATAGGTTTTAAGATACTTACTAGTCAGGTACATTCTTAGGCGTTTAATATGGGGTGTTGAGTCCATTTCGTTGAGCAAGGAGTAGCTCTTGTCTATTCCATATTTGGCTTAAGGAACTTTATCTGTGCTCATTTCAATCTCTGGTTTTATGCAGCACCCCAACTCATCTTTCCCCTTAAGCAAGCATAAGTTGGTTTTCTAAATTTGAGACCCTGTTCTGTTTTGTAATCCAGTTCCTGTGTAGCCAAGTTTACATTCCGTGTATTAGTGATATCTTATGATGTTTCTTTTTCTGTGTGACTTCTTTCAGTTAGAATCATCATACCTGAATCCACTCATTATGCTGCTACGGGCCTGATGACATAGATGTCATTGCTGAGTGATATTGCATTGTATGTAAGTACCACAACTTCTTCATCCATTTTTCACTTTCTGCGATATTGAACTTGTACCGTAAACGAGGTTCTTGTAAACAGAGCCGTCCCAAACTTTGGGGTGGCTGTGTCTTTTTGATTTTCATTTCCCTAAGCTATAGGACCATAAGTGGAAGTGCCCTAGGCTCTGTTGCTTTGTTTTTTAGATGTTTCAGGAAACACCATACACTTCTCCCGAGTGGCTGTTGGCAATTTACATCCCGCCCATCAGCATAACAAGGCTCCCAGTTCTCCATGGCCTGTCCTGCCTTTCTGGATTTTACACTTTTTTCAGATGGCCCTTTTGACCGGGGGGAAGTGAGACTTCATTGTAGTGCAGATTTCCTTTGCAAGCTTGCTTGGTTGGCCAAAAAGGGCGTATGCGTTTTTTCCTGAATATATTCAGGAAAAAACGCATACGCCCTTTTTGGCCAAGTGCATCATTGTGGACGTTCTGCCTCTTTTCCTATGCTTTCAATGCAATTCCAGTCTACCTCCTGAAATCGGTTTCCTGCAATTCTGCCCCGCTTTCAAGTACTCTTGGCAGCCTTACTTCAGTATATTTTTGGACGATAGCTGTCATTTATAACTCTGCAGGTTTGTGAATTACAGTGCCCCTGAGCTCCTTTCTTCAACTCGCTTTCTTGTGAGCTGGCCGCAACACCGCAGGATTGCTTCAGGCCCTAATCTGGTTCCGGCACGGCACGCTGAGCCTTTGGTTAATTCCTCTTCCTGGTGGGAAATGAGAGTTAAATTTGCCCGTCGAGACACCTCCAGCTAGTCTCTCATTGGTTCTCCCTATTCCTGTTCATCTTCCGCAGAAATTGCAAACTGGGCCAAACAGGAGGTTAAAGGCACTGACTCTCCAAGTCGGGAGAGTGTTAGTAAAGCGTCTGGAATGTTGCACCCGAGTACCAGGGGATGAGAACGGAGACATATTTGAAGATGTCTCCCGATCACACGGTTGATCATACTCTGGGTTCCACATGCATGTTTTCGCTGAAGGAGGAATCCCTTAAACCTGGAGTGTTGAGACCCGTGGAATGGGTACCATGCAATATGACTTCAAAGGGTCTTCATTTGCTCACCGAACCTCTCCAATCCTATCACTGCTGCGTTTATGTCCCCGTACACACGCTTGATTCTCTTTCGGAGACATAGCAATCCATAGGTTTTAAGATACTTACTAGTCAGGTACATTCTTAGGCGTTTAATATGGGGTGTTGAGTCCATTTCGTTGAGCAAGGAGTAGCTCTTGTCTATTCCATATTTGGCTTAAGGAACTTTATCTGTGCTCATTTCAATCTCTGGTTTTATGCAGCACCCCAACTCACCTTTCCCCTTAAGCAAGCATAAGTTGGTTTTCTAAATTTGAGACCCTGTTCTGTTTTGTAATCCAGTTCCTGTGTAGCCAAGTTTACATTCCGTGTATTAGTGATATCTTATGATGTTTCTTTTTCTGTGTGACTTCTTTCAGTTAGAATCATCATACCTGAATCCACTCATTATGCTGCTACGGGCCTGATGACATAGATGTCATTGCTGAGTGATATTGCATTGTACGTAAGTACCACAACTTCTTCATCCATTTTTCACTTTCTGCGATATTGAACTTGTACCGTAAACGAGGTTCTTGTAAACAGAGCCGTCCCAAACTTTGGGGTGGCTGTGTCTTTTTGATTTTCATTTCCCTAAGCTATTGGACCATAAGTGGAAGTGCCCTAGGCTCTGTTGCTTTGTTTTTTAGATGTTTCAGGAAACACCCTACACTTCTCCCGAGTGGCTGTTGGCAATTTACATCCCGCCCATCAGCATAACAAGGCTCCCAGTTCTCCATGGCCTGTCCTGCCTTTCTGGATTTTACACTTTTTTCAGATGGCCCTTTTGACCGGGGGGAAGTGAGACTTCATTGTAGTGCAGATTTCCTTTGCAAGCTTGCTTGGTTGGCCAAAAAGGGCGTATGCGTTTTTTCCTGAATATATTCAGGAAAAAACGCATACGCCCTTTTTGGCCAAGTGCATCATTGTGGACGTTCTGCCTCTTTTCCTATGCTTTCAATGCAATTCCAGTCTACCTCCTGAAATCGGTTTCCTGCAATTCTGCCCCGCTTTCAAGTCCTCTTGGCAGCCTTACTTCAGTATATTTTTGGACGATAGCTGTCATTTATAACTCTGCAGGTTTGTGAATTACAGTGCCCCTGAGCTCCTTTCTTCAACTCGCTTTCTTGTGAGCTGGCCGCAACACCGCAGGATTGCTTCAGGCCCTAATGTGGTTCCGGCACGGCACGCTGAGCCTTTGGTTAATTCCTCTTCCTGGTGGGAAATGAGAGTTAAATTTGCCCGTCCAGACACCTCCAGCTAGTCTCTCATTGGTTCTCCCTATTCCTGTTCATCTTCCGCAGAAATTGCAAACTGGGCCAAACAGGAGGTTAAAGGCACTGACTCTCCAAGTCGGGAGAGTGTTAGTAAAGCGTCTGGAATGTTGCACCCGAGTACCAGGGGACGAGAACGGAGACATATTTGAAGACGTCTCCCGATCACACGGTTGATCATACTCTGGGTTCCACATGCATGTTTTAGCTGAAGGAAGAATCCCTTAAACCTGGAGAGTTGAGACCCGTGGAATGGGTACCATGCAATATGACTTCAAAGGGTCTTCATTTGCTCACCGAACCTCTCCAATCCTAACACTGCTGCGTTTATGCCCCTGTACACACGCTTGATTCTCTTTCGGAGACATAGCAATCCATAGGTTTTAAGATACTTACTAGTCAGGTACATTCTTAGGCGTTTAATATGGGGTGTTGAGTCCATTTCGTTGAGCAAGGAGTAGCTCTTGTCTATTCCATATTTGGCTTAAGGAACTTTATCTGTGCTCATTTCAATCTCTGGTTTTATGCAGCACCCCAACTCACCTTTCCCCTTAAGCAAGCATAAGTTGGTTTTCTAAATTTGAGACCCTGTTCTGTTTTGTAATCCAGTTCCTGTGTAGCCAAGTTTACATTCCGTGTATTAGTGATATCTTATGATGTTTCTTTTTCTGTGTGACTTCTTTCAGTTAGAATCATCATACCTGAATCCACTCATTATGCTGCTACGGGCCTGATGACATAGATGTCATTGCTGAGTGATATTGCATTGTACGTAAGTACCACAACTTCTTCATCCATTTTTCACTTTCTGTGATATTGAACTTGTACCGTAAACGAGGTTCTTGTAAACAGAGCCGTCCAAAACTTTGGGGTGGCTGTGTCTTTTTGATTTTCATTTCGCTAAGCTATAGGACCATAAGTGGAAGTGCCCTAGGCTCTGTTGCTTTGTTTTTTAGATGTTTCAGGAAACACCATACACTTCTCCCGAGTGGCTGTTGGCAATTTACATCCCGCCCATCAGCATAACAAGGCTCCCACTTCTCCATGGCCTGTCCTGCCTTTCTGGATTTTACACTTTTTTCAGATGGCCCTTTTGACCGGGGGGAAGTGAGACTTCATTGTAGTGCAGATTTCCTTTGCAAGCTTGCTTGGTTGGCCAAAAAGGGCGTATGCGTTTTTTCCTGAATATATTCAGGAAAAAACGCATACGCCCTTTTTGGCCAAGTGCATCATTGTGGACGTTCTGCCTCTTTTCCTATGCTTTAAATGCAATTCCAGTCTACCTCCTGAAATCGGTTTCCTGCAATTCTGCCCCGCTTTCAAGTCCTCTTGGCAGCCTTACTTCAGTATATTTTTGGACGATAGCTGTCATTTATAACTCTGCAGGTTTGTGAATTACAGTGCCCCTGAGCTCCTTTCTTCAACTCGCTTTCTTGTGAGCTGGCCGCAACACCGCAGGATTGCTTCAGACCCTAATGTGGTTCCGGCACGGCACGCTGAGCCTTTGGTTAATTCCTCTTCCTGGTGGGAAATGAGAGTTAAATTTGCCCGTCCAGACACCTCCAGCTAGTCTCTCATTGGTTCTCCCTATTCCTGTTCATCTTCCGCAGAAATTGCAAACTGGGCCAAACAGGAGGTTAAAGGCACTGACTCTCCAAGTCGGGAGAGTGTTAGTAAAGCGTCTGGAATGTTGCACCCGAGTACCAGGGGACGAGAACGGAGACATATTTGAACACGTCTCCCGATCACACGGTTGATCATACTCTGGGTTCCACATGCATGTTTTAGCTGAAGGAAGAATCCCTTAAACCTGGAGAGTTGAGACCCGTGGAATGGGTACCATGCAATATGACTTCAAAGGGTCTTCATTTGCTCACCGAACCTCTCCAATCCTAACACTGCTGCGTTTATGCCCCTGTACACATGCTTGATTCTCTTTCGGAGACATAGCAATCCATAGGTTTTAAGATACTTACTAGTCAGGTACATTCTTAGGCGTTTAATATGGGGTGTTGAGTCCATTTCGTTGAGCAAGGAGTAGCTCTTGTCTATTCCATATTTGGCTTAAGGAACTTTATCTGTGCTCATTTCAATCTCTGGTTTTATGCAGCACCCCAACTCATCTTTCCCCTTAAGCAAGCATAAGTTGGTTTTCTAAATTTGAGACCCTGTTCTGTTTTGTAATCCAGTTCCTGTGTAGCCAAGTTTACATTCCGTGTATTAGTGATATCTTATGATGTTTCTTTTTCTGTGTGAC
Organism: Globicephala melas; assembly: GCF_963455315.2. Lineage (NCBI taxonomy): Eukaryota > Metazoa > Chordata > Mammalia > Artiodactyla > Delphinidae > Globicephala > Globicephala melas. The sequence continues at coordinate 527,889 of NW_027207301.1, read as the reverse complement.
TTCTTTCAGTTAGAATCATCATACCTGAATCCACTCATTATGCTGCTACGGGCCTGATGACATAGATGTCATTGCTGAGTGATATTGCATTGTATGTAAGTACCACAACTTCTTCATCCATTTTTCACTTTCTGCGATATTGAACTTGTACCGTAAACGAGGTTCTTGTAAACAGAGCCGTCCCAAACTTTGGGGTGGCTGTGTCTTTTTGATTTTCATTTCCCTAAGCTATAGGACCATAAGTGGAAGTGCCCTAGGCTCTGTTGCTTTGTTTTTTAGATGTTTCAGGAAACACCATACACTTCTCCCGAGTGGCTGTTGGCAATTTACATCCCGCCCATCAGCATAACAAGGCTCCCAGTTCTCCATGGCCTGTCCTGCCTTTCTGGATTTTACACTTTTTTCAGATGGCCCTTTTGACCGGGGGGAAGTGAGACTTCATTGTAGTGCAGATTTCCTTTGCAAGCTTGCTTGGTTGGCCAAAAAGGGCGTATGCGTTTTTTCCTGAATATATTCAGGAAAAAACGCATACGCCCTTTTTGGCCAAGTGCATCATTGTGGACGTTCTGCCTCTTTTCCTATGCTTTCAATGCAATTCCAGTCTACCTCCTGAAATCGGTTTCCTGCAATTCTGCCCCGCTTTCAAGTACTCTTGGCAGCCTTACTTCAGTATATTTTTGGACGATAGCTGTCATTTATAACTCTGCAGGTTTGTGAATTACAGTGCCCCTGAGCTCCTTTCTTCAACTCGCTTTCTTGTGAGCTGGCCGCAACACCGCAGGATTGCTTCAGGCCCTAATCTGGTTCCGGCACGGCACGCTGAGCCTTTGGTTAATTCCTCTTCCTGGTGGGAAATGAGAGTTAAATTTGCCCGTCGAGACACCTCCAGCTAGTCTCTCATTGGTTCTCCCTATTCCTGTTCATCTTCCGCAGAAATTGCAAACTGGGCCAAACAGGAGGTTAAAGGCACTGACTCTCCAAGTCGGGAGAGTGTTAGTAAAGCGTCTGGAATGTTGCACCCGAGTACCAGGGGACGAGAATGGAGACATATTTGAAGACGTCTCCCGATCACACGGTAGATCGTACTCTGGGTTCCACATGCATGTTTTAGCTGAAGGAAGAATCCCTTAAACCTGGAGAGTTGAGACCCGTGGAATGGGTACCATGCAATATGACTTCAAAGGGTCTTCATTTGCTCACCGAACCTCTCCAATCCTATCACTGCTGCGTGTATGCCCCTGTACACACGCTTGATTCTCTTTCGGAGACATAGCAATCCATAGGTTTTAAGATACTTACTAGTCAGGTACATTCTTAGGCGTTTAATGTGGGGTGTTGAGTGCATTTCGTTGAGCAAGGAGTAGCTCTTGTCTATTCCATATTTGGCTTAAGGAACTTACTCTGTGCTCATTTCAATCTCTGGTTTTATGCAGCACCCCAACTCACCTTTCCCCTTAAGCAAGCATAAGTTGGTTTTCTAAATTTGAGACCCTGTTCTGTTTTGTAATCCAGTTCCTGTGTAGCCAAGTTTACATTCCGTGTATTAGTGATATCTTATGATGTTTCTTTTTCTGTGTGACTTCTTTCAGTTAGAATCATCATACCTGAATCCACTCATTATGCTGCTACGGGCCTGATGACATAGATGTCATTGCTGAGTGATATTGCATTGTACGTAAGTACCACAACTTCTTCATCATTTCTCACTTTCTGCGATATTGAACTTGTACCGTAAACGAGGTTCTTGTAAACAGAGCCGTCCCAAACTTTGGGGTGGCTGTGTCTTTTTGATTTTCATTTCCCTAAGCTATAGGACCATAAGTGGAAGTGCCCTAGGCTCTGTTGCTTTGTTTTTTAGATGTTTCAGGAAACACCATACACTTCTCCCGAGTGGCTGTTGGCAATTTACATCCCGCCCATCAGCATAACAAGGCTCCCAGTTCTCCATGGTCTGTCCTGCCTTTCTGGATTTTACACTTTTTTCAGATGGCCCTTTTGACCGGGGGGAAGTGAGACTTCATTGTAGTGAAGATTTCCTTTGCAAACTTGCTTGGTTGGCCAAAAAGGGCGTATGCGTTTTTTCCTGAATATATTCAGGAAAAAACGCATACGACCTTTTTGGCCAAGTGCATCATTGTGGACGTTCTGCCTCTTTTCCTATGCTTTCAATGCAATTCCAGTCTACCTCCTGAAATCGGTTTCCTGCAATTCTGCCCCGCTTTCAAGTCCTCTTGGCAGCCTTACTTCAGTATATTTTTGGACGATAGCTGTCATTTATAACTCTGCAGGTTTGTGAATTACAGTGCCCCTGAGCTCCTTTCTTCAACTCGCTTTCTTGTGAGCTGGCCGCAACACCGCAGGATTGCTTCAGGCCCTAATCTGGTTGCAGCACGGCACGCTGAGCCTTTGGTTAATTCCTCTTCCTGGTGGGAAATGAGAGTTAAATTTGCCCGTCCAGACACCTCCAGCTAGTCTCTCATTGGTTCTCCCTATTCCTGTTCATCTTCCACAGAAATTGCAAACTGGGCCAAACAGGAGGTTAAAGGCACTGACTCTCCAAGTCGGGAGAGTGTTAGTAAAGCGTCTGGAATGTTGCACCCGAGTACCAGGGGACGAGAATTGAGACATATTTGAAGACGTCTCCCGATCACACGGTTGATCGTACTCTGGGTTCCACATGCATGTTTTAGCTGAAGGAAGAATCCCTTAAACCTGGAGAGTTGAGACCCGTGGAATGGGTACCATGCAATATGACTTCAAAGGGTCTTCATTAGCTCACCGAACCTCTCCAATCCTATCACTGCTGCGTTTATGCCCCTGTACACACGCTTGATTCTCTTTTGGAGACATAGCAATCCATAGGTTTTAATATACTTACTAGTCAGGTACATTCTTAGGCGTTTAATATGGGGTGTTGAGTCCATTTCGTTGAGCAACGAGTAGCACTTGTCTATTCCATATTTGGCTTAAGCAACTTTATCTGTGCTCATTTCAATCTCTGGTTTTATGCAGCACCCCAACTCACCTTTCCCCTTAAGCAAGCATAAGTTGGTTTTCTAAATTTGAGACCCTGTTCTGTTTTGTAATCCAGTTCCTGTGTAGCCAAGTTTACATTCCGTGTATTAGTGATATCTTATGATGTTTCTTTTTCTGTGTGACTTATTTCAGTTAGAATCATCATACCTGAATCCACTCATTATGCTGCTACGGGCCTGATGACATAGATGTCATTGCTGAGTGATATTGCATTGTACGTAAGTACCACAACTTCTTCATCCATTTTTCACTTTCTGCGATATTGAACTTGTACCGTAAACGAGGTTCTTGTAAACAGAGCCGTCCCAAACTTTGGGGTGGCTGTGTCTTTTTGATTTTCATTTCCCTAAGCTATAGGACCATAAGTGGAAGTGCCCTAGGCTCTGTTGCTTTGTTTTTTAGATGTTTCAGGAAACACCATACACTTCTCCCGAGCGGCTGTTGGCAATTTACATCCCGCCCATCAGCATAACAAGGCTCCCAGTTCTCCATGGCCTGTCCTGCCTTTCTGGATTTTACACTTTTTTCAGATGGCCCTTTTGACCGGGGGGAAGTGAGACTTCATTGTAGTGCAGATTTCCTTTGCAAGCTTGCTTGGTTGGCCAAAAAGGGCGTATGCGTTTTTTCCTGAATATATTCAGGAAAAAACGCATACGCCCTTTTTGGCCAAGTGCATCATTGTGGACGTTCTGCCTCTTTTCCTATGCTTTCAATGCAATTCCAGTCTACCTCCTGAAATCGGTTTCCTGCAATTCTGCCCCGCTTTCAAGTCCTCTTGGCAGCCTTACTTCAGTATATTTTTGGACGATAGCTGTCATTTATAACTCTGCAGGTTTGTGAATTACAGTGCCCCTGAGCTCCTTTCTTCAACTCGCTTTCTTGTGAGCTGGCCGCAACACCGCAGGATTGCTTCAGGCCCTAATCTGGTTCCGGCACGGCACGCTGAGCCTTTGGTTAATTCCTCTTCCTGGTGGGAAATGAGAGTTAAATTTGCCCGTCCAGACACCTCCAGCTAGTCTCTCATTGGTTCTCCCTATTCCTGTTCATCTTCCACAGAAATTGCAAACTGGGCCAAACAGGAGGTTAAAGGCACTGACTCTCCAAGTCGGGAGAGTGTTAGTAAAGCGTCTGGAATGTTGCACCCGAGTACCAGGGGACGAGAACGGAGACATATTTGAACACGTCTCCCGATCACACGGTTGATCATACTCTGGGTTCCACATGCATGTTTTAGCTGAAGGAAGAATCCCTTAAACCTGGAGAGTTGAGACCCGTGGAATGGGTACCATGCAATATGACTTCAAAGGGTCTTCATTTGCTCACCGAACCTCTCCAATCCTATCACTGCTGCGTTTATGTCCCTGTACCCACGCTTGATTCTCTTTCGGAGACATAGCAATCCATAGGTTTTAAGATACTTACTAGTCAGGTACATTCTTAGGCATTTAATATGGGGTGTTGAGTCCATTTCGTTGAGCAAGGAGTAGCTCTTGTCTATTCCATATTTGGCTTAAGGAACTTTATCTGTGCTCATTTCAATCTCTGGTTTTATGCAGCACCCCAACTCACCTTTCCCCTTAAGCAAGCATAAGTTGGTTTTCTAAATTTCAGACCCTGTTCTGTTTTGTAATCCAGTTCCTGTGTAGCCAAGTTTACATTCCGTGTATTAGTGATATCTTATGATGTTTCTTTTTCTGTGTGACTTCTTTCAGTTAGAATCATCATACCTGAATCCACTCATTATGCTGCTACGGGCCTGATGACATAGATGTCATTGCTGAGTGATATTGCATTGTACGTAAGTACCACAACTTCTTCATCCATTTTTCACTTTCTGCGATATTGAACTTGTACCGTAAACGAGGTTCTTGTAAACAGAGCCGTCCCAAACTTAGGGGTGGCTGTGTCTTTTTGATTTTCATTTCCCTAAGCTATTGGACCATAAGTGGAAGTGCCCTAGGCTCTGTTGCTTTGTTTTTTAGATGTTTCAGGAAACACCATACACTTCTCCCGAGTGGCTGTTGGCAATTTACATCCCGCCCATCAGCATAACAAGGCTCCCAGTTCTCCATGGCCTGTCCTGCCTTTCTGGATTTTACACTTTTTTCAGATGGCCCTTTTGACCGGGGGGAAGTGAGACTTCATTGTAGTGCAGATTTCCTTTGCAAGCTTGCTTGGTTGGCCAAAAAGGGCGTATGCCTTTTTTCCTGAATATATTCAGGAAAAAAGGCATACGCTCTATTTGGCCAAGTGCATCATTGTGGACGTTCTGCCTCTTTTCCTATGCTTTCAATGCAATTCCAGTCTACCTCCTGAAATCGGTTTCCTGCAATTCTGCCCTGCTTTCAAGTCCTCTTGGCAGCCTTACTTCAGTATATTTTTGGACGATAGCTGTCATTTATAACTCTGCAGGTTTGTGAATTACAGTGCCCCTGAGCTCCTTTCTTCAACTCGCTTTCTTGTGAGCTGGCCGCAACACCGCAGGATTGCTTCAGGCCCTAATGTGGTTCCGGCACGGCACGCTGAGCCTTTGGTTAATTCCTCTTCCTGGTGGGAAATGAGAGTTAAATTTGCCCGTCCAGACACCTCCAGCTAGTCTCTCATTGGTTCTCCCTATTCCTGTTCATCTTCCGCAGAAATTGCAAACTGGGCCAAACAGGAGGTTAAAGGCACTGACTCTCCAAGTCGGGAGAGTGTTAGTAAAGCGTCTGGAATGTTGCACCCGAGTACCAGGGGACGAGAACGGAGACATATTTGAACACGTCTCCCGATCACACGTTTGATCATACTCTGGGTTCCACATGCATGTTTTAGCTGAAGGAAGAATCCCTTAAACCTGGAGAGTTGAGACCCGTGGAATGGGTACCATGCAGTATGACTTCAAAGGGTCTTCATTTGCTCACCGAACCTCTCCAATCCTATCACTGCTGCGTTTATGCCCCTGTACACACGCTTGATTCTCTTTCGGAGACATAGCAATCCATAGGTTTTAAGATACTTACTAGTCAGGTACATTCTTAGGCGTTTAATATGGGGTGTTGAGTCCATTTCGTTGAGCAAGGAGTAGCTCTTGTCTATTCCATATTTGGCTTAAGGAACTTTATCTGTGCTCATTTCAATCTCTGGTTTTATGCAGCACCCCAACTCACCTTTCCCCTTAAGCAAGCATAAGTTGGTTTTCTAAATTTGAGACCCTGTTCTGTTTTGTAATCCAGTTCCTGTGTAGCCAAGTTTACATTCCGTGTATTAGTGATATCTTATGATGTTTATTTTTCTGTGTGACTTCTTTCAGTTAGAATCATCATACCTGAATACACTCATTATGCTGCTACGGGCCTGATGACATAGAGGTCATTGCTGAGTGATATTGCATTGTACGTAAGTACCACAACTTCTTCATCCATTTTTCACTTTCTGCGATGTTGAACTTGTACCGTAAACGAGGTTCTTGTAAACAGAGCCATCCCAAACTTTGGGGTGGCTGTGTCTTTTTGATTTTCATTTCCCTAAGCTATTGGACCATAAGTGGAAGTGCCCTAGGCTCTGTTGCTTTGTTTTTTAGATGTTTCAGGAAACACCATACACTTCTCCCGAGTGGCTGTTGGCAATTTACATCCCGCCCATCAGCATAACAAGGCTCCCAGTTCTCCATGGCCTGTCCTGCCTTTCTGGATTTTACACTTTTTTCAGATGGCCCTTTTGACCGGGGGGAAGTGAGACTTCATTGTAGTGCAGATTTCCTTTGCAAGCTTGCTTGGTTGGCCAAAAAGGGCGTATGCGTTTTTTCCTGAATATATTCAGGAAAAAACGCATACGCCCTTTTTGGCCAAGTGCATCATTGTGGACGTTCTGCCTCTTTTCCTATGCTTTCAATGCAATTCCAGTCTAACTCCTGAAATCGGTTTCCTGCAATTCTGCCCCGCTTTCAAGTCCTCTTGGCAGCCTTACTTCAGTATATTTTTGGACGATAGCTGTCATTTATAACTCTGCAGGTTTGTGAATTACAGTGCCCCTGAGCTCCTTTCTTCAACTCGCTTTCTTGTGAGCTGGCCGCAACACCGCAGGATTGCTTCAGGCCCTAATGTGGTTCCGGCACGGCACGCTGAGCCTTTGGTTAATTCCTCTTCCTGGTGGGAAATGAGAGTTAAATTTGCCCGTCCAGACACCTCCAGCTAGTCTCTCATTGGTTCTCCCTATTCCTGTTCATCTTCCGCAGAAATTGCAAACTGGGCCAAACAGGAGGTTAAAGGCACTGACCCTCCAAGTCGGGAGAGTGTTAGTAAAGCGTCTGGAATGTTGCACCCGAGTACCAGGGGACGAGAACGGAGACATATTTGAACACGTCTCCCGATCACACGGTTGATCATACTCTGGGTTCCACATGCATGTTTTAGCTGAAGGAAGAATCCCTTAAACCTGGAGAGTTGAGACCCGTGGAATGGGTACCATGCAATATGACTTCAAAGGGTCTTCATTTGCTCACCGAACCTCTCCAATCCTATCACTGCTGCGTTTATGCCCCTGTACACACGCTTGATTCTCTTTCGGAGACATAGCAATCCATAGGTTTTAAGATACTTACTAGTCAGGTACATTCTTAGGCGTTTAATATGGGGTGTTGAGTCCATTTCGTTGAGCAAGGAGTAGCTCTTGTCTATTCCATATTTGGCTTAAGGAACTTTATCTGTGCTCATTTCAATCTCTGGTTTTATGCAGCACCCCAACTCACCTTTCCCCTTAAGCAAGCATAAGTTGGTTTTCTAAATTTGATACCCTGTTCTGTTTTGTAATCCAGTTCCTGTGTAGCCAAGTTTACATTCCGTGTATTAGTGATATCTTATGATGTTTCTTTTTCTGTGTGACTTCTTTCAGTTAGAATCATCATACCTGAATCCACTCATTATGCTGCTACGGGCCTGATGACATAGATGTCATTGCTGAGTGATATTGCATTGTACGTAAGTACCACAACTTCTTCATCCATTTTTCACTTTCTGCGATATTGAACTTGTACCGTAAACGAGGTTCTTGTAAACAGAGCCGTCCCAAACTTTGAGGTGGCTGTGTCTTTTTGATTTTCATTTCCCTAAGCTATTGGACCATAAGTGGAAGTGCCCTAGGCTCTGTTGCTTTGTTTTTTAGATGTTTCAGAAAACACCATACACTTCTCCCGAGTGGCTGTTGGCAATTTACATCCCGCCCATCAGTTTAACAAGGCTCCGAGTTCTCCATGGCCTGTCCTGCCTTTCTGGATTTTACACTTTTTTCAGATGGCCCTTTTGACCGGGGGGAAGTGAGACTTCATTGTAGTGCAGATTTCCTTTGCAAGCTTGCTTGGTTGGCCAAAAAGGGCGTATGCGTTTTTTCCTGAATATGTTCAGGAAAAAACGCATACGCCCTTTTTGGCCAAGTGCATCATTGTGGACGTTCTGCCTCTTTTCCTATGCTTTCAATGCAATTCCAGTCTACCTCCTGAAATCGGTTTCCTGCAATTCTGCCCCGCTTTCAAGTCCTCTTGGCAGCCTTATTTCAGTATATTTTTGGACGATAGCTGTCATTTATAACTCTGCAGGTTTGTGAATTACAGTGCCCCTGAGCTCCTTTCTTCAACTCGCTTTCTTGTGAGCTGGCCGCAACACCGCAGGATTGCTTCAGGCCCTAATCCGGTTCCGGCACGGCACGGTGAGCCTTTGGTTAATTCCTCTTCCTGGTGGGAAATGAGAGTTAAATTTGCCCGTCCAGACACCTCCAGCTAGTCTCTCATTGGTTCTCCCTATTCCTGTTCATCTTCCGCAGAAATTGCAAACTGGGCCAAACAGGAGGTTAAAGGCACTGACTCTCCAAGTCGGGAGAGTGTTAGTAAAGCGTCTGGAATGTTGCACCCGAGTACCAGGGGACGAGAACGGAGACATATTTGAACACGTCTCCCGATCACACGGTTGATCATACTCTGGGTTCCACATGCATGTTTTAGCTGAAGGAAGAATCCCTTAAACCTGGAGAGTTGAGACCCGTGGAATGGGTACCATGCAATATGACTTCAAAGGGTCTTCATTTGCTCACCGAACCTCTCCAATCCTATCACTGCTGCGTTTATGCCCCTGTGCACACGCTTGATTCTCTTTCGGAGACATAGCAATCCATAGGTTTTAAGATACTTACTAGTCAGGTACATTCTTAGGCGTTTAATATGGGGTGTTGAGTCCATTTCGTTGAGCAAGGAGTAGCTCTTGTCTATTCCATATTTGGCTTAAGGAACTTTATCTGTGCTCATTTCAATCTCTGGTTTTATGCAGCACCCCAACTCACCTTTCCCCTTAAGCAAGCATAAGTTGGTTTTCTAAATTTGAGACCCTGTTCTGTTTTGTAATCCAGTTCCTGTGTAGCCAAGTTTACATTCCGTGTATTAGTGATATCTTATGATGTTTCTTTTTCTGTGTGACTTCTTTCAGTTAGAATCATCATACCTGAATCCACTCATTATGCTGCTACGGGCCTGATGACATAGATGTCATTGCTGAGTGATATTGCATTGTACGTAAGTACCACAACTTCTTCATCCATTTTTCACTTTCTGCGATATTGAACTTGTACCGTAAACGAGGTTCTTGTAAACAGAGCCGTCCCAAACTTTGGGGTGGCTGTGTCTTTTTGATTTTCATTTCCCTAAGCTATAGGACCATAAGTGGAAGTGCCCTAGGCTCTGTTGCTTTGTTTTTTAGATGTTTCAGGAAACACATACACTTCTCCTGAGTGGCTGTTGGCAATTTACATCCCGCCCATCAGCATAACAAGGCTCCCAGTTCTCCATGGCCTGTCCTGCCTTTCTGGATTTTACACTTTTTTCAGATGGCCCTTTTGACCGGGGGGAAGTGAGACTTCATTGTAGTGCAGATTTCCTTTGCAAGCTTGCTTGGTTGGCCAGAAAGGGCGTATGCGTTTTTTCCTGAATATATTCAGGAAAAAACGCATACGCCCTTTTTGGCCAAGTGCATCATTGTGGACGTTCTGCCTCTTTTCCTATGCTTTCAATGCAATTCCAGTCTACCTCCTGAAATCGGTTTCCTGCAATTCTGCCCCGCTTTCAAGTCCTCTTGGCAGCCTTACTTCAGTATATTTTTGGACGATAGCTGTCATTTATAACTCTGCAGGTTTGTGAATTACAGTGCCCCTGAGCTCCTTTCTTCAACTCGCTTTCTTGTGAGCTGGCCGCAACACCGCAGGATTGCTTCAGGCCCTAATGTGGTTCCGGCACGGCACGCTGAGCCGTTGGTTAATTCCTCTTCCTGGTGGGAAATGAGAGTTAAATTTGCCCGTCCAGACACCTCCAGCTAGTCTCTCATTGGTTCTCCCTATTCATGTTCATCTTCCGCAGAAATTGCAAACTGGGCCAAACAGGAGGTTAAAGGCACTGACTCTCCAAGTCGGGAGAGTGTTAGTAAAGCGTCTGGAATGTTGCACCCGAGTAGCAGGGGATGAGAACGGAGACATATTTGAAGATGTCTCCCGATCACACGGTTGATCATACTCTGGGTTCCACATGCATGTTTTCGCTGAAGGAGGAATCCCTTAAACCTGGAGAGTTGAGACCCGTGGAATGGGTACCATGCAATATGACTTCAAAGGGTCTTCATTTGCTCACTGAACCTCTCCAATCCTATCACTGCTGTGTTTATTCCCCTGTACACACGCTTCATTCTCTTCGGGAGACATAGCAATCCATAGGTTTTAAGATACTTACTAGTCAGGTACATTCTTAGGCGTTTAATATGGGGTGTTGAGTCCATTTCGTTGAGCAAGGAGTAGCTCTTGTCTATTCCATATTTGGCTTAAGGAACTTTATCTGTGCTCATTTCAATCTCTGGTTTTATTCAGCACCCCATCTCACCTTTCCCCTTAAGCAAGCATAAGTTGGTTTTCTAAATTTGAGACCCTGTTCTGTTTTGTAATCCAGTTCCTGTGTAGCCAAGTTTACATTCCGTGTATTAGTGATATCTTATGATGTTTCTTTTTCTGTGTGACTTCTTTCAGTTAGAATCATCATACCTGAATCCACTCATTATGCTGCTACGGGCCTGATGACATAGATGTCATTGCTGAGTGATATTGCATTGTACGTAAGTACCACAACTTCTTCATCCATTTTTCACTTTCTGTGATATTGAACTTGTACCGTAAACGAGGTTCTTGTAAACAGAGCCGTCCCAAACTTTGGGGTGGCTGTGTCTTTTTGATTTTCATTTCCCTAAGCTATAGGACCATAAGTGGAAGTGCCCTAGGCTCTGTTGCTTTGTTTTTTAGATGTTTCAGGAAACACATACACTTCTCCCGAGTGGCTGTTGGCAATTTACATCCCGCCCATCAGCATAACAAGGCTCCCAGTTCTCCATGGCCTGTCCTGCCTTTCTGGATTTTACACTTTTTTCAGATGGCCCTTTTGACCGGGGGGAAGTGAGACTTCATTGTAGTGCAGATTTCCTTTGCAAGCTTGCTTGGTTGGCCAAAAAGGGCGTATGCGTTTTTTCCTGAATATATTCAGGAAAAAACGCATACGCCCTTTTTGGCCAAGTGCATCATTGTGGACGTTCTGCCTCTTTTCCTATGCTTTCAATGCAATTCCAGTCTACCTCCTGAAATCGGTTTCCTGCAATTCTGCCCCGCTTTCAAGTCCTCTTGGCAGCCTTACTTCAGTATATTTTTGGACGATAGCTGTCATTTATAACTCTGCAGGTTTGTGAATTACAGTGCCCCTGAGCTCCTTTCTTCAACTCGCTTTCTTGTGAGCTGGCCGCAACACCGCAGGATTGCTTCAGGCCCTAATGTGGTTCCGGCACGGCACGCTGAGCCTTTGGTTAATTCCTCTTCCTGGTGGGAAATGAGAGTTAAATTTGCCCGTCCAGACACCTCCAGCTAGTCTCTCATTGGTTCTCCCTATTCCTGTTCATCTTCCGCAGAAATTGCAAACTGGGCCAAACAGGAGGTTAAAGGCACTGACCCTCCAAGTCGGGAGAGTGTTAGTAAAGCGTCTGGAATGTTGCACCCGAGTACCAGGGGACGAGAACGGAGACATATTTGAACACGTCTCCCGATCACACGGTTGATCATACTCTGGGTTCCACATGCATGTTTTAGCTGAAGGAAGAATCCCTTAAACCTGGAGAGTTGAGACCCGTGGAATGGGTACCATGCAATATGACTTCAAAGGGTCTTCATTTGCTCACCGAACCTCTCCAATCCTATCACTGCTGCGTTTATGTCCCTGTACACACGCTTGATTCTCTTTCGGAGACATAGCAATCCATAGGTTTTAAGATACTTACTAGTCAGGTACATTCTTAGGCGTTTAATATGGGGTGTTGAGTCCATTTCGTTGAGCAAGGAGTAGCTCTTGTCTATTCCATATTTGGCTTAAGGAACTTTATCTGTGCTCATTTCAATCTCTGGTTTTATGCAGCACCCCAACTCACCTTTCCCCTTAAGCAAGCATAAGTTGGTTTTCTAAATTTGAGACCCTGTTCTGTTTTGTAATCCAGTTCCTGTGTAGCCAAGTTTACATTCCGTGTATTAGTGATATCTTATGATGTTTCTTTTTCTGTGTGACTTCTTTCAGTTAGAATCATCATACCTGAATCCACTCATTATGCTGCTACGGGCCTGATGACATAGATGTCATTGCTGAGTGATATTGCATTGTACGTAAGTACCACAACTTCTTCATCCATTTTTCACTTTCTGTGATATTGAACTTGTACCGTAAACGAGGTTCTTGTAAACAGAGCCGTCCCAAACTTTGGGGTGGCTGTGTCTTTTTGATTTTCATTTCCCTAAGCTATAGGACCATAAGTGGAAGTGCCCTAGGCTCTGTTGCTTTGTTTTTTAGATGTTTCAGGAAACACCCTACACTTCTCCCAAGTGGCTGTTGGCAATTTACATCCCGCCCATCAGCATAACAAGGCTCCCAGTTCTCCATGGCCTGTCCTGCCTTTCTGGATTTTACACTTTTTTCAGATGGCCCTTTTGACCGGGGGGAAGTGAGACTTCATTGTAGTGCAGATTTCCTTTGCAAGCTTGCTTGGTTGGCCAAAAAGGGCGTATGCGTTTTTTCCTGAATATATTCAGGAAAAAACGCATACGCCCTTTTTGGCCAAGTGCATCATTGTGGACGTTCTGCCTCTTTTCCTATGCTTTCAATGCAATTCCAGTCTACCTCCTGAAATCGGTTTCCTGCAATTCTGCCCCGCTTTCAAGTCCTCTTGGCAGCCTTACTTCAGTATATTTTTGGACGATAGCTGTCATTTATAACTCTGCAGGTTTGTGAATTACAGTGCCCCTGAGCTCCTTTCTTCAACTCGCTTTCTTGTGAGCTGGCCGCAACACCGCAGGATTGCTTCAGGCCCTAATGTGGTTCCGGCACGGCACGCTGAGCCGTTGGTTAATTCCTCTTCCTGGTGGGAAATGAGAGTTAAATTTGCCCGTCCAGACACCTCCAGCTAGTCTCTCATTGGTTCTCCCTATTCATGTTCATCTTCCGCAGAAATTGCAAACTGGGCCAAACAGGAGGTTAAAGGCACTGACTCTCCAAGTCGGGAGAGTGTTAGTAAAGCGTCTGGAATGTTGCACCCGAGTACCAGGGGATGAGAACGGAGACATATTTGAAGATGTCTCCCGATCACACGGTTGATCATACTCTGGGTTCCACATGCATGTTTTCGCTGAAGGAGGAATCCCTTAAACCTGGAGTGTTGAGACCCGTGGAATGGGTACCATGCAATATGACTTCAAAGGGTCTTCATTTGCTCACCGAACCTCTCCAATCCTATCACTGCTGCGTTTATGTCCCCGTACACACGCTTGATTCTCTTTCGGAGACATAGCAATCCATAGGTTTTAAGATACTTACTAGTCAGGTACATTCTTAGGCGTTTAATATGGGGTGTTGAGTCCATTTCGTTGAGCAAGGAGTAGCTCTTGTCTATTCCATATTTGGCTTAAGGAACTTTATCTGTGCTCATTTCAATCTCTGGTTTTATGCAGCACCCCAACTCACCTTTCCCCTTAAGCAAGCATAAGTTGGTTTTCTAAATTTGAGACCCTGTTCTGTTTTGTAATCCAGTTCCTGTGTAGCCAAGTTTACATTCCGTGTATTAGTGATATCTTATGATGTTTCTTTTTCTGTGTGACTTCTTTCAGTTAGAATCATCATACCTGAATCCACTCATTATGCTGCTACGGGCCTGATGACATAGATGTCATTGCTGAGTGATATTGCATTGTACGTAAGTACCACAACTTCTTCATCCATTTTTCACTTTCTGCGATATTGAACTTGTACCGTAAACGAGGTTCTTGTAAACAGAGCCGTCCCAAACTTTGGGGTGGCTGTGTCTTTTTGATTTTCATTTCCCTAAGCTATAGGACCATAAGTGGAAGTGCCCTAGGCTCTGTTGCTTTGTTTTTTAGATGTTTCAGGAAACACATACACTTCTCCTGAGTGGCTGTTGGCAATTTACATCCCGCCCATCAGCATAACAAGGCTCCCAGTTCTCCATGGCCTGTCCTGCCTTTCTGGATTTTACACTTTTTTCAGATGGCCCTTTTGACCGGGGGGAAGTGAGACTTCATTGTAGTGCAGATTTCCTTTGCAAGCTTGCTTGGTTGGCCAAAAAGGGCGTATGCGTTTTTTCCTGAATATATTCAGGAAAAAACGCATACGCCCTTTTTGGCCAAGTGCATCATTGTGGACGTTCTGCCTCTTTTCCTATGCTTTCAATGCAATTCCAGTCTACCTCCTGAAATCGGTTTCCTGCAATTCTGCCCCGCTTTCAAGTCCTCTTGGCAGCCTTACTTCAGTATATTTTTGGACGATAGCTGTCATTTATAACTCTGCAGGTTTGTGAATTACAGTGCCCCTGAGCTCCTTTCTTCAACTCGCTTTCTTGTGAGCTGGCCGCAACACCGCAGGATTGCTTCAGGCCCTAATGTGGTTCCGGCACGGCACGCTGAGCCGTTGGTTAATTCCTCTTCCTGGTGGGAAATGAGAGTTAAATTTGCCCGTCCAGACACCTCCAGCTAGTCTCTCATTGGTTCTCCCTATTCATGTTCATCTTCCGCAGAAATTGCAAACTGGGCCAAACAGGAGGTTAAAGGCACTGACTCTCCAAGTCGGGAGAGTGTTAGTAAAGCGTCTGGAATGTTGCACCCGAGTAGCAGGGGATGAGAACGGAGACATATTTGAAGATGTCTCCCGATCACACGGTTGATCATACTCTGGGTTCCACATGCATGTTTTCGCTGAAGGAGGAATCCCTTAAACCTGGAGAGTTGAGACCCGTGGAATGGGTACCATGCAATATGACTTCAAAGGGTCTTCATTTGCTCACTGAACCTCTCCAATCCTATCACTGCTGTGTTTATTCCCCTGTACACACGCTTCATTCTCTTCGGGAGACATAGCAATCCATAGGTTTTAAGATACTTACTAGTCAGGTACATTCTTAGGCGTTTAATATGGGGTGTTGAGTCCATTTCGTTGAGCAAGGAGTAGCTCTTGTCTATTCCATATTTGGCTTAAGGAACTTTATCTGTGCTCATTTCAATCTCTGGTTTTATTCAGCACCCCATCTCACCTTTCCCCTTAAGCAAGCATAAGTTGGTTTTCTAAATTTGAGACCCTGTTCTGTTTTGTAATCCAGTTCCTGTGTAGCCAAGTTTACATTCCGTGTATTAGTGATATCTTATGATGTTTCTTTTTCTGTGTGACTTCTTTCAGTTAGAATCATCATACCTGAATCCACTCATTATGCTGCTACGGGCCTGATGACATAGATGTCATTGCTGAGTGATATTGCATTGTACGTAAGTACCACAACTTCTTCATCCATTTTTCACTTTCTGTGATATTGAACTTGTACCGTAAACGAGGTTCTTGTAAACAGAGCCGTCCCAAACTTTGGGGTGGCTGTGTCTTTTTGATTTTCATTTCCCTAAGCTATAGGACCATAAGTGGAAGTGCCCTAGGCTCTGTTGCTTTGTTTTTTAGATGTTTCAGGAAACACATACACTTCTCCCAAGTGGCTGTTGGCAATTTACATCCCGCCCATCAGCATAACAAGGCTCCCAGTTCTCCATGGCCTGTCCTGCCTTTCTGGATTTTACACTTTTTTCAGATGGCCCTTTTGACCGGGGGGAAGTGAGACTTCATTGTAGTGCAGATTTCCTTTGCAAGCTTGCTTGGTTGGCCAAAAAGGGCGTATGCGTTTTTTCCTGAATATATTCAGGAAAAAACGCATACGCCCTTTTTGGCCAAGTGCATCATTGTGGACGTTCTGCCTCTTTTCCTATGCTTTCAATGCAATTCCAGTCTACCTCCTGAAATCGGTTTCCTGCAATTCTGCCCCGCTTTCAAGTCCTCTTGGCAGCCTTACTTCAGTATATTTTTGGACGATAGCTGTCATTTATAACTCTGCAGGTTTGTGAATTACAGTGCCCCTGAGCTCCTTTCTTCAACTCGCTTTCTTGTGAGCTGGCCGCAACACCGCAGGATTGCTTCAGGCCCTAATGTGGTTCCGGCACGGCACGCTGAGCCTTTGGTTAATTCCTCTTCCTGGTGGGAAATGAGAGTTAAATTTGCCCGTCCAGACACCTCCAGCTAGTCTCTCATTGGTTCTCCCTATTCCTGTTCATCTTCCGCAGAAATTGCAAACTGGGCCAAACAGGAGGTTAAAGGCACTGACCCTCCAAGTCGGGAGAGTGTTAGTAAAGCGTCTGGAATGTTGCACCCGAGTACCAGGGGACGAGAACGGAGACATATTTGAACACGTCTCCCGATCACACGGTTGATCATACTCTGGGTTCCACATGCATGTTTTAGCTGAAGGAAGAATCCCTTAAACCTGGAGAGTTGAGACCCGTGGAATGGGTACCATGCAATATGACTTCAAAGGGTCTTCATTTGCTCACCGAACCTCTCCAATCCTATCACTGCTGCGTTTATGTCCCTGTACACACGCTTGATTCTCTTTCGGAGACATAGCAATCCATAGGTTTTAAGATACTTACTAGTCAGGTACATTCTTAGGCGTTTAATATGGGGTGTTGAGTCCATTTCGTTGAGCAAGGAGTAGCTCTTGTCTATTCCATATTTGGCTTAAGGAACTTTATCTGTGCTCATTTCAATCTCTGGTTTTATGCAGCACCCCAACTCACCTTTCCCCTTAAGCAAGCATAAGTTGGTTTTCTAAATTTGAGACCCTGTTCTGTTTTGTAATCCAGTTCCTGTGTAGCCAAGTTTACATTCCGTGTATTAGTGATATCTTATGATGTTTCTTTTTCTGTGTGACTTCTTTCAGTTAGAATCATCATACCTGAATCCACTCATTATGCTGCTACGGGCCTGATGACATAGATGTCATTGCTGAGTGATATTGCATTTTACGTAAGTACCACAACTTCTTCATCCATTTTTCACTTTCTGTGATATTGAACTTGTACCGTAAACGAGGTTCTTGTAAACAGAGCCGTCCCAAACTTTGGGGTGGCTGTGTCTTTTTGATTTTCATTTCCCTAAGCTATAGGACCATAAGTGGAAGTGCCCTAGGCTCTGTTGCTTTGTTTTTTAGATGTTTCAGGAAACACCCTACACTTCTCCCGAGTGGCTGTTGGCAATTTACATCCCGCCCATCAGCATAACAAGGCTCCCAGTTCTCCATGGCCTGTCCTGCCTTTCTGGATTTTACACTTTTTTCAGATGGCCCTTTTGACCGGGGGGAAGTGAGACTTCATTGTAGTGCAGATTTCCTTTGCAAGCTTGCTTGGTTGGCCAAAAAGGGCGTATGCGTTTTTTCCTGAATATATTCAGGAAAAAACGCATACGCCCTTTTTGGCCAAGTGCATCATTGTGGACGTTCTGCCTCTTTTCCTATGCTTTCAATGCAATTCCAGTCTACCTCCTGAAATCGGTTTCCTGCAATTCTGCCCCGCTTTCAAGTCCTCTTGGCAGCCTTACTTCAGTATATTTTTGGACGATAGCTGTCATTTATAACTCTGCAGGTTTGTGAATTACAGTGCCCCTGAGCTCCTTTCTTCAACTCGCTTTCTTGTGAGCTGGCCGCAACACCGCAGGATTGCTTCAGGCCCTAATGTGGTTCCGGCACGGCACGCTGAGCCTTTGGTTAATTCCTCTTCCTGGTGGGAAATGAGAGTTAAATTTGCCCGTCCAGACACCTCCAGCTAGTCTCTCATTGGTTCTCCCTATTCATGTTCATCTTCCGCAGAAATTGCAAACTGGGCCAAACAGGAGGTTAAAGGCACTGACCCTCCAAGTCGGGAGAGTGTTAGTAAAGCGTCTGGAATGTTGCACCCGAGTACCAGGGGACGAGAACGGAGACATATTTGAACACGTCTCCCGATCACACGGTTGATCATACTCTGGGTTCCACATGCATGTTTTAGCTGAAGGAAGAATCCCTTAAACCTGGAGAGTTGAGACCCGTGGAATGGGTACCATGTAATATGACTTCAAAGGGTCTTCATTTGCTCACCGAACCTCTCCAATCCTATCACTGCTGCGTTTATGCCCCTGTACACACGCTTGATTCTCTTTCGGAGACATAGCAATCCATAGGTTTTAAGATACTGACTAGTCAGGTACATTCTTAGGCGTTTAATATGGGGTGTTGAGTCCATTTCGTTGAGCAAGGAGTAGCTCTTGTCTATTCCATATTTGGCTTAAGGAACTTTATCTGTGCTCATTTCAATCTCTGGTTTTATGCACCACCCCAACTCACCTTTCCCCTTAAGCAAGCATAAGTTGGTTTTCTAAATTTGAGACCCTGTTCTGTTTTGTAATCCAGTTCCTGTGTAGCCAAGTTTACATTCCGTGTATTAGTGATATCTTATGATGTTTCTTTTTCTGTGTGACTTCTTTCAGTTAGAATCATCATACCTGAATCCACTCATTATGCTGCTACGGGCCTGATGACATAGATGTCATTGCTGAGTGATATTGCATTGTACGTAAGTACCACAGCTTCTTCATCCATTTTTCACTTTCTGCGATATTGAACTTGTACCGTAAACGAGGTTCTTGTAAACAGAGCCTTCCCAAACTTTGGGGTGGCTGTGTCTTTTTGATTTTCATTTCCCTAAGCTATAGGACCATAAGTGGAAGTGCCCTAGGCTCTGTTGCTTTGCTTTTTAGATGTTTCAGGAAACACCATACACTTCTCTCGAGTGGCTGTTGGCAATTTACATCCCGCCCATCAGCATAACAAGGCTCCCAGTTCTCCATGGCCTGTCCTGCCTTTCTGGATTTTACACTTTTTTCAGATGGCCCTTTTGACTGGGGGGAAGTGAGACTTCATTGTAGTGCAGATTTCCTTTGCAAGCTTGCTTGGTTGGCCAAAAAGGGCATATGCGTTTTTTCCTGAATATATTCAGGAAAACACGCATACGTCCTTTTTGGCCAAGTGCATCATTGTGGACGTTCTGCCTCTTTTCCTATGCTTTCAATGCAATTCCAGTCTACCTCCTGAAATCGGTTTCCTGCAATTCTGCCCCGCTTTCAAGTCCTCTTGGCAGCCTTACTTCAGTATATTTTTGGACGATAGCTGTCATTTATAACTCTGCAGGTTTGTGAATTACAGTGCCCCTGAGCTCCTTTCTTCAACTCGCTTTCTTGTGAGCTGGCCGCAACACCGCAGGATTGCTTCAGGCCCTAATGTGGTTCCGGCACGGCACGCTGAGCCTTTGGTTAATTCCTCTTCCTGGTGGGAAATGAGAGTTAAATTTGCCCGTCCAGACACCTCCAGCTAGTCTCTCATTGGTTCTCCCTATTCCTGTTCATCTTCCGCAGAAATTGCAAACTGGGCCAAACAGGAGGTTAAAGGCACTGACTCTCCAAGTCGGGAGAGTGTTAGTAAAGCGTCTGGAATGTTGCACCCGAGTACCAGGGGACGAGAACGGAGACATATTTGAACACGTCTCCCGATCACACGGTTGATCATACTCTGGGTTCCACATGCATATTTTAGCTGAAGGAAGAATCCCTTAAACCTGGAGAGTTGAGACCCGTGGAATGGGTACCATGCAATATGACTTCAAAGGGTCTTCATTTGCTCACCGAACCTCTCCAATCCTATCACTGCTGCGTTTATGCCCCTGTACACACGCTTGATTCTCTTCGGGAGACATAGCAATCCATAGGTTTTAAGATACTTACTAGTCAGGTACATTCTTAGGCGTTTAATATGGGGTGTTGAGTCCATTTCGTTGAGCAAGGAGTAGCTCTTGTCTATTCCATATTTGGCTTAAGGAACTTTATCTGTGCTCATTTCAATCTCTGGTTTTATGCAGCACCCCAACTCACCTTTCCCTTTAAGCAAGCATAAGTTGGTTTTCTAAATTTGAGACCCTGTTCTGTTTTGTAATCCAGTTCCTGTGTAGCCAAGTTTACATTCCGTGTATTAGTGATATCTTATGATGTTTCTTTTTCTGTGTGACTTCTTTCAGTTAGAATCATCATACCTGAATCCACTCATTATGCTGCTACGGGCCTGATGACATAGATGTCATTGCTGAGTGATATTGCATTGTACGTAAGTACCACAGCTTCTTCATCCATTTTTCACTTTCTGCGATATTGAACTTGTACCGTAAACGAGGTTCTTGTAAACAGAGCCGTCCCAAACTTTGGGGTGGCTGTGTCTTTTTGATTTTCATTTCCCTAAGCTATAGGACCATAAGTGGAAGTGCCCTAGGCTCTGTTGCTTTGCTTTTTAGATGTTTCAGGAAACACCATACACTTCTCCCGAGTGGCTGTTGGCAATTTACATCCCGCCCATCAGCATAACAAGGCTCCCAGTTCTCCATGGCCTGTCCTGCCTTTCTGGATTTTACACTTTTTTCAGATGGCCCTTTTGACCGGGGGGAAGTGAGACTTCATTGTAGTGCAGATTTCCTTTGCAAGCTTGCTTGGTTGGCCAAAAAGGGCGTATGCGTTTTTTCCTGAATATATTCAGGAAAAAACGCATACGCCCTTTTTGGCCAAGTGCATCATTGTGGACGTTCTGCCTCTTTTCCTATGCTTTCAATGCAATTCCAGTCTACCTCCTGAAATCGGTTTCCTGCAATTCGGCCCCGCTTTCAAGTCCTCTTGGCAGCCTTACTTCAGTATATTTTTGGACGATAGCTGTCATTTATAACTCTGCAGGTTTGTGAATTACAGTGCCCCTGAGCTCCTTTCTTCAACTCGCTTTCTTGTGAGCTGGCCGCAACACCGCAGGATTGCTTCAGGCCCTAATGTGGTTCCGGCACGGCACGCTGAGCCTTTGGTTAATTCCTCTTCCTGGTGGGAAATGAGAGTTAAATTTGCCCGTCCAGACACCTCCAGCTAGTCTCTCATTGGTTCTCCCTATTCCTGTTCATCTTCCGCAGAAATTGCAAACTGGGCCAAACAGGAGGTTAAAGGCACTGACTCTCCAAGTCGGGAGAGTGTTAGTAAAGCGTCTGGAATGTTGCACCCGAGTACCAGGGGACGAGAACGGAGACATATTTGAACACGTCTCCCGATCACACGGTTGATCATACTCTGGGTTCCACATGCATGTTTTAGCTGAAGGAAGAATCCCTTAAACCTGGAGAGTTGAGACCCGTGGAATGGGTACCATGCAATATGACTTCAAAGGGTCTTCATTTGCTCACCGAACCTCTCCAATCCTATCACTGCTGCGTTTATGCCCCTGTACACACGCTTGATTCTCTTTCGGAGACATAGCAATCCATAGGTTTTAAGATACTGACTAGTCAGGTACATTCTTAGGCGTTTAATATGGGGTGTTGAGTCCATTTCGTTGAGCAAGGAGTAGCTCTTGTCTATTCCATATTTGGCTTAAGGAACTTTATCTGTGCTCATTTCAATCTCTGGTTTTATGCAGCACCCCAACTCACCTTTCCCCTTAAGCAAGCATAAGTTGGTTTTCTCAATTTGAGACCCTGTTCTGTTTTGTAATCCAGTTCCTGTGTAGCCAAGTTTACATTCCGTGTATTAGTGATATCTTATGATGTTTCTTTTTCTGTGTGACTTCTTTCAGTTAGAATCATCATACCTGAATCCACTCATTATGCTGCTACGGGCTGATGACATAGATGTCATTGCTGAGTGATATTGCATTGTACGTAAGTACCACAGCTTCTTCATCCATTTTTCACTTTCTGCGATATTGAACTTGTACCGTAAACGAGGTTCTTGTAAACAGAGCCGTCCCAAACTTTGGGGTGGCTGTGTCTTTTTGATTTTCGTTTCCCTAAGCTATAGGACCATAAGTGGAAGTGCCCTAGGCTCTGTTGCTTTGCTTTTTAGATGTTTCAGGAAACACCATACACTTCTCCCGAGTGGCTGTTGGCAATTTACATCCCGCCCATCAGCATAACAAGGCTCCCAGTTCTCCATGGCCTGTCCTGCCTTTCTGGATTTTACACTTTTTTCAGATGGCCCTTTTGACCGGGGGGAAGTGAGACTTCATTGTAGTGCAGATTTCCTTTGCAAGCTTGCTTGGTTGGCCAAAAAGGGCGTATGCGTTTTTTCCTGAATATATTCAGGAAAAAACGCATACGCCCTTTTTGGCCAAGTGCATCATTGTGGACGTTCTGCCTCTTTTCCTATGCTTTCAATGCAATTCCAGTCTACCTCCTGAAATCGGTTTCCTGCAATTCTGCCCCGCTTTCAAGTCCTCTTGGCAGCCTTACTTCAGTATATTTTTGGACGATAGCTGTCATTTATAACTCTGCAGGTTTGTGAATTACAGTGCCCCTGAGCTCCTTTCTTCAACTCGCTTTCTTGTGAGCTGGCCGCAACACCGCAGGATTGCTTCAGGCCCTAATGTGGTTCCGGCACGGCACGCTGAGCCTTTGGTTAATTCCTCTTCCTGGTGGGAAATGAGAGTTAAATTTGCCCGTCCAGACACCTCCAGCTAGTCTCTCATTGGTTCTCCCTATTCCTGTTCATCTTCCGCAGAAATTGCAAACTGGGCCAAACAGGAGGTTAAAGGCACTGACTCTCCAAGTCGGGAGAGTGTTAGTAAAGCGTCTGGAATGTTGCACCCGAGTACCAGGGGACGAGAACGGAGACATATTTGAACACGTCTCCCGATCACACGGTTGATCATACTCTGGGTTCCACATGCATGTTTTAGCTGAAGGAAGAATCCCTTAAACCTGGAGAGTTGAGACCCGTGGAATGGGTACCATGCAATATGACTTCAAAGGGTCTTCATTTGCTCACCGAACCTCTCCAATCCTATCACTGCTGCGTTTATGCCCCTGTACACACGCTTGATTCTCTTCGGGAGACATAGCAATCCATAGGTTTTAAGATACTTACTAGTCAGGTACATTCTTAGGCGTTTAATATGGGGTGTTGAGTCCATTTCGTTGAGCAAGGAGTAGCTCTTGTCTATTCCATATTTGGCTTAAGGAACTTTATCTGTGCTCATTTCAATCTCTGGTTTTATGCAGCACCCCAACTCACCTTTCCCCTTAAGCAAGCATAAGTTGGTTTTCTAAATTTGAGACCCTGTTCTGTTTGGTAATCCAGTTCCTGTGTAGCCAAGTTTACATTCCGTGTATTAGTGATATCTTATGATGTTTCTTTTTCTGTGTGACTTCTTTCAGTTAGAATCATCATACCTGAATCCACTCATTATGCTGCTACGGGCCTGATGACATAGATGTCATTGCTGAGTGATATTGCATTGTACGTAAGTACCACAACTTCTTCATCCATTTTTCACTTTCTGCGATATTGAACTTGTACCGTAAACGAGGTTCTTGTAAACAGAGCCGTCCCAAACTTTGGGGTGGCTGTGTCTTTTTGATTTTCATTTCCCTAAGCTATAGGACCATAAGTGGAAGTGCCCTAGGCTCTGTTGCTTTGTTTTTTAGATGTTTCAGGAAACACCATACACTTCTCCCGAGTGGCTGTTGGCAATTTACATCCCGCCCATCAGCATAACAAGGCTCCCAGTTCTCCATGGCCTGTCCTGCCTTTCTGGATTTTACACTTTTTTCAGATGGCCCTTTTGACCGGGGGGAAGTGAGACTTCATTGTAGTGCAGATTTCCTTTGCAAGCTTGCTTGGTTGGCCAAAAAGGGCGTATGCGTTTTTTCCTGAATATATTCAGGAAAAAACGCATACGCCCTTTTTGGCCAAGTGCATCATTGTGGACGTTCTGCCTCTTTTCCTATGCTTTCAATGCAATTCCAGTCTACCTCCTGAAATCGGTTTCCTGCAATTCTGCCCCGCTTTCAAGTCCTCTTGGCAGCCTTACTTCAGTATATTTTTGGACGATAGCTGTCATTTATAACTCTGCAGGTTTGTGAATTACAGTGCCCCTGAGCTCCTTTCTTCAACTCGCTTTCTTGTGAGCTGGCCGCAACACCGCAGGATTGCTTCAGGCCCTAATGTGGTTCCGGCACGGCACGCTGAGCCTTTGGTTAATTCCTCTTCCTGGTGGGAAATGAGAGTTAAATTTGCCCGTCCAGACACCTCCAGCTAGTCTCTCATTGGTTCTCCCTATTCCTGTTCATCTTCCGCAGAAATTGCAAACTGGGCCAAACAGGAGGTTAAAGGCACTGACTCTCCAAGTCGGGAGAGTGTTAGTAAAGCGTCTGGAATGTTGCACCCGAGTACCAGGGGACGAGAACGGAGACATATTTGAACACGTCTCCCGATCACACGGTTGATCATACTCTGGGTTCCACATGCATGTTTTAGCTGAAGGAAGAATCCCTTAAACCTGGAGAGTTGAGACCCGTGGAATGGGTACCATGCAATATGACTTCAAAGGGTCTTCATTTGCTCACCGAACCTCTCCAATCCTATCACTGCTGCGTTTATGCCCCTGTACACACGCTTGATTCTCTTTCGGAGACATAGCAATCCATAGGTTTTAAGATACTGACTAGTCAGGTACATTCTTAGGCGTTTAATATGGGGTGTTGAGTCCATTTCGTTGAGCAAGGAGTAGCTCTTGTCTATTCCATATTTGGCTTAAGGAACTTTATCTGTGCTCATTTCAATCTCTGGTTTTATGCAGCACCCCAACTCACCTTTCCCCTTAAGCAAGCATAAGTTGGTTTTCTCAATTTGAGACCCTGTTCTGTTTTGTAATCCAGTTCCTGTGTAGCCAAGTTTACATTCCGTGTATTAGTGATATCTTATGATGTTTCTTTTTCTGTGTGACTTCTTTCAGTTAGAATCATCATACCTGAATCCACTCATTATGCTGCTACGGGCTGATGACATAGATGTCATTGCTGAGTGATATTGCATTGTACGTAAGTACCACAGCTTCTTCATCCATTTTTCACTTTCTGCGATATTGAACTTGTACCGTAAACGAGGTTCTTGTAAACAGAGCCGTCCCAAACTTTGGGGTGGCTGTGTCTTTTTGATTTTCATTTCCCTAAGCTATAGGACCATAAGTGGAAGTGCCCTAGGCTCTGTTGCTTTGCTTTTTAGATGTTTCAGGAAACACCATACACTTCTCCCGAGTGGCTGTTGGCAATTTACATCCCGCCCATCAGCATAACAAGGCTCCCAGTTCTCCATGGCCTGTCCTGCCTTTCTGGATTTTACACTTTTTTCAGATGGCCCTTTTGACCGGGGGGAAGTGAGACTTCATTGTAGTGCAGATTTCCTTTGCAAGCTTGCTTGGTTGGCCAAAAAGGGCGTATGCGTTTTTTCCTGAATATATTCAGGAAAAAACGCATACGCCCTTTTTGGCCAAGTGCATCATTGTGGACGTTCTGCCTCTTTTCCTATGCTTTCAATGCAATTCCAGTCTACCTCCTGAAATCGGTTTCCTGCAATTCTGCCCCGCTTTCAAGTCCTCTTGGCAGCCTTACTTCAGTATATTTTTGGACGATAGCTGTCATTTATAACTCTGCAGGTTTGTGAATTACAGTGCCCCTGAGCTCCTTTCTTCAACTCGCTTTCTTGTGAGCTGGCCGCAACACCGCAGGATTGCTTCAGGCCCTAATGTGGTTCCGGCACGGCACGCTGAGCCTTTGGTTAATTCCTCTTCCTGGTGGGAAATGAGAGTTAAATTTGCCCGTCCAGACACCTCCAGCTAGTCTCTCATTGGTTCTCCCTATTCCTGTTCATCTTCCGCAGAAATTGCAAACTGGGCCAAACAGGAGGTTAAAGGCACTGACGCTCCAAGTCGGGAGAGTGTTAGTAAAGCGTCTGGAATGTTGCACCCGAGTACCAGGGGACGAGAACGGAGACATATTTGAACACGTCTCCCGATCACACGGTTGATCATACTCTGGGTTCCACATGCATGTTTTAGCTGAAGGAAGAATCCCTTAAACCTGGAGAGTTGAGACCCGTGGAATGGGTACCATGCAATATGACTTCAAAGGGTCTTCATTTGCTCACCGAACCTCTCCAATCCTATCACTGCTGCGTTTATGCCCCTGTACACACGCTTGATTCTCTTTCGGAGACATAGCAATCCATAGGTTTTAAGATACTGACTAGTCAGGTACATTCTTAGGCGTTTAATATGGGGTGTTGAGTCCATTTCGTTGAGCAAGGAGTAGCTCTTGTCTATTCCATATTTGGCTTAAGGAACTTTATCTGTGCTCATTTCAATCTCTGGTTTTATGCAGCACCCCAACTCACCTTTCCCCTTAAGCAAGCATAAGTTGGTTTTCTCAATTTGAGACCCTGTTCTGTTTTGTAATCCAGTTCCTGTGTAGCCAAGTTTACATTCCGTGTATTAGTGATATCTTATGATGTTTCTTTTTCTGTGTGACTTCTTTCAGTTAGAATCATCATACCTGAATCCACTCATTATGCTGCTACGGGCTGATGACATAGATGTCATTGCTGAGTGATATTGCATTGTACGTAAGTACCACAGCTTCTTCATCCATTTTTCACTTTCTGCGATATTGAACTTGTACCGTAAACGAGGTTCTTGTAAACAGAGCCGTCCCAAACTTTGGGGTGGCTGTGTCTTTTTGATTTTCATTTCCCTAAGCTATAGGACCATAAGTGGAAGTGCCCTAGGCTCTGTTGCTTTGCTTTTTAGATGTTTCAGGAAACACCATACACTTCTCCCGAGTGGCTGTTGGCAATTTACATCCCGCCCATCAGCATAACAAGGCTCCCAGTTCTCCATGGCCTGTCCTGCCTTTCTGGATTTTACACTTTTTTCAGATGGCCCTTTTGACCGGGGGGAAGTGAGACTTCATTGTAGTGCAGATTTCCTTTGCAAGCTTGCTTGGTTGGCCAAAAAGGGCGTATGCGTTTTTTCCTGAATATATTCAGGAAAAAACGCATACGCCCTTTTTGGCCAAGTGCATCATTGTGGACGTTCTGCCTCTTTTCCTATGCTTTCAATGCAATTCCAGTCTACCTCCTGAAATCGGTTTCCTGCAATTCTGCCCCGCTTTCAAGTCCTCTTGGCAGCCTTACTTCAGTATATTTTTGGACGATAGCTGTCATTTATAACTCTGCAGGTTTGTGAATTACAGTGCCCCTGAGCTCCTTTCTTCAACTCGCTTTCTTGTGAGCTGGCCGCAACACCGCAGGATTGCTTCAGGCCCTAATGTGGTTCCGGCACGGCACGCTGAGCCTTTGGTTAATTCCTCTTCCTGGTGGGAAATGAGAGTTAAATTTGCCCGTCCAGACACCTCCAGCTAGTCTCTCATTGGTTCTCCCTATTCCTGTTCATCTTCCGCAGAAATTGCAAACTGGGCCAAACAGGAGGTTAAAGGCACTGACGCTCCAAGTCGGGAGAGTGTTAGTAAAGCGTCTGGAATGTTGCACCCGAGTACCAGGGGACGAGAACGGAGACATATTTGAACACGTCTCCCGATCACACGGTTGATCATACTCTGGGTTCCACATGCATGTTTTAGCTGAAGGAAGAATCCCTTAAACCTGGAGAGTTGAGACCCGTGGAATGGGTACCATGCAATATGACTTCAAAGGGTCTTCATTTGCTCACCGAACCTCTCCAATCCTATCACTGCTGCGTTTATGCCCCTGTACACACGCTTGATTCTCTTCGGGAGACATAGCAATCCATAGGTTTTAAGATACTTACTAGTCAGGTACATTCTTAGGCGTTTAATATGGGGTGTTGAATCCATTTCGTTGAGCAAGGAGTAGCTCTTGTCTATTCCATATTTGGCTTAAGGAACTTTATCTGTGCTCATTTCAATCTCTGGTTTTATGCAGCACCCCAACTCACCTTTCCCCTTAAGCAAGCATAAGTTGGTTTTCTAAATTTGAGACCCTGTTCTGTTTGGTAATCCAGTTCCTGTGTAGCCAAGTTTACATTCCGTGTATTAGTGATATCTTATGATGTTTCTTTTTCTGTGTGACTTCTTTCAGTTAGAATCATCATACCTGAATCCACTCATTATGCTGCTACGGGCCTGATGACATAGATGTCATTGCTGAGTGATATTGCATTGTACGTAAGTACCACAACTTCTTCATCCATTTTTCACTTTCTGCGATATTGAACTTGTACCGTAAACGAGGTTCTTGTAAACAGAGCCGTCCCAAACTTTGGGGTGGCTGTGTCTTTTTGATTTTCATTTCCCTAAGCTATAGGACCATAAGTGGAAGTGCCCTAGGCTCTGTTGCTTTGCTTTTTAGATGTTTCAGGAAACACCATACACTTCTCCCGAGTGGCTGTTGGCAATTTACATCCCGCCCATCAGCATAAAAAGGCTCCCAGTTCTCCATGGCCTGTCCTGCCTTTCTGGATTTTACACTTTTTTCAGATGGCCCTTTTGACCGGGGGGAAGTGAGACTTCATTGTAGTGCAGATTTCCTTTGCAAGCTTGCTTGGTTGGCCAAAAAGGGCGTATGCGTTTTTTCCTGAATATATTCAGGAAAAAACGCATACGCCCTTTTTGGCCAAGTGCATCATTGTGGACGTTCTGCCTCTTTTCCTATGCTTTCAATGCAATTCCAGTCTACCTCCTGAAATCGGTTTCCTGCAATTCTGCCCCGCTTTCAAGTCCTCTTGGCAGCCTTACTTCAGTATATTTTTGGACGATAGCTGTCATTTATAACTCTGCAGGTTTGTGAATTACAGTGCCCCTGAGCTCCTTTCTTCAACTCGCTTTCTTGTGAGCTGGCCACAACACCGCAGGATTGCTTCAGGCCCTAATGTGGTTCCGGCACGGCACGCTGAGCCTTTGGTTAATTCCTCTTCCTGGTGGGAAATGAGAGTTAAATTTGCCCGTCCAGACACCTCCAGCTAGTCTCTCATTGGTTCTCCCTATTCCTGTTCATCTTCCGCAGAAATTGCAAACTGGGCCAAACAGGAGGTTAAAGGCACTGACTCTCCAAGTCGGGAGAGTGTTAGTAAAGCGTCTGGAATGTTGCACCCGAGTACCAGGGGACGAGAACGGAGACATATTTGAACACGTCTCCCGATCACACGGTTGATCATACTCTGGGTTCCACATGCATGTTTTAGCTGAAGGAAGAATCCCTTAAACCTGGAGAGTTGAGACCCGTGGAATGGGTACCATGCAATATGACTTCAAAGGGTCTTCATTTGCTCACCGAACCTCTCCAATCCTATCACTGCTGCGTTTATGCCCCTGTACACACGCTTGATTCTCTTTCGGAGACATAGCAATCCATAGGTTTTAAGATACTGACTAGTCAGGTACATTCTTAGGCGTTTAATATGGGGTGTTGAGTCCATTTCGTTGAGCAAGGAGTAGCTCTTGTCTATTCCATATTTTTCTTAAGGAACTTTATCTGTGCTCATTTCAATCTCTGGTTTTATGCAGCACCCCAACTCACCTTTCCCCTTAAGCAAGCATAAGTTGGTTTTCTAAATTTGAGACCCTGTTCTGTTTTGTAATCCAGTTCCTGTGTAGCCAAGTTTACATTCCGTGTATTAGTGATATCTTATGATGTTTCTTTTTCTGTGTGACTTCTTTCAGTTAGAATCATCATACCTGAATCCACTCATTATGCTGCTACGGGCCTGATGACATAGATGTCATTGCTGAGTGATATTGCATTGTACGTAAGTACCACAACTTCTTCATCCATTTTTCACTTTCTGCGATATTGAACTTGTACCGTAAACGAGGTTCTTGTAAACAGAGCCGTCCCAAACTTTGGGGTGGCTGTGTCTTTTTGATTTTCATTTCCCTAAGCTATAGGACCATAAGTGGAAGTGCCCTAGGCTCTGTTGCTTTGTTTTTTAGATGTTTCAGGAAACACCATACACTTCTCCCGAGTGGCTGTTGGCAATTTACATCCCGCCCATCAGCATAACAAGGCTCCCAGTTCTCCATGGCCTGTCCTGCCTTTCTGGATTTTACACTTTTTTCAGATGGCCCTTTTGACCGGGGGGAAGTGAGACTTCATTGTAGTGCAGATTTCCTTTGCAAGCTTGCTTGGTTGGCCAAAAAGGGCGTATGCGTTTTTTCCTGAATATATTCAGGAAAAAACGCATACGCCCTTTTTGGCCAAGTGCATCATTGTGGACGTTCTGCCTCTTTTCCTATGCTTTCAATGCAATTCCAGTCTACCTCCTGAAATCGGTTTCCTGCAATTCGGCCCCGCTTTCAAGTCCTCTTGGCAGCCTTACTTCAGTATATTTTTGGACGATAGCTGTCATTTATAACTCTGCAGGTTTGTGAATTACAGTGCCCCTGAGCTCCTTTCTTCAACTCGCTTTCTTGTGAGCTGGCCGCAACACCGCAGGATTGCTTCAGGCCCTAATGTGGTTCCGGCACGGCACGCTGAGCCTTTGGTTAATTCCTCTTCCTGGTGGGAAATGAGAGTTAAATTTGCCCGTCCAGACACCTCCAGCTAGTCTCTCATTGGTTCTCCCTATTCCTGTTCATCTTCCGCAGAAATTGCAAACTGGGCCAAACAGGAGGTTAAAGGCACTGACTCTCCAAGTCGGGAGAGTGTTAGTAAAGCGTCTGGAATGTTGCACCCGAGTACCAGGGGACGAGAACGGAGACATATTTGAACACGTCTCCCGATCACACGGTTGATCATACTCTGGGTTCCACATGCATGTTTTAGCTGAAGGAAGAATCCCTTAAACCTGGAGAGTTGAGACCCGTGGAATGGGTACCATGCAATATGACTTCAAAGGGTCTTCATTTGCTCACCGAACCTCTCCAATCCTATCACTGCTGCGTTTATGCCCCTGTACACACGCTTGATTCTCTTTCGGAGACATAGCAATCCATAGGTTTTAAGATACTGACTAGTCAGGTACATTCTTAGGCGTTTAATATGGGGTGTTGAGTCCATTTCGTTGAGCAAGGAGTAGCTCTTGTCTATTCCATATTTGGCTTAAGGAACTTTATCTGTGCTCATTTCAATCTCTGGTTTTATGCAGCACCCCAACTCACCTTTCCCCTTAAGCAAGCATAAGTTGGTTTTCTCAATTTGAGACCCTGTTCTGTTTTGTAATCCAGTTCCTGTGTAGCCAAGTTTACATTCCGTGTATTAGTGATATCTTATGATGTTTCTTTTTCTGTGTGACTTCTTTCAGTTAGAATCATCATACCTGAATCCACTCATTATGCTGCTACGGGCTGATGACATAGATGTCATTGCTGAGTGATATTGCATTGTACGTAAGTACCACAGCTTCTTCATCCATTTTTCACTTTCTGCGATATTGAACTTGTACCGTAAACGAGGTTCTTGTAAACAGAGCCGTCCCAAACTTTGGGGTGGCTGTGTCTTTTTGATTTTCATTTCCCTAAGCTATAGGACCATAAGTGGAAGTGCCCTAGGCTCTGTTGCTTTGCTTTTTAGATGTTTCAGGAAACACCATACACTTCTCCCGAGTGGCTGTTGGCAATTTACATCCCGCCCATCAGCATAACAAGGCTCCCAGTTCTCCATGGCCTGTCCTGCCTTTCTGGATTTTACACTTTTTTCAGATGGCCCTTTTGACCGGGGGGAAGTGAGACTTCATTGTAGTGCAGATTTCCTTTGCAAGCTTGCTTGGTTGGCCAAAAAGGGCGTATGCGTTTTTTCCTGAATATATTCAGGAAAAAACGCATACGCCCTTTTTGGCCAAGTGCATCATTGTGGACGTTCTGCCTCTTTTCCTATGCTTTCAATGCAATTCCAGTCTACCTCCTGAAATCGGTTTCCTGCAATTCTGCCCCGCTTTCAAGTCCTCTTGGCAGCCTTACTTCAGTATATTTTTGGACGATAGCTGTCATTTATAACTCTGCAGGTTTGTGAATTACAGTGCCCCTGAGCTCCTTTCTTCAACTCGCTTTCTTGTGAGCTGGCCGCAACACCGCAGGATTGCTTCAGGCCCTAATGTGGTTCCGGCACGGCACGCTGAGCCTTTGGTTAATTCCTCTTCCTGGTGGGAAATGAGAGTTAAATTTGCCCGTCCAGACACCTCCAGCTAGTCTCTCATTGGTTCTCCCTATTCCTGTTCATCTTCCGCAGAAATTGCAAACTGGGCCAAACAGGAGGTTAAAGGCACTGACTCTCCAAGTCGGGAGAGTGTTAGTAAAGCGTCTGGAATGTTGCACCCGAGTACCAGGGGACGAGAACGGAGACATATTTGAACACGTCTCCCGATCACACGGTTGATCATACTCTGGGTTCCACATGCATGTTTTAGCTGAAGGAAGAATCCCTTAA
Organism: Globicephala melas; assembly: GCF_963455315.2. NCBI lineage: Eukaryota > Metazoa > Chordata > Mammalia > Artiodactyla > Delphinidae > Globicephala > Globicephala melas. Next base: position 495,167 of record NW_027207301.1, on the reverse strand, counting down.
ACCTGGAGAGTTGAGACCCGTGGAATGGGTACCATGCAATATGACTTCAAAGGGTCTTCATTTGCTCACCGAACCTCTCCAATCCTATCACTGCTGCGTTTATGCCCCTGTACACACGCTTGATTCTCTTTCGGAGACATAGCAATCCATAGGTTTTAAGATACTGACTAGTCAGGTACATTCTTAGGCGTTTAATATGGGGTGTTGAGTCCATTTCGTTGAGCAAGGAGTAGCTCTTGTCTATTCCATATTTGGCTTAAGGAACTTTATCTGTGCTCATTTCAATCTCTGGTTTTATGCAGCACCCCAACTCACCTTTCCCCTTAAGCAAGCATAAGTTGGTTTTCTAAATTTGAGACCCTGTTCTGTTTTGGAATCCAGTTCCTGTGTAGCCAAGTTTACATTCCGTGTATTAGTGATATCTTATGATGTTTCTTTTTCTGTGTGACTTCTTTCATTTAGAATCATCATACCTGAATCCACTCATTATGCTGCTACGGGCCTGATGACATAGATGTCATTGCTGAGTGATATTGCATTGTACGTAAGTACCACAACTTCTTCATCCATTTTTCACTTTCTGCGATATTGAACTTGTACCGTAAACGAGGTTCTTGTAAACAGAGCCGTCCCAAACTTTGGAGTGGCTGTGTCTTTTTGATTTTCATTTCCCTAAGCTATAGGACCATAAGTGGAAGTGCCCTATGCTCTGTTGCTTTGCTTTTTAGATGTTTCAGGAAACACCATACACTTCTCCCGAGTGGCTGTTGGCAATTTACATCCCGCCCATCAGCATAACAAGGCTCCCAGTTCTCCATGGCCTGTCCTGCCTTTCTGGATTTTACACTTTTTTCAGATGGCCCTTTTGACCGGGGGGAAGTGAGACTTCATTGTAGTGCAGATTTCCTTTGCAAGCTTGCTTGGTTGGCCAAAAAGGGCGTATGCGTTTTTTCCTGAATATATTCAGGAAAAAACGCATACGCCCTTTTTGGCCAAGTGCATCATTGTGGACGTTCTGCCTCTTTTCCTATGCTTTCAATGCAATTCCAGTCTACCTCCTGAAATCGGTTTCCTGCAATTCGGCCCCGCTTTCAAGTCCTCTTGGCAGCCTTACTTCAGTATATTTTTGGACGATAGCTGTCATTTATAACTCTGCAGGTTTGTGAATTACAGTGCCCCTGAGCTCCTTTCTTCAACTCGCTTTCTTGTGAGCTGGCCGCAACACCGCAGGATTGCTTCAGGCCCTAATGTGGTTCCGGCACGGCACGCTGAGCCTTTGGTTAATTCCTCTTCCTGGTGGGAAATGAGAGTTAAATTTGCCCGTCCAGACACCTCCAGCTAGTCTCTCATTGGTTCTCCCTATTCCTGTTCATCTTCCGCAGAAATTGCAAACTGGGCCAAACAGGAGGTTAAAGGCACTGACTCTCCAAGTCGGGAGAGTGTTAGTAAAGCGTCTGGAATGTTGCACCCGAGTACCAGGGGACGAGAACGGAGACATATTTGAACACGTCTCCCGATCACACGGTTGATCATACTCTGGGTTCCACATGCATGTTTTAGCTGAAGGAAGAATCCCTTAAACCTGGAGAGTTGAGACCCGTGGAATGGGTACCATGCAATATGACTTCAAAGGGTCTTCATTTGCTCACCGAACCTCTCCAATCCTATCACTGCTGCGTTTATGCCCCTGTACACACGCTTGATTCTCTTTCGGAGACATAGCAATCCATAGGTTTTAAGATACTGACTAGTCAGGTACATTCTTAGGCGTTTAATATGGGGTGTTGAGTCCATTTCGTTGAGCAAGGAGTAGCTCTTGTCTATTCCATATTTGGCTTAAGGAACTTTATCTGTGCTCATTTCAATCTCTGGTTTTATGCAGCACCCCAACTCACCTTTCCCCTTAAGCAAGCATAAGTTGGTTTTCTCAATTTGAGACCCTGTTCTGTTTTGTAATCCAGTTCCTGTGTAGCCAAGTTTACATTCCGTGTATTAGTGATATCTTATGATGTTTCTTTTTCTGTGTGACTTCTTTCAGTTAGAATCATCATACCTGAATCCACTCATTATGCTGCTACGGGCTGATGACATAGATGTCATTGCTGAGTGATATTGCATTGTACGTAAGTACCACAGCTTCTTCATCCATTTTTCACTTTCTGCGATATTGAACTTGTACCGTAAACGAGGTTCTTGTAAACAGAGCCGTCCCAAACTTTGGGGTGGCTGTGTCTTTTTGATTTTCATTTCCCTAAGCTATAGGACCATAAGTGGAAGTGCCCTAGGCTCTGTTGCTTTGCTTTTTAGATGTTTCAGGAAACACCATACACTTCTCCCGAGTGGCTGTTGGCAATTTACATCCCGCCCATCAGCATAACAAGGCTCCCAGTTCTCCATGGCCTGTCCTGCCTTTCTGGATTTTACACTTTTTTCAGATGGCCCTTTTGACCGGGGGGAAGTGAGACTTCATTGTAGTGCAGATTTCCTTTGCAAGCTTGCTTGGTTGGCCAAAAAGGGCGTATGCGTTTTTTCCTGAATATATTCAGGAAAAAACGCATACGCCCTTTTTGGCCAAGTGCATCATTGTGGACGTTCTGCCTCTTTTCCTATGCTTTCAATGCAATTCCAGTCTACCTCCTGAAATCGGTTTCCTGCAATTCTGCCCCGCTTTCAAGTCCTCTTGGCAGCCTTACTTCAGTATATTTTTGGACGATAGCTGTCATTTATAACTCTGCAGGTTTGTGAATTACAGTGCCCCTGAGCTCCTTTCTTCAACTCGCTTTCTTGTGAGCTGGCCGCAACACCGCAGGATTGCTTCAGGCCCTAATGTGGTTCCGGCACGGCACGCTGAGCCTTTGGTTAATTCCTCTTCCTGGTGGGAAATGAGAGTTAAATTTGCCCGTCCAGACACCTCCAGCTAGTCTCTCATTGGTTCTCCCTATTCCTGTTCATCTTCCGCAGAAATTGCAAACTGGGCCAAACAGGAGGTTAAAGGCACTGACTCTCCAAGTCGGGAGAGTGTTAGTAAAGCGTCTGGAATGTTGCACCCGAGTACCAGGGGACGAGAACGGAGACATATTTGAACACGTCTCCCGATCACACGGTTGATCATACTCTGGGTTCCACATGCATGTTTTAGCTGAAGGAAGAATCCCTTAAACCTGGAGAGTTGAGACCCGTGGAATGGGTACCATGCAATATGACTTCAAAGGGTCTTCATTTGCTCACCGAACCTCTCCAATCCTATCACTGCTGCGTTTATGCCCCTGTACACACGCTTGATTCTCTTCGGGAGACATAGCAATCCATAGGTTTTAAGATACTTACTAGTCAGGTACATTCTTAGGCGTTTAATATGGGGTGTTGAGTCCATTTCGTTGAGCAAGGAGTAGCTCTTGTCTATTCCATATTTGGCTTAAGGAACTTTATCTGTGCTCATTTCAATCTCTGGTTTTATGCAGCACCCCAACTCACCTTTCCCCTTAAGCAAGCATAAGTTGGTTTTCTCAATTTGAGACCCTGTTCTGTTTTGTAATCCAGTTCCTGTGTAGCCAAGTTTACATTCCGTGTATTAGTGATATCTTATGATGTTTCTTTTTCTGTGTGACTTCTTTCAGTTAGAATCATCATACCTGAATCCACTCATTATGCTGCTACGGGCTGATGACATAGATGTCATTGCTGAGTGATATTGCATTGTACGTAAGTACCACAGCTTCTTCATCCATTTTTCACTTTCTGCGATATTGAACTTGTACCGTAAACGAGGTTCTTGTAAACAGAGCCGTCCCAAACTTTGGGGTGGCTGTGTCTTTTTGATTTTCATTTCCCTAAGCTATAGGACCATAAGTGGAAGTGCCCTAGGCTCTGTTGCTTTGCTTTTTAGATGTTTCAGGAAACACCATACACTTCTCCCGAGTGGCTGTTGGCAATTTACATCCCGCCCATCAGCATAACAAGGCTCCCAGTTCTCCATGGCCTGTCCTGCCTTTCTGGATTTTACACTTTTTTCAGATGGCCCTTTTGACCGGGGGGAAGTGAGACTTCATTGTAGTGCAGATTTCCTTTGCAAGCTTGCTTGGTTGGCCAAAAAGGGCGTATGCGTTTTTTCCTGAATATATTCAGGAAAAAACGCATACGCCCTTTTTGGCCAAGTGCATCATTGTGGACGTTCTGCCTCTTTTCCTATGCTTTCAATGCAATTCCAGTCTACCTCCTGAAATCGGTTTCCTGCAATTCTGCCCCGCTTTCAAGTCCTCTTGGCAGCCTTACTTCAGTATATTTTTGGACGATAGCTGTCATTTATAACTCTGCAGGTTTGTGAATTACAGTGCCCCTGAGCTCCTTTCTTCAACTCGCTTTCTTGTGAGCTGGCCGCAACACCGCAGGATTGCTTCAGGCCCTAATGTGGTTCCGGCACGGCACGCTGAGCCTTTGGTTAATTCCTCTTCCTGGTGGGAAATGAGAGTTAAATTTGCCCGTCCAGACACCTCCAGCTAGTCTCTCATTGGTTCTCCCTATTCCTGTTCATCTTCCGCAGAAATTGCAAACTGGGCCAAACAGGAGGTTAAAGGCACTGACTCTCCAAGTCGGGAGAGTGTTAGTAAAGCGTCTGGAATGTTGCACCCGAGTACCAGGGGACGAGAACGGAGACATATTTGAACACGTCTCCCGATCACACGGTTGATCATACTCTGGGTTCCACATGCATGTTTTAGCTGAAGGAAGAATCCCTTAAACCTGGAGAGTTGAGACCCGTGGAATGGGTACCATGCAATATGACTTCAAAGGGTCTTCATTTGCTCACCGAACCTCTCCAATCCTATCACTGCTGCGTTTATGCCCCTGTACACACGCTTGATTCTCTTCGGGAGACATAGCAATCCATAGGTTTTAAGATACTTACTAGTCAGGTACATTCTTAGGCGTTTAATATGGGGTGTTGAGTCCATTTCGTTGAGCAAGGAGTAGCTCTTGTCTATTCCATATTTGGCTTAAGGAACTTTATCTGTGCTCATTTCAATCTCTGGTTTTATGCAGCACCCCAACTCACCTTTCCCCTTAAGCAAGCATAAGTTGGTTTTCTAAATTTGAGACCCTGTTGTGTTTTGTAATCCAGTTCCTGTGTAGCCAAGTTTACATTCCGTGTATTAGTGATATCTTATGATGTTTCTTTTTCTGTGTGACTTCTTTCAGTTAGAATCATCATACCTGAATCTACTCATTATGCTGCTACGGGCCTGATGACATAGATGTCATTGCTGAGTGATATTGCATTGTACGTAAGTACCACAACTTCTTCATCCATTTTTCACTTTCTGCGATATTGAACTTGTACCGTAAACGAGGTTCTTGTAAACAGAGCCGTCCCAAACTTTGGGGTGGCTGTGTCTTTTTGATTTTCATTTCCCTAAGCTATAGGACCATAAGTGGAAGTGCCCTAGGCTCTGTTGCTTTGCTTTTTAGATGTTTCAGGAAACACCATACACTTCTCCCGAGTGGCTGTTGGCAATTTACATCCCGCCCATCAGCATAACAAGGCTCCCAGTTCTCCATGGCCTGTCCTGCCTTTCTGGATTTTACACTTTTTTCAGATGGCCCTTTTGACCGGGGGGAAGTGAGACTTCATTGTAGTGCAGATTTCCTTTGCAAGCTTGCTTGGTTGGCCAAAAAGGGCGTATGCGTTTTTTCCTGAATATATTCAGGAAAAAACGCATACGCCCTTTTTGGCCAAGTGCATCATTGTGGACGTTCTGCCTCTTTTCCTATGCTTTCAATGCAATTCCAGTCTACCTCCTGAAATCGGTTTCCTGCAATTCTGCCCCGCTTTCAAGTCCTCTTGGCAGCCTTACTTCAGTATATTTTTGGACGATTGCTGTCATTTATAACTCTGCAGGTTTGTGAATTACAGTGCCCCTGAGCTCCTTTCTTCAACTCGCTTTCTTGTGAGCTGGCCGCAACACCGCAGGATTGCTTCAGGCCCTAATGTGGTTCCGGCACGGCACGCTGAGCCTTTGGTTAATTCCTCTTCCTGGTGGGAAATGAGAGTTAAATTTGCCCGTCCAGACACCTCCAGCTAGTCTCTCATTGGTTCTCCCTATTCCTGTTCATCTTCCGCAGAAATTGCAAACTGGGCCAAACAGGAGGTTAAAGGCACTGACTCTCCAAGTCGGGAGAGTGTTAGTAAAGCGTCTGGAATGTTGCACCCGAGTACCAGGGGACGAGAACGGAGACATATTTGAACACGTCTCCCGATCACACGGTTGATCATACTCTGGGTTCCACATGCATGTTTTAGCTGAAGGAAGAATCCCTTAAACCTGGAGAGTTGAGACCCGTGGAATGGGTACCATGCAATATGACTTCAAAGGGTCTTCATTTGCTCACCGAACCTCTCCAATCCTATCACTGCTGCGTTTATGCCCCTGTACACACGCTTGATTCTCTTCGGGAGACATAGCAATCCATAGGTTTTAAGATACTTACTAGTCAGGTACATTCTTAGGCGTTTAATATGGGGTGTTGAATCCATTTCGTTGAGCAAGGAGTAGCTCTTGTCTATTCCATATTTGGCTTAAGGAACTTTATCTGTGCTCATTTCAATCTCTGGTTTTATGCAGCACCCCAACTCACCTTTCCCCTTAAGCAAGCATAAGTTGGTTTTCTAAATTTGAGACCCTGTTCTGTTTGGTAATCCAGTTCCTGTGTAGCCAAGTTTACATTCCGTGTATTAGTGATATCTTATGATGTTTCTTTTTCTGTGTGACTTCTTTCAGTTAGAATCATCATACCTGAATCCACTCATTATGCTGCTACGGGCCTGATGACATAGATGTCATTGCTGAGTGATATTGCATTGTACGTAAGTACCACAACTTCTTCATCCATTTTTCACTTTCTGCGATATTGAACTTGTACCGTAAACGAGGTTCTTGTAAACAGAGCCGTCCCAAACTTTGGGGTGGCTGTGTCTTTTTGATTTTCATTTCCCTAAGCTATAGGACCATAAGTGGAAGTGCCCTAGGCTCTGTTGCTTTGCTTTTTAGATGTTTCAGGAAACACCATACACTTCTCCCGAGTGGCTGTTGGCAATTTACATCCCGCCCATCAGCATAAAAAGGCTCCCAGTTCTCCATGGCCTGTCCTGCCTTTCTGGATTTTACACTTTTTTCAGATGGCCCTTTTGACCGGGGGGAAGTGAGACTTCATTGTAGTGCAGATTTCCTTTGCAAGCTTGCTTGGTTGGCCAAAAAGGGCGTATGCGTTTTTTCCTGAATATATTCAGGAAAAAACGCATACGCCCTTTTTGGCCAAGTGCATCATTGTGGACGTTCTGCCTCTTTTCCTATGCTTTCAATGCAATTCCAGTCTACCTCCTGAAATCGGTTTCCTGCAATTCTGCCCCGCTTTCAAGTCCTCTTGGCAGCCTTACTTCAGTATATTTTTGGACGATAGCTGTCATTTATAACTCTGCAGGTTTGTGAATTACAGTGCCCCTGAGCTCCTTTCTTCAACTCGCTTTCTTGTGAGCTGGCCACAACACCGCAGGATTGCTTCAGGCCCTAATGTGGTTCCGGCACGGCACGCTGAGCCTTTGGTTAATTCCTCTTCCTGGTGGGAAATGAGAGTTAAATTTGCCCGTCCAGACACCTCCAGCTAGTCTCTCATTGGTTCTCCCTATTCCTGTTCATCTTCCGCAGAAATTGCAAACTGGGCCAAACAGGAGGTTAAAGGCACTGACTCTCCAAGTCGGGAGAGTGTTAGTAAAGCGTCTGGAATGTTGCACCCGAGTACCAGGGGACGAGAACGGAGACATATTTGAACACGTCTCCCGATCACACGGTTGATCATACTCTGGGTTCCACATGCATGTTTTAGCTGAAGGAAGAATCCCTTAAACCTGGAGAGTTGAGACCCGTGGAATGGGTACCATGCAATATGACTTCAAAGGGTCTTCATTTGCTCACCGAACCTCTCCAATCCTATCACTGCTGCGTTTATGCCCCTGTACACACGCTTGATTCTCTTTCGGAGACATAGCAATCCATAGGTTTTAAGATACTGACTAGTCAGGTACATTCTTAGGCGTTTAATATGGGGTGTTGAGTCCATTTCGTTGAGCAAGGAGTAGCTCTTGTCTATTCCATATTTGGCTTAAGGAACTTTATCTGTGCTCATTTCAATCTCTGGTTTTATGCAGCACCCCAACTCACCTTTCCCCTTAAGCAAGCATAAGTTGGTTTTCTAAATTTGAGACCCTGTTGTGTTTTGTAATCCAGTTCCTGTGTAGCCAAGTTTACATTCCGTGTATTAGTGATATCTTATGATGTTTCTTTTTCTGTGTGACTTCTTTCAGTTAGAATCATCATACCTGAATCCACTCATTATGCTGCTACGGGCCTGATGACATAGATGTCATTGCTGAGTGATATTGCATTGTACGTAAGTACCACAGCTTCTTCATCCATTTTTCACTTTCTGCGATATTGAACTTGTACCGTAAACGAGGTTCTTGTAAACAGAGCCGTCCCAAACTTTGGGGTGGCTGTGTCTTTTTGATTTTCATTTCCCTAAGCTATAGGACCATAAGTGGAAGTGCCCTAGGCTCTGTTGCTTTGTTTTTTAGATGTTTCAGGAAACACCATACACTTCTCCCGAGTGGCTGTTGGCAATTTACATCCCGCCCATCAGCATAACAAGGCTCCCAGTTCTCCATGGCCTGTCCTGCCTTTCTGGATTTTACACTTTTTTCAGATGGCCCTTTTGACCGGGGGGAAGTGAGACTTCATTGTAGTGCAGATTTCCTTTGCAAGCTTGCTTGGTTGGCCAAAAAGGGCGTATGCGTTCTTTCCTGAATATATTCAGGAAAAAACGCATACGCCCTTTTTGGCCAAGTGCATCATTGTGGACGTTCTGCCTCTTTTCCTATGCTTTCAATGCAATTCCAGTCTACCTCCTGAAATCGGTTTCCTGCAATTCTGCCCCGCTTTCAAGTCCTCTTGGCAGCCTTACTTCAGTATATTTTTGGACGATAGCTGTCATTTATAACTCTGCAGGTTTGTGAATTACAGTGCCCCTGAGCTCCTTTCTTCAACTCGCTTTCTTGTGAGCTGGCCGCAACACCGCAGGATTGCTTCAGGCCCTAATGTGGTTCCGGCACGGCATGCTGAGCCTTTGGTTAATTCCTCTTCCTGGTGGGAAATGAGAGTTAAATTTGCCCGTCCAGACACCTCCAGCTAGTCTCTCATTGGTTCTCCCTATTCCTGTTCATCTTCCGCAGAAATTGCAAACTGGGCCAAACAGGAGGTTAAAGGCACTGACTCTCCAAGTCGGGAGAGTGTTAGTAAAGCGTCTGGAATGTTGCACCCGAGTACCAGGGGACGAGAACGGAGACATATTTGAACACGTCTCCCGATCACACGGTTGATCATACTCTGGGTTCCACATGCATGTTTTAGCTGAAGGAAGAATCCCTTAAACCTGGAGAGTTGAGACCCGTGGAATGGGTACCATGCAATATGACTTCAAAGGGTCTTCATTTGCTCACCGAACCTCTCCAATCCTATCACTGCTGCGTTTATGCCCCTGTACACACGCTTGATTCTCTTTCGGAGACATAGCAATCCATAGGTTTTAAGATACTTACTAGTCAGGTACATTCTTAGGCGTTTAATATGGGGTGTTGAGTCCATTTCGTTGAGCAAGGAGTAGCTCTTGTCTATTCCATATTTGGCTTAAGGAACTTTATCTGTGCTCATTTCAATCTCTGGTTTTATGCAGCACCCCAACTCACCTTTCCCCTTAAGCAAGCATAAGTTGGTTTTCTAAATTTGAGACCCTGTTGTGTTTTGTAATCCAGTTCCTGTGTAGCCAAGTTTACATTCCGTGTATTAGTGATATCTTATGATGTTTCTTTTTCTGTGTGACTTCTTTCAGTTAGAATCATCATACCTGAATCCACTCATTATGCTGCTACGGGCCTGATGACATAGATGTCATTGCTGAGTGATATTGCATTGTACGTAAGTACCACAACTTCTTCATCCATTTTTCACTTTCTGCGATATTGAACTTGTACCGTAAACGAGGTTCTTGTAAACAGAGCCGTCCCAAACTTTGGGGTGGCTGTGTCTTTTTGATTTTCATTTCCCTAAGCTATAGGACCATAAGTGGAAGTGCCCTAGGCTCTGTTGCTTTGTTTTTTAGATGTTTCAGGAAACACCATACACTTCTCCCGAGTGGCTGTTGGCAATTTACATCCCGCCCATCAGCATAACAAGGCTCCCAGTTCTCCATGGCCTGTCCTGCCTTTCTGGATTTTACACTTTTTTCAGATGGCCCTTTTGACCGGGGGGAAGTGAGACTTCATTGTAGTGCAGATTTCCTTTGCAAGCTTGCTTGGTTGGCCAAAAAGGGCGTATGCGTTTTTTCCTGAATATATTCAGGAAAAAACGCATACGCCCTTTTTGGCCAAGTGCATCATTGTGGACGTTCTGCCTCTTTTCCTATGCTTTCAATGCAATTCCAGTCTACCTCCTGAAATCGGTTTCCTGCAATTCTGCCCCGCTTTCAAGTCCTCTTGGCAGCCTTACTTCAGTATATTTTTGGACGATAGCTGTCATTTATAACTCTGCAGGTTTGTGAATTACAGTGCCCCTGAGCTCCTTTCTTCAACTCGCTTTTTTGTGAGCTGGCCGCAACACCGCAGGATTGCTTCAGGCCCTAATGTGGTTCCGGCACGGCACGCTGAGCCGTTGGTTAATTCCTCTTCCTGGTGGGAAATGAGAGTTAAATTTGCCCGTCCAGACACCTCCAGCTAGTCTCTCATTGGTTCTCCCTATTCCTGTTCATCTTCCGCAGAAATTGCAAACTGGGCCAAACAGGAGGTTAAAGGCACTGACTCTCCAAGTCGGGAGAGTGTTAGTAAAACGTCTGGAATGTTGCACCCGAGTACCAGGGGACGAGAACGGAGACATATTTGAACACGTCTCCCGATCACACGGTTGATCATACTCTGGGTTCCACATGCATGTTTTAGCTGAAGGAAGAATCCCTTAAACCTGGAGAGTTGAGACCCGTGGAATGGGTACCATGCAATATGACTTCAAAGGGTCTTCATTTGCTCACCGAACCTCTCCAATCCTATCACTGCTGCGTTTATGTCCCTGTACACACGCTTGATTCTCTTTCGGAGACATAGCAATCCATAGGTTTTAAGATACTTACTAGTCAGGTACATTCTTAGGCGTTTAATATGGGGTGTTGAGTCCATTTCGTTGAGCAAGGAGTAGCTCTTGTCTATTCCATATTTGGCTTAAGGAACTTTATCTGTGCTCATTTCAATCTCTGGTTTTATGCAGCACCCCAACTCACCTTTCCCCTTAAGCAAGCATAAGTTGGTTTTCTAAATTTGAGACCCTGTTCTGTTTTGTAATCCAGTTCCTGTGTAGCCAAGTTTACATTCCGTGTATTAGTGATATCTTATGATGTTTCTTTTTTCTGTGTGACTTCTTTCAGTTAGAATCATCATACCTGAATCCACTCATTATGCTGCTACGGGCCTGATGACATAGATGTCATTGCTGAGTGATATTGCATTGTACGTAAGTACCACAACTTCTTCATCCATTTTTCACTTTCTGCGATATTGAACTTGTACCGTAAACGAGGTTCTTGTAAACAGAGCCGTCCCAAACTTTGGGGTGGCTGTGTCTTTTTGATTTTCATTTCCCTAAGCTATTGGACCATAAGTGGAAGTGCCCTAGCCTCTGTTGCTTTGTTTTTTAGATGTTTCAGGAAACACCATACACTTCTCCCGAGTGGCTGTTGGCAATTTACATCCCGCCCATCAGCATAACAAGGCTCCCAGTTCTCCATGGCCTGTCCTGCCTTTCTGGATTTTACACTTTTTTCAGATGGCCCTTTTGACCGGGGGGAAGTGAGACTTCATTGTAGTGCAGATTTCCTTTGCAAGCTTGCTTGGTTGGCCAAAAAGGGTGTATGCGTTTTTTCCTGAATATATTCAGGAGAAAACGCATACGCCCTTTTTGGCCAAGTGCATCATTGTGGACGTTCTGCCTCTTTTCCTATGCTTTCAATGCAATTCCAGTCTACCTCCTGAAATCGGTTTCCTGCAATTCTGCCCCGCTTTCAAGTCCTCTTGGCAGCCTTACTTCAGTATATTTTTGGACGATAGCTGTCATTTATAACTCTGCAGGTTTGTGAATTACAGTGCCCCTGAGCTCCTTTCTTCAACTCGCTTTCTTGTGAGCTGGCCGCAACACCGCAGGATTGCTTCAGGCCCTAATGTGGTTCCGGCACGGCACGCTGAGCCTTTGGTTAATTCCTCTTCCTGGTGGGAAATGAGAGTTAAATTTGCCCGTCCAGACACCTCCAGCTAGTCTCTCATTGGTTCTCCCTATTCCTGTTCATCTTCCGCAGAAATTGCAAACTGGGCCAAACAGGAGGTTAAAGGCACTGACTCTCCAAGTCGGGAGAGTGTTAGTAAAGCGTCTGGAATGTTGCACCCGAGTACCAGGGGACGAGAACGGAGACATATTTGAACACGTCTCCCGATCACACGGTTGATCATACTCTGGGTTCCACATGCATGTTTTAGCTGAAGGAAGAATCCCTTAAACCTGGAGAGTTGAGACCCGTGGAATGGGTACCATGCAATATGACTTCAAAGGGTCTTCATTTGCTCACCGAACCTCTCCAATCCTATCACTGCTGCGTTTATGCCCCTGTACACACGCTTGATTCTCTTCGAGAGACATAGCAATCCATAGGTTTTAAGATACTTACTAGTCAGGTACATTCTTAGGCGTTTAATATGGGGTGTTGAGTCCATTTCGTTGAGCAAGGAGTAGCTCTTGTCTATTCCATATTTGGCTTAAGGAACTTTATCTGTGCTCATTTCAATCTCTGGTTTTATGCAGCACCCCAACTCACCTTTCCCCTTAAGCAAGCATAAGTTGATTTTCTAAATTTGAGACCCTGTTGTGTTTTGGAATCCAGTTCCTGTGTAGCCAAGTTTACATTCCGTGTATTAGTGATATCTTATGATGTTTCTTTTTCTGTGTGACTTCTTTCAGTTAGAATCATCATACCTGAATCCACTCATTATGCTGCTACGGGCCTGATGACATAGATGTCATTGCTGAGTGATATTGCATTGTACGTAAGTACCACAGCTTCTTCATCCATTTTTCACTTTCTGCGATATTGAACTTGTACCGTAAACGAGGTTCTTGTAAACAGAGCCGTCCCAAACTTTGGGGTGGCTGTGTCTTTTTGATTTTCATTTCCCTAAGCTATAGGACCATAAGTGGAAGTGCCCTGGGCTCTGTTGCTTTGTTTTTTAGATGTTTCAGGAAACACCATACACTTCTCCCGAGTGGCTGTTGGCAATTTACATCCCGCCCATCAGCATAACAAGGCTCCCAGTTCTCCATGGCCTGTCCTGCCTTTCTGGATTTTACACTTTTTTCAGATGGCCCTTTTGACCGGGGGGAAGTGAGACTTCATTGTAGTGCAGATTTCCTTTGCAAGCTTGCTTGGTTGGCCAAAAAGGGCGTATGCGTTCTTTCCTGAATATATTCAGGAAAAAACGCATACGCCCTTTTTGGCCAAGTGCATCATTGTGGACGTTCTGCCTCTTTTCCTATGCTTTCAATGCAATTCCAGTCTACCTCCTGAAATCGGTTTCCTGCAATTCTGCCCCGCTTTCAAGTCCTCTTGGCAGCCTTACTTCAGTATATTTTTGGACGATTGCTGTCATTTATAACTCTGCAGGTTTGTGAATTACAGTGCCCCTGAGCTCCTTTCTTCAACTCGCTTTCTTGTGAGCTGGCCGCAACACCGCAGGATTGCTTCAGGCCCTAATGTGGTTCCGGCACGGCACGCTGAGCCTTTGGTTAATTCCTCTTCCTGGTGGGAAATGAGAGTTAAATTTGCCCGTCCAGACACCTCCAGCTAGTCTCTCATTGGTTCTCCCTATTCCTGTTCATCTTCCGCAGAAATTGCAAACTGGGCCAAACAGGAGGTTAAAGGCACTGACCCTCCAAGTCGGGAGAGTGTTAGTAAAGCGTCTGGAATGTTGCACCCGAGTACCAGGGGACGAGAACGGAGACATATTTGAACACGTCTCCCGATCACACGGTTGATCATACTCTGGGTTCCACATGCATGTTTTAGCTGAAGGAAGAATCCCTTAAACCTGGAGAGTTGAGACCCGTGGAATGGGTACCATGCAATATGACTTCAAAGGGTCTTCATTTGCTCACCGAACCTCTCCAATCCTATCACTGCTGCGTTTATGCCCCTGTGCACACGCTTGATTCTCTTTCGGAGACATAGCAATCCATAGGTTTTAAGATACTTAGTAGTCAGGTACATTCTTAGGCGTTTAATATGGGGTGTTGAGTCCATTTCGTTGAGCAAGGAGTAGCTCTTGTCTATTCCATATTTGGCTTAAGGAACTTTATCTGTGCTCATTTCAATCTCTGGTTTTATGCAGCACCCCAACTCACCTTTCCCCTTAAGCAAGCATAAGTTGGTTTTCTAAATTTGAGACCCTGTTGTGTTTTGTAATCCAGTTCCTGTGTAACCAAGTTTACATTCCGTGTATTAGTGATATCTTATGATGTTTCTTTTTCTGTGTGACTTCTTTCAGTTAGAATCATCATACCTGAATCCACTCATTATGCTGCTACGGGCCTGATGACATAGATGTCATTGCTGAGTGATATTGCATTGTACGTAAGTACCACAGCTTCTTCATCCATTTTTCACTTTCTGTGATATTGAACTTGTACCGTAAACGAGGTTCTTGTAAACAGAGCCGTCCCAAACTTTGGGGTGGCTGTGTCTTTTTGATTTTCATTTCCCTAAGCTATAGGACCATAAGTGGAAGTGCCCTAGGCTCTGTTGCTTTGCTTTTTAGATGTTTCAGGAAACACCATACACTTCTCCCGAGTGGCTGTTGGCAATTTACATCCCGCCCATCAGCATAACAAGGCTCCCAGTTCTCCATGGCCTGTCCTGCCTTTCTGGATTTTACACTTTTTTCAGATGGCCCTTTTGACCGGGGGGAAGTGAGACTTCATTGTAGTGCAGATTTCCTTTGCAATCTTGCTTGGTTGGCCAAAAAGGGCGTATGCGTTTTTTCCTGAATATATTCAGGAAAAAACGCATACGCCCTTTTTGGCCAAGTGCATCATTGTGGACGTTCTGCCTCTTTTCCTATGCTTTCAATGCAATTCCAGTCTACCTCCTGAAATCGGTTTCCTGCAATTCTGCCCCGCTTTCAAGTCCTCTTGGCAGCCTTACTTCAGTATATTTTTGGACGATAGCTGTCATTTATAACTCTGCAGGTTTGTGAATTACAGTGCCCCTGAGCTCCTTTCTTCAACTCGCTTTCTTGTGAGCTGGCCGCAACACCGCAGGATTGCTTCAGGCCCTAATGTGGTTCCGGCACGGCACGCTGAGCCTTTGGTTAATTCCTCTTCCTGGTGGGAAATGAGAGTTAAATTTGCCCGTCCAGACACCTCCAGCTAGTCTCTCATTGGTTCTCCCTATTCCTGTTCATCTTCCGCAGAAATTGCAAACTGGGCCAAACAGGAGGTTAAAGGCACTGACTCTCCAAGTCGGGAGAGTGTTAGTAAAGCGTCTGGAATGTTGCACCCGAGTACCAGGGGACGAGAACGGAGACATATTTGAACACGTCTCCCGATCACACGGTTGATCATACTCTGGGTTCCACATGCATGTTTTAGCTGAAGGAAGAATCCCTTAAACCTGGAGAGTTGAGACCCGTGGAATGGGTACCATGCAATATGACTTCAAAGGGTCTTCATTTGCTCACCAAACCTCTCCAATCCTATCACTGCTGCGTTTATGCCCCTGTACACACGCTTGATTCTCTTCGGGAGACATAGCAATCCATAGGTTTTAAGATACTTACTAGTCAGGTACATTCTTAGGCGTTTAATATGGGGTGTTGAGTCCATTTCGTTGAGCAAGGAGTAGCTCTTGTCTATTCCATATTTGGCTTAAGGAACTTTATCTGTGCTCATTTCAATCTCTGGTTTTATGCAGCACCCCAACTCACCTTTCCCCTTAAGCAAGCATAAGTTGGTTTTCTAAATTTGAGACCCTGTTCTGTTTGGTAATCCAGTTCCTGTGTAGCCAAGTTTACATTCCGTGTATTAGTGATATCTTATGATGTTTCTTTTTCTGTGTGACTTCTTTCAGTTAGAATCATCATACCTGAATCCACTCATTATGCTGCTACGGGCCTGATGACATAGATGTTATTGCTGAGTGATATTGCATTGTACGTAAGTACCACAACTTCTTCATCCATTTTTCACTTTCTGCGATATTGAACTTGTACCGTAAACGAGGTTCTTGTAAACAGAGCCGTCCCAAACTTTGGGGTGGCTGTGTCTTTTTGATTTTCATTTCCCTAAGCTATAGGACCATAAGTGGAAGTGCCCTAGGCTCTGTTGCTTTGCTTTTTAGATGTTTCAGGAAACACCATACACTTCTCCCGAGTGGCTGTTGGCAATTTACATCCCGCCCATCAGCATAACAAGGCTCCCAGTTCTCCATGGCCTGTCCTGCCTTTCTGGATTTTACACTTTTTTCAGATGGCCCTTTTGACCGGGGGGAAGTGAGACTTCATTGTAGTGCAGATTTCCTTTGCAAGCTTGCTTGGTTGGCCAAAAAGGGCGTATGCGTTTTTTCCTGAATATATTCAGGAAAAAACGCATACGCCCTTTTTGGCCAAGTGCATCATTGTGGACGTTCTGCCTCTTTTCCTATGCTTTCAATGCAATTCCAGTCTACCTCCTGAAATCGGTTTCCTGCAATTCTGCCCCGCTTTCAAGTCCTCTTGGCAGCCTTACTTCAGTATATTTTTGGACGATAGCTGTCATTTATAACTCTGCAGGTTTGTGAATTACAGTGCCCCTGAGCTCCTTTCTTCAACTCGCTTTCTTGTGAGCTGGCCACAACACCGCAGGATTGCTTCAGGCCCTAATGTGGTTCCGGCACGGCACGCTGAGCCTTTGGTTAATTCCTCTTCCTGGTGGGAAATGAGAGTTAAATTTGCCCGTCCAGACACCTCCAGCTAGTCTCTCATTGGTTCTCCCTATTCCTGTTCATCTTCCGCAGAAATTGCAAACTGGGCCAAACAGGAGGTTAAAGGCACTGACTCTCCAAGTCGGGAGAGTGTTAGTAAAGCGTCTGGAATGTTGCACCCGAGTACCAGGGGACGAGAACGGAGACATATTTGAACACGTCTCCCGATCACACGGTTGATCATACTCTGGGTTCCACATGCATGTTTTAGCTGAAGGAAGAATCCCTTAAACCTGGAGAGTTGAGACCCGTGGAATGGGTACCATGCAATATGACTTCAAAGGGTCTTCATTTGCTCACCGAACCTCTCCAATCCTATCACTGCTGCGTTTATGCCCCTGTACACACGCTTGATTCTCTTTCGGAGACATAGCAATCCATAGGTTTTAAGATACTGACTAGTCAGGTACATTCTTAGGCGTTTAATATGGGGTGTTGAGTCCATTTCGTTGAGCAAGGAGTAGCTCTTGTCTATTCCATATTTGGCTTAAGGAACTTTATCTGTGCTCATTTCAATCTCTGGTTTTATGCAGCACCCCAACTCACCTTTCCCCTTAAGCAAGCATAAGTTGGTTTTCTAAATTTGAGACCCTGTTCTGTTTTGGAATCCAGTTCCTGTGTAGCCAAGTTTACATTCCGTGTATTAGTGATATCTTATGATGTTTCTTTTTCTGTGTGACTTCTTTCAGTTAGAATCATCATACCTGAATCCACTCATTATGCTGCTACGGGCCTGATGACATAGATGTCATTGCTGAGTGATATTGCATTGTACGTAAGTACCACAACTTCTTCATCCATTTTTCACTTTCTGCGATATTGAACTTGTACCGTAAACGAGGTTCTTGTAAACAGAGCCGTCCCAAACTTTGGGGTGGCTGTGTCTTTTTGATTTTCATTTCCCTAAGCTATAGGACCATAAGTGGAAGTGCCCTAGGCTCTGTTGCTTTGTTTTTTAGATGTTTCAGGAAACACCATACACTTCTCCCGAGTGGCTGTTGGCAATTTACATCCCGCCCATCAGCATAACAAGGCTCCCAGTTCTCCATGGCCTGTCCTGCCTTTCTGGATTTTACACTTTTTTCAGATGGCCCTTTTGACCGGGGGGAAGTGAGACTTCATTGTAGTGCAGATTTCCTTTGCAAGCTTGCTTGGTTGGCCAAAAAGGGCGTATGCGTTTTTTCCTGAATATATTCAGGAAAAAACGCATACGCCCTTTTTGGCCAAGTGCATCATTGTGGACGTTCTGCCTCTTTTCCTATGCTTTCAATGCAATTCCAGTCTACCTCCTGAAATCGGTTTCCTGCAATTCTGCCCCGCTTTCAAGTCCTCTTGGCAGCCTTACTTCAGTATATTTTTGGACGATAGCTGTCATTTATAACTCTGCAGGTTTGTGAATTACAGTGCCCCTGAGCTCCTTTCTTCAACTCGCTTTCTTGTGAGCTGGCCACAACACCGCAGGATTGCTTCAGGCCCTAATGTGGTTCCGGCACGGCACGCTGAGCCTTTGGTTAATTCCTCTTCCTGGTGGGAAATGAGAGTTAAATTTGCCCGTCCAGACACCTCCAGCTAGTCTCTCATTGGTTCTCCCTATTCCTGTTCATCTTCCGCAGAAATTGCAAACTGGGCCAAACAGGAGGTTAAAGGCACTGACTCTCCAAGTCGGGAGAGTGTTAGTAAAGCGTCTGGAATGTTGCACCCGAGTACCAGGGGACGAGAACGGAGACATATTTGAACACGTCTCCCGATCACACGGTTGATCATACTCTGGGTTCCACATGCATGTTTTAGCTGAAGGAAGAATCCCTTAAACCTGGAGAGTTGAGACCCGTGGAATGGGTACCATGCAATATGACTTCAAAGGGTCTTCATTTGCTCACCGAACCTCTCCAATCCTATCACTGCTGCGTTTATGCCCCTGTACACACGCTTGATTCTCTTTCGGAGACATAGCAATCCATAGGTTTTAAGATACTGACTAGTCAGGTACATTCTTAGGCGTTTAATATGGGGTGTTGAGTCCATTTCGTTGAGCAAGGAGTAGCTCTTGTCTATTCCATATTTGGCTTAAGGAACTTTATCTGTGCTCATTTCAATCTCTGGTTTTATGCAGCACCCCAACTCACCTTTCCCCTTAAGCAAGCATAAGTTGGTTTTCTAAATTTGAGACCCTGTTCTGTTTTGGAATCCAGTTCCTGTGTAGCCAAGTTTACATTCCGTGTATTAGTGATATCTTATGATGTTTCTTTTTCTGTGTGACTTCTTTCAGTTAGAATCATCATACCTGAATCCACTCATTATGCTGCTACGGGCCTGATGACATAGATGTCATTGCTGAGTGATATTGCATTGTACGTAAGTACCACAACTTCTTCATCCATTTTTCACTTTCTGCGATATTGAACTTGTACCGTAAACGAGGTTCTTGTAAACAGAGCCGTCCCAAACTTTGGGGTGGCTGTGTCTTTTTGATTTTCATTTCCCTAAGCTATAGGACCATAAGTGGAAGTGCCCTAGGCTCTGTTGCTTTGTTTTTTAGATGTTTCAGGAAACACCATACACTTCTCCCGAGTGGCTGTTGGCAATTTACATCCCGCCCATCAGCATAACAAGGCTCCCAGTTCTCCATGGCCTGTCCTGCCTTTCTGGATTTTACACTTTTTTCAGATGGCCCTTTTGACCGGGGGGAAGTGAGACTTCATTGTAGTGCAGATTTCCTTTGCAAGCTTGCTTGGTTGGCCAAAAAGGGCGTATGCGTTTTTTCCTGAATATATTCAGGAAAAAACGCATACGCCCTTTTTGGCCAAGTGCATCATTGTGGACGTTCTGCCTCTTTTCCTATGCTTTCAATGCAATTCCAGTCTACCTCCTGAAATCGGTTTCCTGCAATTCTGCCCCGCTTTCAAGTCCTCTTGGCAGCCTTACTTCAGTATATTTTTGGACGATAGCTGTCATTTATAACTCTGCAGGTTTGTGAATTACAGTGCCCCTGAGCTCCTTTCTTCAACTCGCTTTCTTGTGAGCTGGCCGCAACACCGCAGGATTGCTTCAGGCCCTAATGTGGTTCCGGCACGGCACGCTGAGCCTTTGGTTAATTCCTCTTCCTGGTGGGAAATGAGAGTTAAATTTGCCCGTCCAGACACCTCCAGCTAGTCTCTCATTGGTTCTCCCTATTCCTGTTCATCTTCCGCAGAAATTGCAAACTGGGCCAAACAGGAGGTTAAAGGCACTGACGCTCCAAGTCGGGAGAGTGTTAGTAAAGCGTCTGGAATGTTGCACCCGAGTACCAGGGGACGAGAACGGAGACATATTTGAACACGTCTCCCGATCACACGGTTGATCATACTCTGGGTTCCACATGCATGTTTTAGCTGAAGGAAGAATCCCTTAAACCTGGAGAGTTGAGACCCGTGGAATGGGTACCATGCAATATGACTTCAAAGGGTCTTCATTTGCTCACCGAACCTCTCCAATCCTATCACTGCTGCGTTTATGCCCCTGTACACACGCTTGATTCTCTTCGGGAGACATAGCAATCCATAGGTTTTAAGATACTTACTAGTCAGGTACATTCTTAGGCGTTTAATATGGGGTGTTGAGTCCATTTCGTTGAGCAAGGAGTAGCTCTTGTCTATTCCATATTTGGCTTAAGGAACTTTATCTGTGCTCATTTCAATCTCTGGTTTTATGCAGCACCCCAACTCACCTTTCCCCTTAAGCAAGCATAAGTTGGTTTTCTAAATTTGAGACCCTGTTCTGTTTTGGAATCCAGTTCCTGTGTAGCCAAGTTTACATTCCGTGTATTAGTGATATCTTATGATGTTTCTTTTTCTGTGTGACTTCTTTCAGTTAGAATCATCATACCTGAATCCACTCATTATGCTGCTACGGGCCTGATGACATAGATGTCATTGCTGAGTGATATTGCATTGTACGTAAGTACCACAACTTCTTCATCCATTTTTCACTTTCTGCGATATTGAACTTGTACCGTAAACGAGGTTCTTGTAAACAGAGCCGTCCCAAACTTTGGGGTGGCTGTGTCTTTTTGATTTTCATTTCCCTAAGCTATAGGACCATAAGTGGAAGTGCCCTAGGCTCTGTTGCTTTGTTTTTTAGATGTTTCAGGAAACACCATACACTTCTCCCGAGTGGCTGTTGGCAATTTACATCCCGCCCATCAGCATAACAAGGCTCCCAGTTCTCCATGGCCTGTCCTGCCTTTCTGGATTTTACACTTTTTTCAGATGGCCCTTTTGACCGGGGGGAAGTGAGACTTCATTGTAGTGCAGATTTCCTTTGCAAGCTTGCTTGGTTGGCCAAAAAGGGCGTATGCGTTTTTTCCTGAATATATTCAGGAAAAAACGCATACGCCCTTTTTGGCCAAGTGCATCATTGTGGACGTTCTGCCTCTTTTCCTATGCTTTCAATGCAATTCCAGTCTACCTCCTGAAATCGGTTTCCTGCAATTCTGCCCCGCTTTCAAGTCCTCTTGGCAGCCTTACTTCAGTATATTTTTGGACGATAGCTGTCATTTATAACTCTGCAGGTTTGTGAATTACAGTGCCCCTGAGCTCCTTTCTTCAACTCGCTTTCTTGTGAGCTGGCCACAACACCGCAGGATTGCTTCAGGCCCTAATGTGGTTCCGGCACGGCACGCTGAGCCTTTGGTTAATTCCTCTTCCTGGTGGGAAATGAGAGTTAAATTTGCCCGTCCAGACACCTCCAGCTAGTCTCTCATTGGTTCTCCCTATTCCTGTTCATCTTCCGCAGAAATTGCAAACTGGGCCAAACAGGAGGTTAAAGGCACTGACTCTCCAAGTCGGGAGAGTGTTAGTAAAGCGTCTGGAATGTTGCACCCGAGTACCAGGGGACGAGAACGGAGACATATTTGAACACGTCTCCCGATCACACGGTTGATCATACTCTGGGTTCCACATGCATGTTTTAGCTGAAGGAAGAATCCCTTAAACCTGGAGAGTTGAGACCCGTGGAATGGGTACCATGCAATATGACTTCAAAGGGTCTTCATTTGCTCACCGAACCTCTCCAATCCTATCACTGCTGCGTTTATGCCCCTGTACACACGCTTGATTCTCTTTCGGAGACATAGCAATCCATAGGTTTTAAGATACTGACTAGTCAGGTACATTCTTAGGCGTTTAATATGGGGTGTTGAGTCCATTTCGTTGAGCAAGGAGTAGCTCTTGTCTATTCCATATTTGGCTTAAGGAACTTTATCTGTGCTCATTTCAATCTCTGGTTTTATGCAGCACCCCAACTCACCTTTCCCCTTAAGCAAGCATAAGTTGGTTTTCTAAATTTGAGACCCTGTTCTGTTTTGGAATCCAGTTCCTGTGTAGCCAAGTTTACATTCCGTGTATTAGTGATATCTTATGATGTTTCTTTTTCTGTGTGACTTCTTTCAGTTAGAATCATCATACCTGAATCCACTCATTATGCTGCTACGGGCCTGATGACATAGATGTCATTGCTGAGTGATATTGCATTGTACGTAAGTACCACAACTTCTTCATCCATTTTTCACTTTCTGCGATATTGAACTTGTACCGTAAACGAGGTTCTTGTAAACAGAGCCGTCCCAAACTTTGGGGTGGCTGTGTCTTTTTGATTTTCATTTCCCTAAGCTATAGGACCATAAGTGGAAGTGCCCTAGGCTCTGTTGCTTTGTTTTTTAGATGTTTCAGGAAACACCATACACTTCTCCCGAGTGGCTGTTGGCAATTTACATCCCGCCCATCAGCATAACAAGGCTCCCAGTTCTCCATGGCCTGTCCTGCCTTTCTGGATTTTACACTTTTTTCAGATGGCCCTTTTGACCGGGGGGAAGTGAGACTTCATTGTAGTGCAGATTTCCTTTGCAAGCTTGCTTGGTTGGCCAAAAAGGGCGTATGCGTTTTTTCCTGAATATATTCAGGAAAAAACGCATACGCCCTTTTTGGCCAAGTGCATCATTGTGGACGTTCTGCCTCTTTTCCTATGCTTTCAATGCAATTCCAGTCTACCTCCTGAAATCGGTTTCCTGCAATTCTGCCCCGCTTTCAAGTCCTCTTGGCAGCCTTACTTCAGTATATTTTTGGACGATAGCTGTCATTTATAACTCTGCAGGTTTGTGAATTACAGTGCCCCTGAGCTCCTTTCTTCAACTCGCTTTCTTGTGAGCTGGCCGCAACACCGCAGGATTGCTTCAGGCCCTAATGTGGTTCCGGCACGGCACGCTGAGCCTTTGGTTAATTCCTCTTCCTGGTGGGAAATGAGAGTTAAATTTGCCCGTCCAGACACCTCCAGCTAGTCTCTCATTGGTTCTCCCTATTCCTGTTCATCTTCCGCAGAAATTGCAAACTGGGCCAAACAGGAGGTTAAAGGCACTGACGCTCCAAGTCGGGAGAGTGTTAGTAAAGCGTCTGGAATGTTGCACCCGAGTACCAGGGGACGAGAACGGAGACATATTTGAACACGTCTCCCGATCACACGGTTGATCATACTCTGGGTTCCACATGCATGTTTTAGCTGAAGGAAGAATCCCTTAAACCTGGAGAGTTGAGACCCGTGGAATGGGTACCATGCAATATGACTTCAAAGGGTCTTCATTTGCTCACCGAACCTCTCCAATCCTATCACTGCTGCGTTTATGCCCCTGTACACACGCTTGATTCTCTTCGGGAGACATAGCAATCCATAGGTTTTAAGATACTTACTAGTCAGGTACATTCTTAGGCGTTTAATATGGGGTGTTGAATCCATTTCGTTGAGCAAGGAGTAGCTCTTGTCTATTCCATATTTGGCTTAAGGAACTTTATCTGTGCTCATTTCAATCTCTGGTTTTATGCAGCACCCCAACTCACCTTTCCCCTTAAGCAAGCATAAGTTGGTTTTCTAAATTTGAGACCCTGTTCTGTTTGGTAATCCAGTTCCTGTGTAGCCAAGTTTACATTCCGTGTATTAGTGATATCTTATGATGTTTCTTTTTCTGTGTGACTTCTTTCAGTTAGAATCATCATACCTGAATCCACTCATTATGCTGCTACGGGCCTGATGACATAGATGTCATTGCTGAGTGATATTGCATTGTACGTAAGTACCACAACTTCTTCATCCATTTTTCACTTTCTGCGATATTGAACTTGTACCGTAAACGAGGTTCTTGTAAACAGAGCCGTCCCAAACTTTGGGGTGGCTGTGTCTTTTTGATTTTCATTTCCCTAAGCTATAGGACCATAAGTGGAAGTGCCCTAGGCTCTGTTGCTTTGCTTTTTAGATGTTTCAGGAAACACCATACACTTCTCCCGAGTGGCTGTTGGCAATTTACATCCCGCCCATCAGCATAAAAAGGCTCCCAGTTCTCCATGGCCTGTCCTGCCTTTCTGGATTTTACACTTTTTTCAGATGGCCCTTTTGACCGGGGGGAAGTGAGACTTCATTGTAGTGCAGATTTCCTTTGCAAGCTTGCTTGGTTGGCCAAAAAGGGCGTATGCGTTTTTTCCTGAATATATTCAGGAAAAAACGCATACGCCCTTTTTGGCCAAGTGCATCATTGTGGACGTTCTGCCTCTTTTCCTATGCTTTCAATGCAATTCCAGTCTACCTCCTGAAATCGGTTTCCTGCAATTCTGCCCCGCTTTCAAGTCCTCTTGGCAGCCTTACTTCAGTATATTTTTGGACGATAGCTGTCATTTATAACTCTGCAGGTTTGTGAATTACAGTGCCCCTGAGCTCCTTTCTTCAACTCGCTTTCTTGTGAGCTGGCCACAACACCGCAGGATTGCTTCAGGCCCTAATGTGGTTCCGGCACGGCACGCTGAGCCTTTGGTTAATTCCTCTTCCTGGTGGGAAATGAGAGTTAAATTTGCCCGTCCAGACACCTCCAGCTAGTCTCTCATTGGTTCTCCCTATTCCTGTTCATCTTCCGCAGAAATTGCAAACTGGGCCAAACAGGAGGTTAAAGGCACTGACTCTCCAAGTCGGGAGAGTGTTAGTAAAGCGTCTGGAATGTTGCACCCGAGTACCAGGGGACGAGAACGGAGACATATTTGAACACGTCTCCCGATCACACGGTTGATCATACTCTGGGTTCCACATGCATGTTTTAGCTGAAGGAAGAATCCCTTAAACCTGGAGAGTTGAGACCCGTGGAATGGGTACCATGCAATATGACTTCAAAGGGTCTTCATTTGCTCACCGAACCTCTCCAATCCTATCACTGCTGCGTTTATGCCCCTGTACACACGCTTGATTCTCTTTCGGAGACATAGCAATCCATAGGTTTTAAGATACTGACTAGTCAGGTACATTCTTAGGCGTTTAATATGGGGTGTTGAGTCCATTTCGTTGAGCAAGGAGTAGCTCTTGTCTATTCCATATTTGGCTTAAGGAACTTTATCTGTGCTCATTTCAATCTCTGGTTTTATGCAGCACCCCAACTCACCTTTCCCCTTAAGCAAGCATAAGTTGGTTTTCTAAATTTGAGACCCTGTTCTGTTTTGTAATCCAGTTCCTGTGTAGCCAAGTTTACATTCCGTGTATTAGTGATATCTTATGATGTTTCTTTTTCTGTGTGACTTCTTTCAGTTAGAATCATCATACCTGAATCCACTCATTATGCTGCTACGGGCCTGATGACATAGATGTCATTGCTGAGTGATATTGCATTGTACGTAAGTACCACAACTTCTTCATCCATTTTTCACTTTCTGCGATATTGAACTTGTACCGTAAACGAGGTTCTTGTAAACAGAGCCGTCCCAAACTTTGGAGTGGCTGTGTCTTTTTGATTTTCATTTCCCTAAGCTATAGGACCATAAGTGGAAGTGCCCTAGGCTCTGTTGCTTTGCTTTTTAGATGTTTCAGGAAACACCATACACTTCTCCCGAGTGGCTGTTGGCAATTTACATCCCGCCCATCAGCATAACAAGGCTCCCAGTTCTCCATGGCCTGTCCTGCCTTTCTGGATTTTACACTTTTTTCAGATGGCCCTTTTGACCGGGGGGAAGTGAGACTTCATTGTAGTGCAGATTTCCTTTGCAAGCTTGCTTGGTTGGCCAAAAAGGGCGTATGCGTTTTTTCCTGAATATATTCAGGAAAAAACGCATACGCCCTTTTTGGCCAAGTGCATCATTGTGGACGTTCTGCCTCTTTTCCTATGCTTTCAATGCAATTCCAGTCTACCTCCTGAAATCGGTTTCCTGCAATTCGGCCCCGCTTTCAAGTCCTCTTGGCAGCCTTACTTCAGTATATTTTTGGACGATAGCTGTCATTTATAACTCTGCAGGTTTGTGAATTACAGTGCCCCTGAGCTCCTTTCTTCAACTCGCTTTCTTGTGAGCTGGCCGCAACACCGCAGGATTGCTTCAGGCCCTAATGTGGTTCCGGCACGGCACGCTGAGCCTTTGGTTAATTCCTCTTCCTGGTGGGAAATGAGAGTTAAATTTGCCCGTCCAGACACCTCCAGCTAGTCTCTCATTGGTTCTCCCTATTCCTGTTCATCTTCCGCAGAAATTGCAAACTGGGCCAAACAGGAGGTTAAAGGCACTGACTCTCCAAGTCGGGAGAGTGTTAGTAAAGCGTCTGGAATGTTGCACCCGAGTACCAGGGGACGAGAACGGAGACATATTTGAACACGTCTCCCGATCACACGGTTGATCATACTCTGGGTTCCACATGCATGTTTTAGCTGAAGGAAGAATCCCTTAAACCTGGAGAGTTGAGACCCGTGGAATGGGTACCATGCAATATGACTTCAAAGGGTCTTCATTTGCTCACCGAACCTCTCCAATCCTATCACTGCTGCGTTTATGCCCCTGTACACACGCTTGATTCTCTTTCGGAGACATAGCAATCCATAGGTTTTAAGATACTGACTAGTCAGGTACATTCTTAGGCGTTTAATATGGGGTGTTGAGTCCATTTCGTTGAGCAAGGAGTAGCTCTTGTCTATTCCATATTTGGCTTAAGGAACTTTATCTGTGCTCATTTCAATCTCTGGTTTTATGCAGCACCCCAACTCACCTTTCCCCTTAAGCAAGCATAAGTTGGTTTTCTCAATTTGAGACCCTGTTCTGTTTTGTAATCCAGTTCCTGTGTAGCCAAGTTTACATTCCGTGTATTAGTGATATCTTATGATGT
Source organism: Globicephala melas (assembly GCF_963455315.2). NCBI lineage: Eukaryota > Metazoa > Chordata > Mammalia > Artiodactyla > Delphinidae > Globicephala > Globicephala melas. Next base: position 467,876 of record NW_027207301.1, on the reverse strand, counting down.
TTCTTTTTCTGTGTGACTTCTTTCAGTTAGAATCATCATACCTGAATCCACTCATTATGCTGCTACGGGCTGATGACATAGATGTCATTGCTGAGTGATATTGCATTGTACGTAAGTACCACAGCTTCTTCATCCATTTTTCACTTTCTGCGATATTGAACTTGTACCGTAAACGAGGTTCTTGTAAACAGAGCCGTCCCAAACTTTGGGGTGGCTGTGTCTTTTTGATTTTCATTTCCCTAAGCTATAGGACCATAAGTGGAAGTGCCCTAGGCTCTGTTGCTTTGCTTTTTAGATGTTTCAGGAAACACCATACACTTCTCCCGAGTGGCTGTTGGCAATTTACATCCCGCCCATCAGCATAACAAGGCTCCCAGTTCTCCATGGCCTGTCCTGCCTTTCTGGATTTTACACTTTTTTCAGATGGCCCTTTTGACCGGGGGGAAGTGAGACTTCATTGTAGTGCAGATTTCCTTTGCAAGCTTGCTTGGTTGGCCAAAAAGGGCGTATGCGTTTTTTCCTGAATATATTCAGGAAAAAACGCATACGCCCTTTTTGGCCAAGTGCATCATTGTGGACGTTCTGCCTCTTTTCCTATGCTTTCAATGCAATTCCAGTCTACCTCCTGAAATCGGTTTCCTGCAATTCTGCCCCGCTTTCAAGTCCTCTTGGCAGCCTTACTTCAGTATATTTTTGGACGATAGCTGTCATTTATAACTCTGCAGGTTTGTGAATTACAGTGCCCCTGAGCTCCTTTCTTCAACTCGCTTTCTTGTGAGCTGGCCGCAACACCGCAGGATTGCTTCAGGCCCTAATGTGGTTCCGGCACGGCACGCTGAGCCTTTGGTTAATTCCTCTTCCTGGTGGGAAATGAGAGTTAAATTTGCCCGTCCAGACACCTCCAGCTAGTCTCTCATTGGTTCTCCCTATTCCTGTTCATCTTCCGCAGAAATTGCAAACTGGGCCAAACAGGAGGTTAAAGGCACTGACGCTCCAAGTCGGGAGAGTGTTAGTAAAGCGTCTGGAATGTTGCACCCGAGTACCAGGGGACGAGAACGGAGACATATTTGAACACGTCTCCCGATCACACGGTTGATCATACTCTGGGTTCCACATGCATGTTTTAGCTGAAGGAAGAATCCCTTAAACCTGGAGAGTTGAGACCCGTGGAATGGGTACCATGCAATATGACTTCAAAGGGTCTTCATTTGCTCACCGAACCTCTCCAATCCTATCACTGCTGCGTTTATGCCCCTGTACACACGCTTGATTCTCTTCGGGAGACATAGCAATCCATAGGTTTTAAGATACTTACTAGTCAGGTACATTCTTAGGCGTTTAATATGGGGTGTTGAGTCCATTTCGTTGAGCAAGGAGTAGCTCTTGTCTATTCCATATTTGGCTTAAGGAACTTTATCTGTGCTCATTTCAATCTCTGGTTTTATGCAGCACCCCAACTCACCTTTCCCCTTAAGCAAGCATAAGTTGGTTTTCTAAATTTGAGACCCTGTTCTGTTTTGGAATCCAGTTCCTGTGTAGCCAAGTTTACATTCCGTGTATTAGTGATATCTTATGATGTTTCTTTTTCTGTGTGACTTCTTTCAGTTAGAATCATCATACCTGAATCCACTCATTATGCTGCTACGGGCCTGATGACATAGATGTCATTGCTGAGTGATATTGCATTGTACGTAAGTACCACAACTTCTTCATCCATTTTTCACTTTCTGCGATATTGAACTTGTACCGTAAACGAGGTTCTTGTAAACAGAGCCGTCCCAAACTTTGGGGTGGCTGTGTCTTTTTGATTTTCATTTCCCTAAGCTATAGGACCATAAGTGGAAGTGCCCTAGGCTCTGTTGCTTTGTTTTTTAGATGTTTCAGGAAACACCATACACTTCTCCCGAGTGGCTGTTGGCAATTTACATCCCGCCCATCAGCATAACAAGGCTCCCAGTTCTCCATGGCCTGTCCTGCCTTTCTGGATTTTACACTTTTTTCAGATGGCCCTTTTGACCGGGGGGAAGTGAGACTTCATTGTAGTGCAGATTTCCTTTGCAAGCTTGCTTGGTTGGCCAAAAAGGGCGTATGCGTTTTTTCCTGAATATATTCAGGAAAAAACGCATACGCCCTTTTTGGCCAAGTGCATCATTGTGGACGTTCTGCCTCTTTTCCTATGCTTTCAATGCAATTCCAGTCTACCTCCTGAAATCGGTTTCCTGCAATTCTGCCCCGCTTTCAAGTCCTCTTGGCAGCCTTACTTCAGTATATTTTTGGACGATAGCTGTCATTTATAACTCTGCAGGTTTGTGAATTACAGTGCCCCTGAGCTCCTTTCTTCAACTCGCTTTCTTGTGAGCTGGCCACAACACCGCAGGATTGCTTCAGGCCCTAATGTGGTTCCGGCACGGCACGCTGAGCCTTTGGTTAATTCCTCTTCCTGGTGGGAAATGAGAGTTAAATTTGCCCGTCCAGACACCTCCAGCTAGTCTCTCATTGGTTCTCCCTATTCCTGTTCATCTTCCGCAGAAATTGCAAACTGGGCCAAACAGGAGGTTAAAGGCACTGACTCTCCAAGTCGGGAGAGTGTTAGTAAAGCGTCTGGAATGTTGCACCCGAGTACCAGGGGACGAGAACGGAGACATATTTGAACACGTCTCCCGATCACACGGTTGATCATACTCTGGGTTCCACATGCATGTTTTAGCTGAAGGAAGAATCCCTTAAACCTGGAGAGTTGAGACCCGTGGAATGGGTACCATGCAATATGACTTCAAAGGGTCTTCATTTGCTCACCGAACCTCTCCAATCCTATCACTGCTGCGTTTATGCCCCTGTACACACGCTTGATTCTCTTTCGGAGACATAGCAATCCATAGGTTTTAAGATACTGACTAGTCAGGTACATTCTTAGGCGTTTAATATGGGGTGTTGAGTCCATTTCGTTGAGCAAGGAGTAGCTCTTGTCTATTCCATATTTGGCTTAAGGAACTTTATCTGTGCTCATTTCAATCTCTGGTTTTATGCAGCACCCCAACTCACCTTTCCCCTTAAGCAAGCATAAGTTGGTTTTCTAAATTTGAGACCCTGTTCTGTTTTGGAATCCAGTTCCTGTGTAGCCAAGTTTACATTCCGTGTATTAGTGATATCTTATGATGTTTCTTTTTCTGTGTGACTTCTTTCAGTTAGAATCATCATACCTGAATCCACTCATTATGCTGCTACGGGCCTGATGACATAGATGTCATTGCTGAGTGATATTGCATTGTACGTAAGTACCACAACTTCTTCATCCATTTTTCACTTTCTGCGATATTGAACTTGTACCGTAAACGAGGTTCTTGTAAACAGAGCCGTCCCAAACTTTGGGGTGGCTGTGTCTTTTTGATTTTCATTTCCCTAAGCTATAGGACCATAAGTGGAAGTGCCCTAGGCTCTGTTGCTTTGTTTTTTAGATGTTTCAGGAAACACCATACACTTCTCCCGAGTGGCTGTTGGCAATTTACATCCCGCCCATCAGCATAACAAGGCTCCCAGTTCTCCATGGCCTGTCCTGCCTTTCTGGATTTTACACTTTTTTCAGATGGCCCTTTTGACCGGGGGGAAGTGAGACTTCATTGTAGTGCAGATTTCCTTTGCAAGCTTGCTTGGTTGGCCAAAAAGGGCGTATGCGTTTTTTCCTGAATATATTCAGGAAAAAACGCATACGCCCTTTTTGGCCAAGTGCATCATTGTGGACGTTCTGCCTCTTTTCCTATGCTTTCAATGCAATTCCAGTCTACCTCCTGAAATCGGTTTCCTGCAATTCTGCCCCGCTTTCAAGTCCTCTTGGCAGCCTTACTTCAGTATATTTTTGGACGATAGCTGTCATTTATAACTCTGCAGGTTTGTGAATTACAGTGCCCCTGAGCTCCTTTCTTCAACTCGCTTTCTTGTGAGCTGGCCGCAACACCGCAGGATTGCTTCAGGCCCTAATGTGGTTCCGGCACGGCACGCTGAGCCTTTGGTTAATTCCTCTTCCTGGTGGGAAATGAGAGTTAAATTTGCCCGTCCAGACACCTCCAGCTAGTCTCTCATTGGTTCTCCCTATTCCTGTTCATCTTCCGCAGAAATTGCAAACTGGGCCAAACAGGAGGTTAAAGGCACTGACGCTCCAAGTCGGGAGAGTGTTAGTAAAGCGTCTGGAATGTTGCACCCGAGTACCAGGGGACGAGAACGGAGACATATTTGAACACGTCTCCCGATCACACGGTTGATCATACTCTGGGTTCCACATGCATGTTTTAGCTGAAGGAAGAATCCCTTAAACCTGGAGAGTTGAGACCCGTGGAATGGGTACCATGCAATATGACTTCAAAGGGTCTTCATTTGCTCACCGAACCTCTCCAATCCTATCACTGCTGCGTTTATGCCCCTGTACACACGCTTGATTCTCTTCGGGAGACATAGCAATCCATAGGTTTTAAGATACTTACTAGTCAGGTACATTCTTAGGCGTTTAATATGGGGTGTTGAATCCATTTCGTTGAGCAAGGAGTAGCTCTTGTCTATTCCATATTTGGCTTAAGGAACTTTATCTGTGCTCATTTCAATCTCTGGTTTTATGCAGCACCCCAACTCACCTTTCCCCTTAAGCAAGCATAAGTTGGTTTTCTAAATTTGAGACCCTGTTCTGTTTGGTAATCCAGTTCCTGTGTAGCCAAGTTTACATTCCGTGTATTAGTGATATCTTATGATGTTTCTTTTTCTGTGTGACTTCTTTCAGTTAGAATCATCATACCTGAATCCACTCATTATGCTGCTACGGGCCTGATGACATAGATGTCATTGCTGAGTGATATTGCATTGTACGTAAGTACCACAACTTCTTCATCCATTTTTCACTTTCTGCGATATTGAACTTGTACCGTAAACGAGGTTCTTGTAAACAGAGCCGTCCCAAACTTTGGGGTGGCTGTGTCTTTTTGATTTTCATTTCCCTAAGCTATAGGACCATAAGTGGAAGTGCCCTAGGCTCTGTTGCTTTGCTTTTTAGATGTTTCAGGAAACACCATACACTTCTCCCGAGTGGCTGTTGGCAATTTACATCCCGCCCATCAGCATAAAAAGGCTCCCAGTTCTCCATGGCCTGTCCTGCCTTTCTGGATTTTACACTTTTTTCAGATGGCCCTTTTGACCGGGGGGAAGTGAGACTTCATTGTAGTGCAGATTTCCTTTGCAAGCTTGCTTGGTTGGCCAAAAAGGGCGTATGCGTTTTTTCCTGAATATATTCAGGAAAAAACGCATACGCCCTTTTTGGCCAAGTGCATCATTGTGGACGTTCTGCCTCTTTTCCTATGCTTTCAATGCAATTCCAGTCTACCTCCTGAAATCGGTTTCCTGCAATTCTGCCCCGCTTTCAAGTCCTCTTGGCAGCCTTACTTCAGTATATTTTTGGACGATAGCTGTCATTTATAACTCTGCAGGTTTGTGAATTACAGTGCCCCTGAGCTCCTTTCTTCAACTCGCTTTCTTGTGAGCTGGCCACAACACCGCAGGATTGCTTCAGGCCCTAATGTGGTTCCGGCACGGCACGCTGAGCCTTTGGTTAATTCCTCTTCCTGGTGGGAAATGAGAGTTAAATTTGCCCGTCCAGACACCTCCAGCTAGTCTCTCATTGGTTCTCCCTATTCCTGTTCATCTTCCGCAGAAATTGCAAACTGGGCCAAACAGGAGGTTAAAGGCACTGACTCTCCAAGTCGGGAGAGTGTTAGTAAAGCGTCTGGAATGTTGCACCCGAGTACCAGGGGACGAGAACGGAGACATATTTGAACACGTCTCCCGATCACACGGTTGATCATACTCTGGGTTCCACATGCATGTTTTAGCTGAAGGAAGAATCCCTTAAACCTGGAGAGTTGAGACCCGTGGAATGGGTACCATGCAATATGACTTCAAAGGGTCTTCATTTGCTCACCGAACCTCTCCAATCCTATCACTGCTGCGTTTATGCCCCTGTACACACGCTTGATTCTCTTTCGGAGACATAGCAATCCATAGGTTTTAAGATACTGACTAGTCAGGTACATTCTTAGGCGTTTAATATGGGGTGTTGAGTCCATTTCGTTGAGCAAGGAGTAGCTCTTGTCTATTCCATATTTGGCTTAAGGAACTTTATCTGTGCTCATTTCAATCTCTGGTTTTATGCAGCACCCCAACTCACCTTTCCCCTTAAGCAAGCATAAGTTGGTTTTCTAAATTTGAGACCCTGTTCTGTTTTGTAATCCAGTTCCTGTGTAGCCAAGTTTACATTCCGTGTATTAGTGATATCTTATGATGTTTCTTTTTCTGTGTGACTTCTTTCAGTTAGAATCATCATACCTGAATCCACTCATTATGCTGCTACGGGCCTGATGACATAGATGTCATTGCTGAGTGATATTGCATTGTACGTAAGTACCACAACTTCTTCATCCATTTTTCACTTTCTGCGATATTGAACTTGTACCGTAAACGAGGTTCTTGTAAACAGAGCCGTCCCAAACTTTGGAGTGGCTGTGTCTTTTTGATTTTCATTTCCCTAAGCTATAGGACCATAAGTGGAAGTGCCCTAGGCTCTGTTGCTTTGCTTTTTAGATGTTTCAGGAAACACCATACACTTCTCCCGAGTGGCTGTTGGCAATTTACATCCCGCCCATCAGCATAACAAGGCTCCCAGTTCTCCATGGCCTGTCCTGCCTTTCTGGATTTTACACTTTTTTCAGATGGCCCTTTTGACCGGGGGGAAGTGAGACTTCATTGTAGTGCAGATTTCCTTTGCAAGCTTGCTTGGTTGGCCAAAAAGGGCGTATGCGTTTTTTCCTGAATATATTCAGGAAAAAACGCATACGCCCTTTTTGGCCAAGTGCATCATTGTGGACGTTCTGCCTCTTTTCCTATGCTTTCAATGCAATTCCAGTCTACCTCCTGAAATCGGTTTCCTGCAATTCGGCCCCGCTTTCAAGTCCTCTTGGCAGCCTTACTTCAGTATATTTTTGGACGATAGCTGTCATTTATAACTCTGCAGGTTTGTGAATTACAGTGCCCCTGAGCTCCTTTCTTCAACTCGCTTTCTTGTGAGCTGGCCGCAACACCGCAGGATTGCTTCAGGCCCTAATGTGGTTCCGGCACGGCACGCTGAGCCTTTGGTTAATTCCTCTTCCTGGTGGGAAATGAGAGTTAAATTTGCCCGTCCAGACACCTCCAGCTAGTCTCTCATTGGTTCTCCCTATTCCTGTTCATCTTCCGCAGAAATTGCAAACTGGGCCAAACAGGAGGTTAAAGGCACTGACTCTCCAAGTCGGGAGAGTGTTAGTAAAGCGTCTGGAATGTTGCACCCGAGTACCAGGGGACGAGAACGGAGACATATTTGAACACGTCTCCCGATCACACGGTTGATCATACTCTGGGTTCCACATGCATGTTTTAGCTGAAGGAAGAATCCCTTAAACCTGGAGAGTTGAGACCCGTGGAATGGGTACCATGCAATATGACTTCAAAGGGTCTTCATTTGCTCACCGAACCTCTCCAATCCTATCACTGCTGCGTTTATGCCCCTGTACACACGCTTGATTCTCTTTCGGAGACATAGCAATCCATAGGTTTTAAGATACTGACTAGTCAGGTACATTCTTAGGCGTTTAATATGGGGTGTTGAGTCCATTTCGTTGAGCAAGGAGTAGCTCTTGTCTATTCCATATTTGGCTTAAGGAACTTTATCTGTGCTCATTTCAATCTCTGGTTTTATGCAGCACCCCAACTCACCTTTCCCCTTAAGCAAGCATAAGTTGGTTTTCTCAATTTGAGACCCTGTTCTGTTTTGTAATCCAGTTCCTGTGTAGCCAAGTTTACATTCCGTGTATTAGTGATATCTTATGATGTTTCTTTTTCTGTGTGACTTCTTTCAGTTAGAATCATCATACCTGAATCCACTCATTATGCTGCTACGGGCTGATGACATAGATGTCATTGCTGAGTGATATTGCATTGTACGTAAGTACCACAGCTTCTTCATCCATTTTTCACTTTCTGCGATATTGAACTTGTACCGTAAACGAGGTTCTTGTAAACAGAGCCGTCCCAAACTTTGGGGTGGCTGTGTCTTTTTGATTTTCATTTCCCTAAGCTATAGGACCATAAGTGGAAGTGCCCTAGGCTCTGTTGCTTTGCTTTTTAGATGTTTCAGGAAACACCATACACTTCTCCCGAGTGGCTGTTGGCAATTTACATCCCGCCCATCAGCATAACAAGGCTCCCAGTTCTCCATGGCCTGTCCTGCCTTTCTGGATTTTACACTTTTTTCAGATGGCCCTTTTGACCGGGGGGAAGTGAGACTTCATTGTAGTGCAGATTTCCTTTGCAAGCTTGCTTGGTTGGCCAAAAAGGGCGTATGCGTTTTTTCCTGAATATATTCAGGAAAAAACGCATACGCCCTTTTTGGCCAAGTGCATCATTGTGGACGTTCTGCCTCTTTTCCTATGCTTTCAATGCAATTCCAGTCTACCTCCTGAAATCGGTTTCCTGCAATTCTGCCCCGCTTTCAAGTCCTCTTGGCAGCCTTACTTCAGTATATTTTTGGACGATAGCTGTCATTTATAACTCTGCAGGTTTGTGAATTACAGTGCCCCTGAGCTCCTTTCTTCAACTCGCTTTCTTGTGAGCTGGCCGCAACACCGCAGGATTGCTTCAGGCCCTAATGTGGTTCCGGCACGGCACGCTGAGCCTTTGGTTAATTCCTCTTCCTGGTGGGAAATGAGAGTTAAATTTGCCCGTCCAGACACCTCCAGCTAGTCTCTCATTGGTTCTCCCTATTCCTGTTCATCTTCCGCAGAAATTGCAAACTGGGCCAAACAGGAGGTTAAAGGCACTGACTCTCCAAGTCGGGAGAGTGTTAGTAAAGCGTCTGGAATGTTGCACCCGAGTACCAGGGGACGAGAACGGAGACATATTTGAACACGTCTCCCGATCACACGGTTGATCATACTCTGGGTTCCACATGCATGTTTTAGCTGAAGGAAGAATCCCTTAAACCTGGAGAGTTGAGACCCGTGGAATGGGTACCATGCAATATGACTTCAAAGGGTCTTCATTTGCTCACCGAACCTCTCCAATCCTATCACTGCTGCGTTTATGCCCCTGTACACACGCTTGATTCTCTTCGGGAGACATAGCAATCCATAGGTTTTAAGATACTTACTAGTCAGGTACATTCTTAGGCGTTTAATATGGGGTGTTGAGTCCATTTCGTTGAGCAAGGAGTAGCTCTTGTCTATTCCATATTTGGCTTAAGGAACTTTATCTGTGCTCATTTCAATCTCTGGTTTTATGCAGCACCCCAACTCACCTTTCCCCTTAAGCAAGCATAAGTTGGTTTTCTCAATTTGAGACCCTGTTCTGTTTTGTAATCCAGTTCCTGTGTAGCCAAGTTTACATTCCGTGTATTAGTGATATCTTATGATGTTTCTTTTTCTGTGTGACTTCTTTCAGTTAGAATCATCATACCTGAATCCACTCATTATGCTGCTACGGGCTGATGACATAGATGTCATTGCTGAGTGATATTGCATTGTACGTAAGTACCACAGCTTCTTCATCCATTTTTCACTTTCTGCGATATTGAACTTGTACCGTAAACGAGGTTCTTGTAAACAGAGCCGTCCCAAACTTTGGGGTGGCTGTGTCTTTTTGATTTTCATTTCCCTAAGCTATAGGACCATAAGTGGAAGTGCCCTAGGCTCTGTTGCTTTGCTTTTTAGATGTTTCAGGAAACACCATACACTTCTCCCGAGTGGCTGTTGGCAATTTACATCCCGCCCATCAGCATAACAAGGCTCCCAGTTCTCCATGGCCTGTCCTGCCTTTCTGGATTTTACACTTTTTTCAGATGGCCCTTTTGACCGGGGGGAAGTGAGACTTCATTGTAGTGCAGATTTCCTTTGCAAGCTTGCTTGGTTGGCCAAAAAGGGCGTATGCGTTTTTTCCTGAATATATTCAGGAAAAAACGCATACGCCCTTTTTGGCCAAGTGCATCATTGTGGACGTTCTGCCTCTTTTCCTATGCTTTCAATGCAATTCCAGTCTACCTCCTGAAATCGGTTTCCTGCAATTCTGCCCCGCTTTCAAGTCCTCTTGGCAGCCTTACTTCAGTATATTTTTGGACGATAGCTGTCATTTATAACTCTGCAGGTTTGTGAATTACAGTGCCCCTGAGCTCCTTTCTTCAACTCGCTTTCTTGTGAGCTGGCCGCAACACCGCAGGATTGCTTCAGGCCCTAATGTGGTTCCGGCACGGCACGCTGAGCCTTTGGTTAATTCCTCTTCCTGGTGGGAAATGAGAGTTAAATTTGCCCGTCCAGACACCTCCAGCTAGTCTCTCATTGGTTCTCCCTATTCCTGTTCATCTTCCGCAGAAATTGCAAACTGGGCCAAACAGGAGGTTAAAGGCACTGACTCTCCAAGTCGGGAGAGTGTTAGTAAAGCGTCTGGAATGTTGCACCCGAGTACCAGGGGACGAGAACGGAGACATATTTGAACACGTCTCCCGATCACACGGTTGATCATACTCTGGGTTCCACATGCATGTTTTAGCTGAAGGAAGAATCCCTTAAACCTGGAGAGTTGAGACCCGTGGAATGGGTACCATGCAATATGACTTCAAAGGGTCTTCATTTGCTCACCGAACCTCTCCAATCCTATCACTGCTGCGTTTATGCCCCTGTACACACGCTTGATTCTCTTCGGGAGACATAGCAATCCATAGGTTTTAAGATACTTACTAGTCAGGTACATTCTTAGGCGTTTAATATGGGGTGTTGAGTCCATTTCGTTGAGCAAGGAGTAGCTCTTGTCTATTCCATATTTGGCTTAAGGAACTTTATCTGTGCTCATTTCAATCTCTGGTTTTATGCAGCACCCCAACTCACCTTTCCCCTTAAGCAAGCATAAGTTGGTTTTCTAAATTTGAGACCCTGTTGTGTTTTGTAATCCAGTTCCTGTGTAGCCAAGTTTACATTCCGTGTATTAGTGATATCTTATGATGTTTCTTTTTCTGTGTGACTTCTTTCAGTTAGAATCATCATACCTGAATCTACTCATTATGCTGCTACGGGCCTGATGACATAGATGTCATTGCTGAGTGATATTGCATTGTACGTAAGTACCACAACTTCTTCATCCATTTTTCACTTTCTGCGATATTGAACTTGTACCGTAAACGAGGTTCTTGTAAACAGAGCCGTCCCAAACTTTGGGGTGGCTGTGTCTTTTTGATTTTCATTTCCCTAAGCTATAGGACCATAAGTGGAAGTGCCCTAGGCTCTGTTGCTTTGCTTTTTAGATGTTTCAGGAAACACCATACACTTCTCCCGAGTGGCTGTTGGCAATTTACATCCCGCCCATCAGCATAACAAGGCTCCCAGTTCTCCATGGCCTGTCCTGCCTTTCTGGATTTTACACTTTTTTCAGATGGCCCTTTTGACCGGGGGGAAGTGAGACTTCATTGTAGTGCAGATTTCCTTTGCAAGCTTGCTTGGTTGGCCAAAAAGGGCGTATGCGTTTTTTCCTGAATATATTCAGGAAAAAACGCATACGCCCTTTTTGGCCAAGTGCATCATTGTGGACGTTCTGCCTCTTTTCCTATGCTTTCAATGCAATTCCAGTCTACCTCCTGAAATCGGTTTCCTGCAATTCTGCCCCGCTTTCAAGTCCTCTTGGCAGCCTTACTTCAGTATATTTTTGGACGATTGCTGTCATTTATAACTCTGCAGGTTTGTGAATTACAGTGCCCCTGAGCTCCTTTCTTCAACTCGCTTTCTTGTGAGCTGGCCGCAACACCGCAGGATTGCTTCAGGCCCTAATGTGGTTCCGGCACGGCACGCTGAGCCTTTGGTTAATTCCTCTTCCTGGTGGGAAATGAGAGTTAAATTTGCCCGTCCAGACACCTCCAGCTAGTCTCTCATTGGTTCTCCCTATTCCTGTTCATCTTCCGCAGAAATTGCAAACTGGGCCAAACAGGAGGTTAAAGGCACTGACTCTCCAAGTCGGGAGAGTGTTAGTAAAGCGTCTGGAATGTTGCACCCGAGTACCAGGGGACGAGAACGGAGACATATTTGAACACGTCTCCCGATCACACGGTTGATCATACTCTGGGTTCCACATGCATGTTTTAGCTGAAGGAAGAATCCCTTAAACCTGGAGAGTTGAGACCCGTGGAATGGGTACCATGCAATATGACTTCAAAGGGTCTTCATTTGCTCACCGAACCTCTCCAATCCTATCACTGCTGCGTTTATGCCCCTGTACACACGCTTGATTCTCTTCGGGAGACATAGCAATCCATAGGTTTTAAGATACTTACTAGTCAGGTACATTCTTAGGCGTTTAATATGGGGTGTTGAATCCATTTCGTTGAGCAAGGAGTAGCTCTTGTCTATTCCATATTTGGCTTAAGGAACTTTATCTGTGCTCATTTCAATCTCTGGTTTTATGCAGCACCCCAACTCACCTTTCCCCTTAAGCAAGCATAAGTTGGTTTTCTAAATTTGAGACCCTGTTCTGTTTGGTAATCCAGTTCCTGTGTAGCCAAGTTTACATTCCGTGTATTAGTGATATCTTATGATGTTTCTTTTTCTGTGTGACTTCTTTCAGTTAGAATCATCATACCTGAATCCACTCATTATGCTGCTACGGGCCTGATGACATAGATGTCATTGCTGAGTGATATTGCATTGTACGTAAGTACCACAACTTCTTCATCCATTTTTCACTTTCTGCGATATTGAACTTGTACCGTAAACGAGGTTCTTGTAAACAGAGCCGTCCCAAACTTTGGGGTGGCTGTGTCTTTTTGATTTTCATTTCCCTAAGCTATAGGACCATAAGTGGAAGTGCCCTAGGCTCTGTTGCTTTGCTTTTTAGATGTTTCAGGAAACACCATACACTTCTCCCGAGTGGCTGTTGGCAATTTACATCCCGCCCATCAGCATAAAAAGGCTCCCAGTTCTCCATGGCCTGTCCTGCCTTTCTGGATTTTACACTTTTTTCAGATGGCCCTTTTGACCGGGGGGAAGTGAGACTTCATTGTAGTGCAGATTTCCTTTGCAAGCTTGCTTGGTTGGCCAAAAAGGGCGTATGCGTTTTTTCCTGAATATATTCAGGAAAAAACGCATACGCCCTTTTTGGCCAAGTGCATCATTGTGGACGTTCTGCCTCTTTTCCTATGCTTTCAATGCAATTCCAGTCTACCTCCTGAAATCGGTTTCCTGCAATTCTGCCCCGCTTTCAAGTCCTCTTGGCAGCCTTACTTCAGTATATTTTTGGACGATAGCTGTCATTTATAACTCTGCAGGTTTGTGAATTACAGTGCCCCTGAGCTCCTTTCTTCAACTCGCTTTCTTGTGAGCTGGCCACAACACCGCAGGATTGCTTCAGGCCCTAATGTGGTTCCGGCACGGCACGCTGAGCCTTTGGTTAATTCCTCTTCCTGGTGGGAAATGAGAGTTAAATTTGCCCGTCCAGACACCTCCAGCTAGTCTCTCATTGGTTCTCCCTATTCCTGTTCATCTTCCGCAGAAATTGCAAACTGGGCCAAACAGGAGGTTAAAGGCACTGACTCTCCAAGTCGGGAGAGTGTTAGTAAAGCGTCTGGAATGTTGCACCCGAGTACCAGGGGACGAGAACGGAGACATATTTGAACACGTCTCCCGATCACACGGTTGATCATACTCTGGGTTCCACATGCATGTTTTAGCTGAAGGAAGAATCCCTTAAACCTGGAGAGTTGAGACCCGTGGAATGGGTACCATGCAATATGACTTCAAAGGGTCTTCATTTGCTCACCGAACCTCTCCAATCCTATCACTGCTGCGTTTATGCCCCTGTACACACGCTTGATTCTCTTTCGGAGACATAGCAATCCATAGGTTTTAAGATACTGACTAGTCAGGTACATTCTTAGGCGTTTAATATGGGGTGTTGAGTCCATTTCGTTGAGCAAGGAGTAGCTCTTGTCTATTCCATATTTGGCTTAAGGAACTTTATCTGTGCTCATTTCAATCTCTGGTTTTATGCAGCACCCCAACTCACCTTTCCCCTTAAGCAAGCATAAGTTGGTTTTCTAAATTTGAGACCCTGTTGTGTTTTGTAATCCAGTTCCTGTGTAGCCAAGTTTACATTCCGTGTATTAGTGATATCTTATGATGTTTCTTTTTCTGTGTGACTTCTTTCAGTTAGAATCATCATACCTGAATCCACTCATTATGCTGCTACGGGCCTGATGACATAGATGTCATTGCTGAGTGATATTGCATTGTACGTAAGTACCACAGCTTCTTCATCCATTTTTCACTTTCTGCGATATTGAACTTGTACCGTAAACGAGGTTCTTGTAAACAGAGCCGTCCCAAACTTTGGGGTGGCTGTGTCTTTTTGATTTTCATTTCCCTAAGCTATAGGACCATAAGTGGAAGTGCCCTAGGCTCTGTTGCTTTGTTTTTTAGATGTTTCAGGAAACACCATACACTTCTCCCGAGTGGCTGTTGGCAATTTACATCCCGCCCATCAGCATAACAAGGCTCCCAGTTCTCCATGGCCTGTCCTGCCTTTCTGGATTTTACACTTTTTTCAGATGGCCCTTTTGACCGGGGGGAAGTGAGACTTCATTGTAGTGCAGATTTCCTTTGCAAGCTTGCTTGGTTGGCCAAAAAGGGCGTATGCGTTCTTTCCTGAATATATTCAGGAAAAAACGCATACGCCCTTTTTGGCCAAGTGCATCATTGTGGACGTTCTGCCTCTTTTCCTATGCTTTCAATGCAATTCCAGTCTACCTCCTGAAATCGGTTTCCTGCAATTCTGCCCCGCTTTCAAGTCCTCTTGGCAGCCTTACTTCAGTATATTTTTGGACGATAGCTGTCATTTATAACTCTGCAGGTTTGTGAATTACAGTGCCCCTGAGCTCCTTTCTTCAACTCGCTTTCTTGTGAGCTGGCCGCAACACCGCAGGATTGCTTCAGGCCCTAATGTGGTTCCGGCACGGCATGCTGAGCCTTTGGTTAATTCCTCTTCCTGGTGGGAAATGAGAGTTAAATTTGCCCGTCCAGACACCTCCAGCTAGTCTCTCATTGGTTCTCCCTATTCCTGTTCATCTTCCGCAGAAATTGCAAACTGGGCCAAACAGGAGGTTAAAGGCACTGACTCTCCAAGTCGGGAGAGTGTTAGTAAAGCGTCTGGAATGTTGCACCCGAGTACCAGGGGACGAGAACGGAGACATATTTGAACACGTCTCCCGATCACACGGTTGATCATACTCTGGGTTCCACATGCATGTTTTAGCTGAAGGAAGAATCCCTTAAACCTGGAGAGTTGAGACCCGTGGAATGGGTACCATGCAATATGACTTCAAAGGGTCTTCATTTGCTCACCGAACCTCTCCAATCCTATCACTGCTGCGTTTATGCCCCTGTACACACGCTTGATTCTCTTTCGGAGACATAGCAATCCATAGGTTTTAAGATACTTACTAGTCAGGTACATTCTTAGGCGTTTAATATGGGGTGTTGAGTCCATTTCGTTGAGCAAGGAGTAGCTCTTGTCTATTCCATATTTGGCTTAAGGAACTTTATCTGTGCTCATTTCAATCTCTGGTTTTATGCAGCACCCCAACTCACCTTTCCCCTTAAGCAAGCATAAGTTGGTTTTCTAAATTTGAGACCCTGTTGTGTTTTGTAATCCAGTTCCTGTGTAGCCAAGTTTACATTCCGTGTATTAGTGATATCTTATGATGTTTCTTTTTCTGTGTGACTTCTTTCAGTTAGAATCATCATACCTGAATCCACTCATTATGCTGCTACGGGCCTGATGACATAGATGTCATTGCTGAGTGATATTGCATTGTACGTAAGTACCACAACTTCTTCATCCATTTTTCACTTTCTGCGATATTGAACTTGTACCGTAAACGAGGTTCTTGTAAACAGAGCCGTCCCAAACTTTGGGGTGGCTGTGTCTTTTTGATTTTCATTTCCCTAAGCTATAGGACCATAAGTGGAAGTGCCCTAGGCTCTGTTGCTTTGTTTTTTAGATGTTTCAGGAAACACCATACACTTCTCCCGAGTGGCTGTTGGCAATTTACATCCCGCCCATCAGCATAACAAGGCTCCCAGTTCTCCATGGCCTGTCCTGCCTTTCTGGATTTTACACTTTTTTCAGATGGCCCTTTTGACCGGGGGGAAGTGAGACTTCATTGTAGTGCAGATTTCCTTTGCAAGCTTGCTTGGTTGGCCAAAAAGGGCGTATGCGTTTTTTCCTGAATATATTCAGGAAAAAACGCATACGCCCTTTTTGGCCAAGTGCATCATTGTGGACGTTCTGCCTCTTTTCCTATGCTTTCAATGCAATTCCAGTCTACCTCCTGAAATCGGTTTCCTGCAATTCTGCCCCGCTTTCAAGTCCTCTTGGCAGCCTTACTTCAGTATATTTTTGGACGATAGCTGTCATTTATAACTCTGCAGGTTTGTGAATTACAGTGCCCCTGAGCTCCTTTCTTCAACTCGCTTTTTTGTGAGCTGGCCGCAACACCGCAGGATTGCTTCAGGCCCTAATGTGGTTCCGGCACGGCACGCTGAGCCGTTGGTTAATTCCTCTTCCTGGTGGGAAATGAGAGTTAAATTTGCCCGTCCAGACACCTCCAGCTAGTCTCTCATTGGTTCTCCCTATTCCTGTTCATCTTCCGCAGAAATTGCAAACTGGGCCAAACAGGAGGTTAAAGGCACTGACTCTCCAAGTCGGGAGAGTGTTAGTAAAACGTCTGGAATGTTGCACCCGAGTACCAGGGGACGAGAACGGAGACATATTTGAACACGTCTCCCGATCACACGGTTGATCATACTCTGGGTTCCACATGCATGTTTTAGCTGAAGGAAGAATCCCTTAAACCTGGAGAGTTGAGACCCGTGGAATGGGTACCATGCAATATGACTTCAAAGGGTCTTCATTTGCTCACCGAACCTCTCCAATCCTATCACTGCTGCGTTTATGTCCCTGTACACACGCTTGATTCTCTTTCGGAGACATAGCAATCCATAGGTTTTAAGATACTTACTAGTCAGGTACATTCTTAGGCGTTTAATATGGGGTGTTGAGTCCATTTCGTTGAGCAAGGAGTAGCTCTTGTCTATTCCATATTTGGCTTAAGGAACTTTATCTGTGCTCATTTCAATCTCTGGTTTTATGCAGCACCCCAACTCACCTTTCCCCTTAAGCAAGCATAAGTTGGTTTTCTAAATTTGAGACCCTGTTCTGTTTTGTAATCCAGTTCCTGTGTAGCCAAGTTTACATTCCGTGTATTAGTGATATCTTATGATGTTTCTTTTTTCTGTGTGACTTCTTTCAGTTAGAATCATCATACCTGAATCCACTCATTATGCTGCTACGGGCCTGATGACATAGATGTCATTGCTGAGTGATATTGCATTGTACGTAAGTACCACAACTTCTTCATCCATTTTTCACTTTCTGCGATATTGAACTTGTACCGTAAACGAGGTTCTTGTAAACAGAGCCGTCCCAAACTTTGGGGTGGCTGTGTCTTTTTGATTTTCATTTCCCTAAGCTATTGGACCATAAGTGGAAGTGCCCTAGCCTCTGTTGCTTTGTTTTTTAGATGTTTCAGGAAACACCATACACTTCTCCCGAGTGGCTGTTGGCAATTTACATCCCGCCCATCAGCATAACAAGGCTCCCAGTTCTCCATGGCCTGTCCTGCCTTTCTGGATTTTACACTTTTTTCAGATGGCCCTTTTGACCGGGGGGAAGTGAGACTTCATTGTAGTGCAGATTTCCTTTGCAAGCTTGCTTGGTTGGCCAAAAAGGGTGTATGCGTTTTTTCCTGAATATATTCAGGAGAAAACGCATACGCCCTTTTTGGCCAAGTGCATCATTGTGGACGTTCTGCCTCTTTTCCTATGCTTTCAATGCAATTCCAGTCTACCTCCTGAAATCGGTTTCCTGCAATTCTGCCCCGCTTTCAAGTCCTCTTGGCAGCCTTACTTCAGTATATTTTTGGACGATAGCTGTCATTTATAACTCTGCAGGTTTGTGAATTACAGTGCCCCTGAGCTCCTTTCTTCAACTCGCTTTCTTGTGAGCTGGCCGCAACACCGCAGGATTGCTTCAGGCCCTAATGTGGTTCCGGCACGGCACGCTGAGCCTTTGGTTAATTCCTCTTCCTGGTGGGAAATGAGAGTTAAATTTGCCCGTCCAGACACCTCCAGCTAGTCTCTCATTGGTTCTCCCTATTCCTGTTCATCTTCCGCAGAAATTGCAAACTGGGCCAAACAGGAGGTTAAAGGCACTGACTCTCCAAGTCGGGAGAGTGTTAGTAAAGCGTCTGGAATGTTGCACCCGAGTACCAGGGGACGAGAACGGAGACATATTTGAACACGTCTCCCGATCACACGGTTGATCATACTCTGGGTTCCACATGCATGTTTTAGCTGAAGGAAGAATCCCTTAAACCTGGAGAGTTGAGACCCGTGGAATGGGTACCATGCAATATGACTTCAAAGGGTCTTCATTTGCTCACCGAACCTCTCCAATCCTATCACTGCTGCGTTTATGCCCCTGTACACACGCTTGATTCTCTTCGAGAGACATAGCAATCCATAGGTTTTAAGATACTTACTAGTCAGGTACATTCTTAGGCGTTTAATATGGGGTGTTGAGTCCATTTCGTTGAGCAAGGAGTAGCTCTTGTCTATTCCATATTTGGCTTAAGGAACTTTATCTGTGCTCATTTCAATCTCTGGTTTTATGCAGCACCCCAACTCACCTTTCCCCTTAAGCAAGCATAAGTTGATTTTCTAAATTTGAGACCCTGTTGTGTTTTGGAATCCAGTTCCTGTGTAGCCAAGTTTACATTCCGTGTATTAGTGATATCTTATGATGTTTCTTTTTCTGTGTGACTTCTTTCAGTTAGAATCATCATACCTGAATCCACTCATTATGCTGCTACGGGCCTGATGACATAGATGTCATTGCTGAGTGATATTGCATTGTACGTAAGTACCACAGCTTCTTCATCCATTTTTCACTTTCTGCGATATTGAACTTGTACCGTAAACGAGGTTCTTGTAAACAGAGCCGTCCCAAACTTTGGGGTGGCTGTGTCTTTTTGATTTTCATTTCCCTAAGCTATAGGACCATAAGTGGAAGTGCCCTGGGCTCTGTTGCTTTGTTTTTTAGATGTTTCAGGAAACACCATACACTTCTCCCGAGTGGCTGTTGGCAATTTACATCCCGCCCATCAGCATAACAAGGCTCCCAGTTCTCCATGGCCTGTCCTGCCTTTCTGGATTTTACACTTTTTTCAGATGGCCCTTTTGACCGGGGGGAAGTGAGACTTCATTGTAGTGCAGATTTCCTTTGCAAGCTTGCTTGGTTGGCCAAAAAGGGCGTATGCGTTCTTTCCTGAATATATTCAGGAAAAAACGCATACGCCCTTTTTGGCCAAGTGCATCATTGTGGACGTTCTGCCTCTTTTCCTATGCTTTCAATGCAATTCCAGTCTACCTCCTGAAATCGGTTTCCTGCAATTCTGCCCCGCTTTCAAGTCCTCTTGGCAGCCTTACTTCAGTATATTTTTGGACGATTGCTGTCATTTATAACTCTGCAGGTTTGTGAATTACAGTGCCCCTGAGCTCCTTTCTTCAACTCGCTTTCTTGTGAGCTGGCCGCAACACCGCAGGATTGCTTCAGGCCCTAATGTGGTTCCGGCACGGCACGCTGAGCCTTTGGTTAATTCCTCTTCCTGGTGGGAAATGAGAGTTAAATTTGCCCGTCCAGACACCTCCAGCTAGTCTCTCATTGGTTCTCCCTATTCCTGTTCATCTTCCGCAGAAATTGCAAACTGGGCCAAACAGGAGGTTAAAGGCACTGACCCTCCAAGTCGGGAGAGTGTTAGTAAAGCGTCTGGAATGTTGCACCCGAGTACCAGGGGACGAGAACGGAGACATATTTGAACACGTCTCCCGATCACACGGTTGATCATACTCTGGGTTCCACATGCATGTTTTAGCTGAAGGAAGAATCCCTTAAACCTGGAGAGTTGAGACCCGTGGAATGGGTACCATGCAATATGACTTCAAAGGGTCTTCATTTGCTCACCGAACCTCTCCAATCCTATCACTGCTGCGTTTATGCCCCTGTGCACACGCTTGATTCTCTTTCGGAGACATAGCAATCCATAGGTTTTAAGATACTTAGTAGTCAGGTACATTCTTAGGCGTTTAATATGGGGTGTTGAGTCCATTTCGTTGAGCAAGGAGTAGCTCTTGTCTATTCCATATTTGGCTTAAGGAACTTTATCTGTGCTCATTTCAATCTCTGGTTTTATGCAGCACCCCAACTCACCTTTCCCCTTAAGCAAGCATAAGTTGGTTTTCTAAATTTGAGACCCTGTTGTGTTTTGTAATCCAGTTCCTGTGTAACCAAGTTTACATTCCGTGTATTAGTGATATCTTATGATGTTTCTTTTTCTGTGTGACTTCTTTCAGTTAGAATCATCATACCTGAATCCACTCATTATGCTGCTACGGGCCTGATGACATAGATGTCATTGCTGAGTGATATTGCATTGTACGTAAGTACCACAGCTTCTTCATCCATTTTTCACTTTCTGTGATATTGAACTTGTACCGTAAACGAGGTTCTTGTAAACAGAGCCGTCCCAAACTTTGGGGTGGCTGTGTCTTTTTGATTTTCATTTCCCTAAGCTATAGGACCATAAGTGGAAGTGCCCTAGGCTCTGTTGCTTTGCTTTTTAGATGTTTCAGGAAACACCATACACTTCTCCCGAGTGGCTGTTGGCAATTTACATCCCGCCCATCAGCATAACAAGGCTCCCAGTTCTCCATGGCCTGTCCTGCCTTTCTGGATTTTACACTTTTTTCAGATGGCCCTTTTGACCGGGGGGAAGTGAGACTTCATTGTAGTGCAGATTTCCTTTGCAATCTTGCTTGGTTGGCCAAAAAGGGCGTATGCGTTTTTTCCTGAATATATTCAGGAAAAAACGCATACGCCCTTTTTGGCCAAGTGCATCATTGTGGACGTTCTGCCTCTTTTCCTATGCTTTCAATGCAATTCCAGTCTACCTCCTGAAATCGGTTTCCTGCAATTCTGCCCCGCTTTCAAGTCCTCTTGGCAGCCTTACTTCAGTATATTTTTGGACGATAGCTGTCATTTATAACTCTGCAGGTTTGTGAATTACAGTGCCCCTGAGCTCCTTTCTTCAACTCGCTTTCTTGTGAGCTGGCCGCAACACCGCAGGATTGCTTCAGGCCCTAATGTGGTTCCGGCACGGCACGCTGAGCCTTTGGTTAATTCCTCTTCCTGGTGGGAAATGAGAGTTAAATTTGCCCGTCCAGACACCTCCAGCTAGTCTCTCATTGGTTCTCCCTATTCCTGTTCATCTTCCGCAGAAATTGCAAACTGGGCCAAACAGGAGGTTAAAGGCACTGACTCTCCAAGTCGGGAGAGTGTTAGTAAAGCGTCTGGAATGTTGCACCCGAGTACCAGGGGACGAGAACGGAGACATATTTGAACACGTCTCCCGATCACACGGTTGATCATACTCTGGGTTCCACATGCATGTTTTAGCTGAAGGAAGAATCCCTTAAACCTGGAGAGTTGAGACCCGTGGAATGGGTACCATGCAATATGACTTCAAAGGGTCTTCATTTGCTCACCAAACCTCTCCAATCCTATCACTGCTGCGTTTATGCCCCTGTACACACGCTTGATTCTCTTCGGGAGACATAGCAATCCATAGGTTTTAAGATACTTACTAGTCAGGTACATTCTTAGGCGTTTAATATGGGGTGTTGAGTCCATTTCGTTGAGCAAGGAGTAGCTCTTGTCTATTCCATATTTGGCTTAAGGAACTTTATCTGTGCTCATTTCAATCTCTGGTTTTATGCAGCACCCCAACTCACCTTTCCCCTTAAGCAAGCATAAGTTGGTTTTCTAAATTTGAGACCCTGTTCTGTTTGGTAATCCAGTTCCTGTGTAGCCAAGTTTACATTCCGTGTATTAGTGATATCTTATGATGTTTCTTTTTCTGTGTGACTTCTTTCAGTTAGAATCATCATACCTGAATCCACTCATTATGCTGCTACGGGCCTGATGACATAGATGTTATTGCTGAGTGATATTGCATTGTACGTAAGTACCACAACTTCTTCATCCATTTTTCACTTTCTGCGATATTGAACTTGTACCGTAAACGAGGTTCTTGTAAACAGAGCCGTCCCAAACTTTGGGGTGGCTGTGTCTTTTTGATTTTCATTTCCCTAAGCTATAGGACCATAAGTGGAAGTGCCCTAGGCTCTGTTGCTTTGCTTTTTAGATGTTTCAGGAAACACCATACACTTCTCCCGAGTGGCTGTTGGCAATTTACATCCCGCCCATCAGCATAACAAGGCTCCCAGTTCTCCATGGCCTGTCCTGCCTTTCTGGATTTTACACTTTTTTCAGATGGCCCTTTTGACCGGGGGGAAGTGAGACTTCATTGTAGTGCAGATTTCCTTTGCAAGCTTGCTTGGTTGGCCAAAAAGGGCGTATGCGTTTTTTCCTGAATATATTCAGGAAAAAACGCATACGCCCTTTTTGGCCAAGTGCATCATTGTGGACGTTCTGCCTCTTTTCCTATGCTTTCAATGCAATTCCAGTCTACCTCCTGAAATCGGTTTCCTGCAATTCTGCCCCGCTTTCAAGTCCTCTTGGCAGCCTTACTTCAGTATATTTTTGGACGATAGCTGTCATTTATAACTCTGCAGGTTTGTGAATTACAGTGCCCCTGAGCTCCTTTCTTCAACTCGCTTTCTTGTGAGCTGGCCACAACACCGCAGGATTGCTTCAGGCCCTAATGTGGTTCCGGCACGGCACGCTGAGCCTTTGGTTAATTCCTCTTCCTGGTGGGAAATGAGAGTTAAATTTGCCCGTCCAGACACCTCCAGCTAGTCTCTCATTGGTTCTCCCTATTCCTGTTCATCTTCCGCAGAAATTGCAAACTGGGCCAAACAGGAGGTTAAAGGCACTGACTCTCCAAGTCGGGAGAGTGTTAGTAAAGCGTCTGGAATGTTGCACCCGAGTACCAGGGGACGAGAACGGAGACATATTTGAACACGTCTCCCGATCACACGGTTGATCATACTCTGGGTTCCACATGCATGTTTTAGCTGAAGGAAGAATCCCTTAAACCTGGAGAGTTGAGACCCGTGGAATGGGTACCATGCAATATGACTTCAAAGGGTCTTCATTTGCTCACCGAACCTCTCCAATCCTATCACTGCTGCGTTTATGCCCCTGTACACACGCTTGATTCTCTTTCGGAGACATAGCAATCCATAGGTTTTAAGATACTGACTAGTCAGGTACATTCTTAGGCGTTTAATATGGGGTGTTGAGTCCATTTCGTTGAGCAAGGAGTAGCTCTTGTCTATTCCATATTTGGCTTAAGGAACTTTATCTGTGCTCATTTCAATCTCTGGTTTTATGCAGCACCCCAACTCACCTTTCCCCTTAAGCAAGCATAAGTTGGTTTTCTAAATTTGAGACCCTGTTCTGTTTTGGAATCCAGTTCCTGTGTAGCCAAGTTTACATTCCGTGTATTAGTGATATCTTATGATGTTTCTTTTTCTGTGTGACTTCTTTCAGTTAGAATCATCATACCTGAATCCACTCATTATGCTGCTACGGGCCTGATGACATAGATGTCATTGCTGAGTGATATTGCATTGTACGTAAGTACCACAACTTCTTCATCCATTTTTCACTTTCTGCGATATTGAACTTGTACCGTAAACGAGGTTCTTGTAAACAGAGCCGTCCCAAACTTTGGGGTGGCTGTGTCTTTTTGATTTTCATTTCCCTAAGCTATAGGACCATAAGTGGAAGTGCCCTAGGCTCTGTTGCTTTGTTTTTTAGATGTTTCAGGAAACACCATACACTTCTCCCGAGTGGCTGTTGGCAATTTACATCCCGCCCATCAGCATAACAAGGCTCCCAGTTCTCCATGGCCTGTCCTGCCTTTCTGGATTTTACACTTTTTTCAGATGGCCCTTTTGACCGGGGGGAAGTGAGACTTCATTGTAGTGCAGATTTCCTTTGCAAGCTTGCTTGGTTGGCCAAAAAGGGCGTATGCGTTTTTTCCTGAATATATTCAGGAAAAAACGCATACGCCCTTTTTGGCCAAGTGCATCATTGTGGACGTTCTGCCTCTTTTCCTATGCTTTCAATGCAATTCCAGTCTACCTCCTGAAATCGGTTTCCTGCAATTCTGCCCCGCTTTCAAGTCCTCTTGGCAGCCTTACTTCAGTATATTTTTGGACGATAGCTGTCATTTATAACTCTGCAGGTTTGTGAATTACAGTGCCCCTGAGCTCCTTTCTTCAACTCGCTTTCTTGTGAGCTGGCCACAACACCGCAGGATTGCTTCAGGCCCTAATGTGGTTCCGGCACGGCACGCTGAGCCTTTGGTTAATTCCTCTTCCTGGTGGGAAATGAGAGTTAAATTTGCCCGTCCAGACACCTCCAGCTAGTCTCTCATTGGTTCTCCCTATTCCTGTTCATCTTCCGCAGAAATTGCAAACTGGGCCAAACAGGAGGTTAAAGGCACTGACTCTCCAAGTCGGGAGAGTGTTAGTAAAGCGTCTGGAATGTTGCACCCGAGTACCAGGGGACGAGAACGGAGACATATTTGAACACGTCTCCCGATCACACGGTTGATCATACTCTGGGTTCCACATGCATGTTTTAGCTGAAGGAAGAATCCCTTAAACCTGGAGAGTTGAGACCCGTGGAATGGGTACCATGCAATATGACTTCAAAGGGTCTTCATTTGCTCACCGAACCTCTCCAATCCTATCACTGCTGCGTTTATGCCCCTGTACACACGCTTGATTCTCTTTCGGAGACATAGCAATCCATAGGTTTTAAGATACTGACTAGTCAGGTACATTCTTAGGCGTTTAATATGGGGTGTTGAGTCCATTTCGTTGAGCAAGGAGTAGCTCTTGTCTATTCCATATTTGGCTTAAGGAACTTTATCTGTGCTCATTTCAATCTCTGGTTTTATGCAGCACCCCAACTCACCTTTCCCCTTAAGCAAGCATAAGTTGGTTTTCTAAATTTGAGACCCTGTTCTGTTTTGGAATCCAGTTCCTGTGTAGCCAAGTTTACATTCCGTGTATTAGTGATATCTTATGATGTTTCTTTTTCTGTGTGACTTCTTTCAGTTAGAATCATCATACCTGAATCCACTCATTATGCTGCTACGGGCCTGATGACATAGATGTCATTGCTGAGTGATATTGCATTGTACGTAAGTACCACAACTTCTTCATCCATTTTTCACTTTCTGCGATATTGAACTTGTACCGTAAACGAGGTTCTTGTAAACAGAGCCGTCCCAAACTTTGGGGTGGCTGTGTCTTTTTGATTTTCATTTCCCTAAGCTATAGGACCATAAGTGGAAGTGCCCTAGGCTCTGTTGCTTTGTTTTTTAGATGTTTCAGGAAACACCATACACTTCTCCCGAGTGGCTGTTGGCAATTTACATCCCGCCCATCAGCATAACAAGGCTCCCAGTTCTCCATGGCCTGTCCTGCCTTTCTGGATTTTACACTTTTTTCAGATGGCCCTTTTGACCGGGGGGAAGTGAGACTTCATTGTAGTGCAGATTTCCTTTGCAAGCTTGCTTGGTTGGCCAAAAAGGGCGTATGCGTTTTTTCCTGAATATATTCAGGAAAAAACGCATACGCCCTTTTTGGCCAAGTGCATCATTGTGGACGTTCTGCCTCTTTTCCTATGCTTTCAATGCAATTCCAGTCTACCTCCTGAAATCGGTTTCCTGCAATTCTGCCCCGCTTTCAAGTCCTCTTGGCAGCCTTACTTCAGTATATTTTTGGACGATAGCTGTCATTTATAACTCTGCAGGTTTGTGAATTACAGTGCCCCTGAGCTCCTTTCTTCAACTCGCTTTCTTGTGAGCTGGCCGCAACACCGCAGGATTGCTTCAGGCCCTAATGTGGTTCCGGCACGGCACGCTGAGCCTTTGGTTAATTCCTCTTCCTGGTGGGAAATGAGAGTTAAATTTGCCCGTCCAGACACCTCCAGCTAGTCTCTCATTGGTTCTCCCTATTCCTGTTCATCTTCCGCAGAAATTGCAAACTGGGCCAAACAGGAGGTTAAAGGCACTGACGCTCCAAGTCGGGAGAGTGTTAGTAAAGCGTCTGGAATGTTGCACCCGAGTACCAGGGGACGAGAACGGAGACATATTTGAACACGTCTCCCGATCACACGGTTGATCATACTCTGGGTTCCACATGCATGTTTTAGCTGAAGGAAGAATCCCTTAAACCTGGAGAGTTGAGACCCGTGGAATGGGTACCATGCAATATGACTTCAAAGGGTCTTCATTTGCTCACCGAACCTCTCCAATCCTATCACTGCTGCGTTTATGCCCCTGTACACACGCTTGATTCTCTTCGGGAGACATAGCAATCCATAGGTTTTAAGATACTTACTAGTCAGGTACATTCTTAGGCGTTTAATATGGGGTGTTGAGTCCATTTCGTTGAGCAAGGAGTAGCTCTTGTCTATTCCATATTTGGCTTAAGGAACTTTATCTGTGCTCATTTCAATCTCTGGTTTTATGCAGCACCCCAACTCACCTTTCCCCTTAAGCAAGCATAAGTTGGTTTTCTAAATTTGAGACCCTGTTCTGTTTTGGAATCCAGTTCCTGTGTAGCCAAGTTTACATTCCGTGTATTAGTGATATCTTATGATGTTTCTTTTTCTGTGTGACTTCTTTCAGTTAGAATCATCATACCTGAATCCACTCATTATGCTGCTACGGGCCTGATGACATAGATGTCATTGCTGAGTGATATTGCATTGTACGTAAGTACCACAACTTCTTCATCCATTTTTCACTTTCTGCGATATTGAACTTGTACCGTAAACGAGGTTCTTGTAAACAGAGCCGTCCCAAACTTTGGGGTGGCTGTGTCTTTTTGATTTTCATTTCCCTAAGCTATAGGACCATAAGTGGAAGTGCCCTAGGCTCTGTTGCTTTGTTTTTTAGATGTTTCAGGAAACACCATACACTTCTCCCGAGTGGCTGTTGGCAATTTACATCCCGCCCATCAGCATAACAAGGCTCCCAGTTCTCCATGGCCTGTCCTGCCTTTCTGGATTTTACACTTTTTTCAGATGGCCCTTTTGACCGGGGGGAAGTGAGACTTCATTGTAGTGCAGATTTCCTTTGCAAGCTTGCTTGGTTGGCCAAAAAGGGCGTATGCGTTTTTTCCTGAATATATTCAGGAAAAAACGCATACGCCCTTTTTGGCCAAGTGCATCATTGTGGACGTTCTGCCTCTTTTCCTATGCTTTCAATGCAATTCCAGTCTACCTCCTGAAATCGGTTTCCTGCAATTCTGCCCCGCTTTCAAGTCCTCTTGGCAGCCTTACTTCAGTATATTTTTGGACGATAGCTGTCATTTATAACTCTGCAGGTTTGTGAATTACAGTGCCCCTGAGCTCCTTTCTTCAACTCGCTTTCTTGTGAGCTGGCCACAACACCGCAGGATTGCTTCAGGCCCTAATGTGGTTCCGGCACGGCACGCTGAGCCTTTGGTTAATTCCTCTTCCTGGTGGGAAATGAGAGTTAAATTTGCCCGTCCAGACACCTCCAGCTAGTCTCTCATTGGTTCTCCCTATTCCTGTTCATCTTCCGCAGAAATTGCAAACTGGGCCAAACAGGAGGTTAAAGGCACTGACTCTCCAAGTCGGGAGAGTGTTAGTAAAGCGTCTGGAATGTTGCACCCGAGTACCAGGGGACGAGAACGGAGACATATTTGAACACGTCTCCCGATCACACGGTTGATCATACTCTGGGTTCCACATGCATGTTTTAGCTGAAGGAAGAATCCCTTAAACCTGGAGAGTTGAGACCCGTGGAATGGGTACCATGCAATATGACTTCAAAGGGTCTTCATTTGCTCACCGAACCTCTCCAATCCTATCACTGCTGCGTTTATGCCCCTGTACACACGCTTGATTCTCTTTCGGAGACATAGCAATCCATAGGTTTTAAGATACTGACTAGTCAGGTACATTCTTAGGCGTTTAATATGGGGTGTTGAGTCCATTTCGTTGAGCAAGGAGTAGCTCTTGTCTATTCCATATTTGGCTTAAGGAACTTTATCTGTGCTCATTTCAATCTCTGGTTTTATGCAGCACCCCAACTCACCTTTCCCCTTAAGCAAGCATAAGTTGGTTTTCTAAATTTGAGACCCTGTTCTGTTTTGGAATCCAGTTCCTGTGTAGCCAAGTTTACATTCCGTGTATTAGTGATATCTTATGATGTTTCTTTTTCTGTGTGACTTCTTTCAGTTAGAATCATCATACCTGAATCCACTCATTATGCTGCTACGGGCCTGATGACATAGATGTCATTGCTGAGTGATATTGCATTGTACGTAAGTACCACAACTTCTTCATCCATTTTTCACTTTCTGCGATATTGAACTTGTACCGTAAACGAGGTTCTTGTAAACAGAGCCGTCCCAAACTTTGGGGTGGCTGTGTCTTTTTGATTTTCATTTCCCTAAGCTATAGGACCATAAGTGGAAGTGCCCTAGGCTCTGTTGCTTTGTTTTTTAGATGTTTCAGGAAACACCATACACTTCTCCCGAGTGGCTGTTGGCAATTTACATCCCGCCCATCAGCATAACAAGGCTCCCAGTTCTCCATGGCCTGTCCTGCCTTTCTGGATTTTACACTTTTTTCAGATGGCCCTTTTGACCGGGGGGAAGTGAGACTTCATTGTAGTGCAGATTTCCTTTGCAAGCTTGCTTGGTTGGCCAAAAAGGGCGTATGCGTTTTTTCCTGAATATATTCAGGAAAAAACGCATACGCCCTTTTTGGCCAAGTGCATCATTGTGGACGTTCTGCCTCTTTTCCTATGCTTTCAATGCAATTCCAGTCTACCTCCTGAAATCGGTTTCCTGCAATTCTGCCCCGCTTTCAAGTCCTCTTGGCAGCCTTACTTCAGTATATTTTTGGACGATAGCTGTCATTTATAACTCTGCAGGTTTGTGAATTACAGTGCCCCTGAGCTCCTTTCTTCAACTCGCTTTCTTGTGAGCTGGCCGCAACACCGCAGGATTGCTTCAGGCCCTAATGTGGTTCCGGCACGGCACGCTGAGCCTTTGGTTAATTCCTCTTCCTGGTGGGAAATGAGAGTTAAATTTGCCCGTCCAGACACCTCCAGCTAGTCTCTCATTGGTTCTCCCTATTCCTGTTCATCTTCCGCAGAAATTGCAAACTGGGCCAAACAGGAGGTTAAAGGCACTGACGCTCCAAGTCGGGAGAGTGTTAGTAAAGCGTCTGGAATGTTGCACCCGAGTACCAGGGGACGAGAACGGAGACATATTTGAACACGTCTCCCGATCACACGGTTGATCATACTCTGGGTTCCACATGCATGTTTTAGCTGAAGGAAGAATCCCTTAAACCTGGAGAGTTGAGACCCGTGGAATGGGTACCATGCAATATGACTTCAAAGGGTCTTCATTTGCTCACCGAACCTCTCCAATCCTATCACTGCTGCGTTTATGCCCCTGTACACACGCTTGATTCTCTTCGGGAGACATAGCAATCCATAGGTTTTAAGATACTTACTAGTCAGGTACATTCTTAGGCGTTTAATATGGGGTGTTGAATCCATTTCGTTGAGCAAGGAGTAGCTCTTGTCTATTCCATATTTGGCTTAAGGAACTTTATCTGTGCTCATTTCAATCTCTGGTTTTATGCAGCACCCCAACTCACCTTTCCCCTTAAGCAAGCATAAGTTGGTTTTCTAAATTTGAGACCCTGTTCTGTTTGGTAATCCAGTTCCTGTGTAGCCAAGTTTACATTCCGTGTATTAGTGATATCTTATGATGTTTCTTTTTCTGTGTGACTTCTTTCAGTTAGAATCATCATACCTGAATCCACTCATTATGCTGCTACGGGCCTGATGACATAGATGTCATTGCTGAGTGATATTGCATTGTACGTAAGTACCACAACTTCTTCATCCATTTTTCACTTTCTGCGATATTGAACTTGTACCGTAAACGAGGTTCTTGTAAACAGAGCCGTCCCAAACTTTGGGGTGGCTGTGTCTTTTTGATTTTCATTTCCCTAAGCTATAGGACCATAAGTGGAAGTGCCCTAGGCTCTGTTGCTTTGCTTTTTAGATGTTTCAGGAAACACCATACACTTCTCCCGAGTGGCTGTTGGCAATTTACATCCCGCCCATCAGCATAAAAAGGCTCCCAGTTCTCCATGGCCTGTCCTGCCTTTCTGGATTTTACACTTTTTTCAGATGGCCCTTTTGACCGGGGGGAAGTGAGACTTCATTGTAGTGCAGATTTCCTTTGCAAGCTTGCTTGGTTGGCCAAAAAGGGCGTATGCGTTTTTTCCTGAATATATTCAGGAAAAAACGCATACGCCCTTTTTGGCCAAGTGCATCATTGTGGACGTTCTGCCTCTTTTCCTATGCTTTCAATGCAATTCCAGTCTACCTCCTGAAATCGGTTTCCTGCAATTCTGCCCCGCTTTCAAGTCCTCTTGGCAGCCTTACTTCAGTATATTTTTGGACGATAGCTGTCATTTATAACTCTGCAGGTTTGTGAATTACAGTGCCCCTGAGCTCCTTTCTTCAACTCGCTTTCTTGTGAGCTGGCCACAACACCGCAGGATTGCTTCAGGCCCTAATGTGGTTCCGGCACGGCACGCTGAGCCTTTGGTTAATTCCTCTTCCTGGTGGGAAATGAGAGTTAAATTTGCCCGTCCAGACACCTCCAGCTAGTCTCTCATTGGTTCTCCCTATTCCTGTTCATCTTCCGCAGAAATTGCAAACTGGGCCAAACAGGAGGTTAAAGGCACTGACTCTCCAAGTCGGGAGAGTGTTAGTAAAGCGTCTGGAATGTTGCACCCGAGTACCAGGGGACGAGAACGGAGACATATTTGAACACGTCTCCCGATCACACGGTTGATCATACTCTGGGTTCCACATGCATGTTTTAGCTGAAGGAAGAATCCCTTAAACCTGGAGAGTTGAGACCCGTGGAATGGGTACCATGCAATATGACTTCAAAGGGTCTTCATTTGCTCACCGAACCTCTCCAATCCTATCACTGCTGCGTTTATGCCCCTGTACACACGCTTGATTCTCTTTCGGAGACATAGCAATCCATAGGTTTTAAGATACTGACTAGTCAGGTACATTCTTAGGCGTTTAATATGGGGTGTTGAGTCCATTTCGTTGAGCAAGGAGTAGCTCTTGTCTATTCCATATTTGGCTTAAGGAACTTTATCTGTGCTCATTTCAATCTCTGTTTTTATGCAGCACCCCAACTCACCTTTCCCCTTAAGCAAGCATAAGTTGGTTTTCTAAATTTGAGACCCTGTTCTGTTTTGTAATCCAGTTCCTGTGTAGCCAAGTTTACATTCCGTGTATTAGTGATATCTTATGATGTTTCTTTTTCTGTGTGACTTCTTTCAGTTAGAATCATCATACCTGAATCCACTCATTATGCTGCTACGGGCCTGATGACATAGATGTCATTGCTGAGTGATATTGCATTGTACGTAAGTACCACAACTTCTTCATCCATTTTTCACTTTCTGCGATATTGAACTTGTACCGTAAACGAGGTTCTTGTAAACAGAGCCGTCCCAAACTTTGGAGTGGCTGTGTCTTTTTGATTTTCATTTCCCTAAGCTATAGGACCATAAGTGGAAGTGCCCTAGGCTCTGTTGCTTTGCTTTTTAGATGTTTCAGGAAACACCATACACTTCTCCCGAGTGGCTGTTGGCAATTTACATCCCGCCCATCAGCATAACAAGGCTCCCAGTTCTCCATGGCCTGTCCTGCCTTTCTGGATTTTACACTTTTTTCAGATGGCCCTTTTGACCGGGGGGAAGTGAGACTTCATTGTAGTGCAGATTTCCTTTGCAAGCTTGCTTGGTTGGCCAAAAAGGGCGTATGCGTTTTTTCCTGAATATATTCAGGAAAAAACGCATACGCCCTTTTTGGCCAAGTGCATCATTGTGGACGTTCTGCCTCTTTTCCTATGCTTTCAATGCAATTCCAGTCTACCTCCTGAAATCGGTTTCCTGCAATTCGGCCCCGCTTTCAAGTCCTCTTGGCAGCCTTACTTCAGTATATTTTTGGACGATAGCTGTCATTTATAACTCTGCAGGTTTGTGAATTACAGTGCCCCTGAGCTCCTTTCTTCAACTCGCTTTCTTGTGAGCTGGCCGCAACACCGCAGGATTGCTTCAGGCCCTAATGTGGTTCCGGCACGGCACGCTGAGCCTTTGGTTAATTCCTCTTCCTGGTGGGAAATGAGAGTTAAATTTGCCCGTCCAGACACCTCCAGCTAGTCTCTCATTGGTTCTCCCTATTCCTGTTCATCTTCCGCAGAAATTGCAAACTGGGCCAAACAGGAGGTTAAAGGCACTGACGCTCCAAGTCGGGAGAGTGTTAGTAAAGCGTCTGGAATGTTGCACCCGAGTACCAGGGGACGAGAACGGAGACATATTTGAACACGTCTCCCGATCACACGGTTGATCATACTCTGGGTTCCACATGCATGTTTTAGCTGAAGGAAGAATCCCTTAAACCTGGAGAGTTGAGACCCGTGGAATGGGTACCATGCAATATGACTTCAAAGGGTCTTCATTTGCTCACCGAACCTCTCCAATCCTATCACTGCTGCGTTTATGCCCCTGTACACACGCTTGATTCTCTTCGGGAGACATAGCAATCCATAGGTTTTAAGATACTTACTAGTCAGGTACATTCTTAGGCGTTTAATATGGGGTGTTGAATCCATTTCGTTGAGCAAGGAGTAGCTCTTGTCTATTCCATATTTGGCTTAAGGAACTTTATCTGTGCTCATTTCAATCTCTGGTTTTATGCAGCACCCCAACTCACCTTTCCCCTTAAGCAAGCATAAGTTGGTTTTCTAAATTTGAGACCCTGTTCTGTTTGGTAATCCAGTTCCTGTGTAGCCAAGTTTACATTCCGTGTATTAGTGATATCTTATGATGTTTCTTTTTCTGTGTGACTTCTTTCAGTTAGAATCATCATACCTGAATCCACTCATTATGCTGCTACGGGCCTGATGACATAGATGTCATTGCTGAGTGATATTGCATTGTACGTAAGTACCACAACTTCTTCATCCATTTTTCACTTTCTGCGATATTGAACTTGTACCGTAAACGAGGTTCTTGTAAACAGAGCCGTCCCAAACTTTGGGGTGGCTGTGTCTTTTTGATTTTCATTTCCCTAAGCTATAGGACCATAAGTGGAAGTGCCCTAGGCTCTGTTGCTTTGCTTTTTAGATGTTTCAGGAAACACCATACACTTCTCCCGAGTGGCTGTTGGCAATTTACATCCCGCCCATCAGCATAAAAAGGCTCCCAGTTCTCCATGGCCTGTCCTGCCTTTCTGGATTTTACACTTTTTTCAGATGGCCCTTTTGACCGGGGGGAAGTGAGACTTCATTGTAGTGCAGATTTCCTTTGCAAGCTTGCTTGGTTGGCCAAAAAGGGCGTATGCGTTTTTTCCTGAATATATTCAGGAAAAAACGCATACGCCCTTTTTGGCCAAGTGCATCATTGTGGACGTTCTGCCTCTTTTCCTATGCTTTCAATGCAATTCCAGTCTACCTCCTGAAATCGGTTTCCTGCAATTCTGCCCCGCTTTCAAGTCCTCTTGGCAGCCTTACTTCAGTATATTTTTGGACGATAGCTGTCATTTATAACTCTGCAGGTTTGTGAATTACAGTGCCCCTGAGCTCCTTTCTTCAACTCGCTTTCTTGTGAGCTGGCCACAACACCGCAGGATTGCTTCAGGCCCTAATGTGGTTCCGGCACGGCACGCTGAGCCTTTGGTTAATTCCTCTTCCTGGTGGGAAATGAGAGTTAAATTTGCCCGTCCAGACACCTCCAGCTAGTCTCTCATTGGTTCTCCCTATTCCTGTTCATCTTCCGCAGAAATTGCAAACTGGGCCAAACAGGAGGTTAAAGGCACTGACTCTCCAAGTCGGGAGAGTGTTAGTAAAGCGTCTGGAATGTTGCACCCGAGTACCAGGGGACGAGAACGGAGACATATTTGAACACGTCTCCCGATCACACGGTTGATCATACTCTGGGTTCCACATGCATGTTTTAGCTGAAGGAAGAATCCCTTAAACCTGGAGAGTTGAGACCCGTGGAATGGGTACCATGCAATATGACTTCAAAGGGTCTTCATTTGCTCACCGAACCTCTCCAATCCTATCACTGCTGCGTTTATGCCCCTGTACACACGCTTGATTCTCTTTCGGAGACATAGCAATCCATAGGTTTTAAGATACTGACTAGTCAGGTACATTCTTAGGCGTTTAATATGGGGTGTTGAGTCCATTTCGTTGAGCAAGGAGTAGCTCTTGTCTATTCCATATTTGGCTTAAGGAACTTTATCTGTGCTCATTTCAATCTCTGTTTTTATGCAGCACCCCAACTCACCTTTCCCCTTAAGCAAGCATAAGTTGGTTTTCTAAATTTGAGACCCTGTTCTGTTTTGTAATCCAGTTCCTGTGTAGCCAAGTTTACATTCCGTGTATTAGTGATATCTTATGATGTTTCTTTTTCTGTGTGACTTCTTTCAGTTAGAATCATCATACCTGAATCCACTCATTATGCTGCTACGGGCCTGATGACATAGATGTCATTGCTGAGTGATATTGCATTGTACGTAAGTACCACAACTTCTTCATCCATTTTTCACTTTCTGCGATATTGAACTTGTACCGTAAACGAGGTTCTTGTAAACAGAGCCGTCCCAAACTTTGGAGTGGCTGTGTCTTTTTGATTTTCATTTCCCTAAGCTATAGGACCATAAGTGGAAGTGCCCTAGGCTCTGTTGCTTTGCTTTTTAGATGTTTCAGGAAACACCATACACTTCTCCCGAGTGGCTGTTGGCAATTTACATCCCGCCCATCAGCATAACAAGGCTCCCAGTTCTCCATGGCCTGTCCTGCCTTTCTGGATTTTACACTTTTTTCAGATGGCCCTTTTGACCGGGGGGAAGTGAGACTTCATTGTAGTGCAGATTTCCTTTGCAAGCTTGCTTGGTTGGCCAAAAAGGGCGTATGCGTTTTTTCCTGAATATATTCAGGAAAAAACGCATACGCCCTTTTTGGCCAAGTGCATCATTGTGGACGTTCTGCCTCTTTTCCTATGCTTTCAATGCAATTCCAGTCTACCTCCTGAAATCGGTTTCCTGCAATTCGGCCCCGCTTTCAAGTCCTCTTGGCAGCCTTACTTCAGTATATTTTTGGACGATAGCTGTCATTTATAACTCTGCAGGTTTGTGAATTACAGTGCCCCTGAGCTCCTTTCTTCAACTCGCTTTCTTGTGAGCTGGCCGCAACACCGCAGGATTGCTTCAGGCCCTAATGTGGTTCCGGCACGGCACGCTGAGCCTTTGGTTAATTCCTCTTCCTGGTGGGAAATGAGAGTTAAATTTGCCCGTCCAGACACCTCCAGCTAGTCTCTCATTGGTTCTCCCTATTCCTGTTCATCTTCCGCAGAAATTGCAAACTGGGCCAAACAGGAGGTTAAAGGCACTGACTCTCCAAGTCGGGAGAGTGTTAGTAAAGCGTCTGGAATGTTGCACCCGAGTACCAGGGGACGAGAACGGAGACATATTTGAACACGTCTCCCGATCACACGGTTGATCATACTCTGGGTTCCACATGCATGTTTTAGCTGAAGGAAGAATCCCTTAAACCTGGAGAGTTGAGACCCGTGGAATGGGTACCATGCAATATGACTTCAAAGGGTCTTCATTTGCTCACCGAACCTCTCCAATCCTATCACTGCTGCGTTTATGCCCCTGTACACACGCTTGATTCTCTTTCGGAGACATAGCAATCCATAGGTTTTAAGATACTGACTAGTCAGGTACATTCTTAGGCGTTTAATATGGGGTGTTGAGTCCATTTCGTTGAGCAAGGAGTAGCTCTTGTCTATTCCATATTTGGCTTAAGGAACTTTATCTGTGCTCATTTCAATCTCTGGTTTTATGCAGCACCCCAACTCACCTTTCCCCTTAAGCAAGCATAAGTTGGTTTTCTCAATTTGAGACCCTGT
This sequence comes from Globicephala melas, assembly GCF_963455315.2. NCBI lineage: Eukaryota > Metazoa > Chordata > Mammalia > Artiodactyla > Delphinidae > Globicephala > Globicephala melas. The sequence continues at coordinate 431,606 of NW_027207301.1, read as the reverse complement.
TCTGTTTTGTAATCCAGTTCCTGTGTAGCCAAGTTTACATTCCGTGTATTAGTGATATCTTATGATGTTTCTTTTTCTGTGTGACTTCTTTCAGTTAGAATCATCATACCTGAATCCACTCATTATGCTGCTACGGGCTGATGACATAGATGTCATTGCTGAGTGATATTGCATTGTACGTAAGTACCACAGCTTCTTCATCCATTTTTCACTTTCTGCGATATTGAACTTGTACCGTAAACGAGGTTCTTGTAAACAGAGCCGTCCCAAACTTTGGGGTGGCTGTGTCTTTTTGATTTTCATTTCCCTAAGCTATAGGACCATAAGTGGAAGTGCCCTAGGCTCTGTTGCTTTGCTTTTTAGATGTTTCAGGAAACACCATACACTTCTCCCGAGTGGCTGTTGGCAATTTACATCCCGCCCATCAGCATAACAAGGCTCCCAGTTCTCCATGGCCTGTCCTGCCTTTCTGGATTTTACACTTTTTTCAGATGGCCCTTTTGACCGGGGGGAAGTGAGACTTCATTGTAGTGCAGATTTCCTTTGCAAGCTTGCTTGGTTGGCCAAAAAGGGCGTATGCGTTTTTTCCTGAATATATTCAGGAAAAAACGCATACGCCCTTTTTGGCCAAGTGCATCATTGTGGACGTTCTGCCTCTTTTCCTATGCTTTCAATGCAATTCCAGTCTACCTCCTGAAATCGGTTTCCTGCAATTCTGCCCCGCTTTCAAGTCCTCTTGGCAGCCTTACTTCAGTATATTTTTGGACGATAGCTGTCATTTATAACTCTGCAGGTTTGTGAATTACAGTGCCCCTGAGCTCCTTTCTTCAACTCGCTTTCTTGTGAGCTGGCCGCAACACCGCAGGATTGCTTCAGGCCCTAATGTGGTTCCGGCACGGCACGCTGAGCCTTTGGTTAATTCCTCTTCCTGGTGGGAAATGAGAGTTAAATTTGCCCGTCCAGACACCTCCAGCTAGTCTCTCATTGGTTCTCCCTATTCCTGTTCATCTTCCGCAGAAATTGCAAACTGGGCCAAACAGGAGGTTAAAGGCACTGACTCTCCAAGTCGGGAGAGTGTTAGTAAAGCGTCTGGAATGTTGCACCCGAGTACCAGGGGACGAGAACGGAGACATATTTGAACACGTCTCCCGATCACACGGTTGATCATACTCTGGGTTCCACATGCATGTTTTAGCTGAAGGAAGAATCCCTTAAACCTGGAGAGTTGAGACCCGTGGAATGGGTACCATGCAATATGACTTCAAAGGGTCTTCATTTGCTCACCGAACCTCTCCAATCCTATCACTGCTGCGTTTATGCCCCTGTACACACGCTTGATTCTCTTCGGGAGACATAGCAATCCATAGGTTTTAAGATACTTACTAGTCAGGTACATTCTTAGGCGTTTAATATGGGGTGTTGAGTCCATTTCGTTGAGCAAGGAGTAGCTCTTGTCTATTCCATATTTGGCTTAAGGAACTTTATCTGTGCTCATTTCAATCTCTGGTTTTATGCAGCACCCCAACTCACCTTTCCCCTTAAGCAAGCATAAGTTGGTTTTCTCAATTTGAGACCCTGTTCTGTTTTGTAATCCAGTTCCTGTGTAGCCAAGTTTACATTCCGTGTATTAGTGATATCTTATGATGTTTCTTTTTCTGTGTGACTTCTTTCAGTTAGAATCATCATACCTGAATCCACTCATTATGCTGCTACGGGCTGATGACATAGATGTCATTGCTGAGTGATATTGCATTGTACGTAAGTACCACAGCTTCTTCATCCATTTTTCACTTTCTGCGATATTGAACTTGTACCGTAAACGAGGTTCTTGTAAACAGAGCCGTCCCAAACTTTGGGGTGGCTGTGTCTTTTTGATTTTCATTTCCCTAAGCTATAGGACCATAAGTGGAAGTGCCCTAGGCTCTGTTGCTTTGCTTTTTAGATGTTTCAGGAAACACCATACACTTCTCCCGAGTGGCTGTTGGCAATTTACATCCCGCCCATCAGCATAACAAGGCTCCCAGTTCTCCATGGCCTGTCCTGCCTTTCTGGATTTTACACTTTTTTCAGATGGCCCTTTTGACCGGGGGGAAGTGAGACTTCATTGTAGTGCAGATTTCCTTTGCAAGCTTGCTTGGTTGGCCAAAAAGGGCGTATGCGTTTTTTCCTGAATATATTCAGGAAAAAACGCATACGCCCTTTTTGGCCAAGTGCATCATTGTGGACGTTCTGCCTCTTTTCCTATGCTTTCAATGCAATTCCAGTCTACCTCCTGAAATCGGTTTCCTGCAATTCTGCCCCGCTTTCAAGTCCTCTTGGCAGCCTTACTTCAGTATATTTTTGGACGATAGCTGTCATTTATAACTCTGCAGGTTTGTGAATTACAGTGCCCCTGAGCTCCTTTCTTCAACTCGCTTTCTTGTGAGCTGGCCGCAACACCGCAGGATTGCTTCAGGCCCTAATGTGGTTCCGGCACGGCACGCTGAGCCTTTGGTTAATTCCTCTTCCTGGTGGGAAATGAGAGTTAAATTTGCCCGTCCAGACACCTCCAGCTAGTCTCTCATTGGTTCTCCCTATTCCTGTTCATCTTCCGCAGAAATTGCAAACTGGGCCAAACAGGAGGTTAAAGGCACTGACTCTCCAAGTCGGGAGAGTGTTAGTAAAGCGTCTGGAATGTTGCACCCGAGTACCAGGGGACGAGAACGGAGACATATTTGAACACGTCTCCCGATCACACGGTTGATCATACTCTGGGTTCCACATGCATGTTTTAGCTGAAGGAAGAATCCCTTAAACCTGGAGAGTTGAGACCCGTGGAATGGGTACCATGCAATATGACTTCAAAGGGTCTTCATTTGCTCACCGAACCTCTCCAATCCTATCACTGCTGCGTTTATGCCCCTGTACACACGCTTGATTCTCTTCGGGAGACATAGCAATCCATAGGTTTTAAGATACTTACTAGTCAGGTACATTCTTAGGCGTTTAATATGGGGTGTTGAGTCCATTTCGTTGAGCAAGGAGTAGCTCTTGTCTATTCCATATTTGGCTTAAGGAACTTTATCTGTGCTCATTTCAATCTCTGGTTTTATGCAGCACCCCAACTCACCTTTCCCCTTAAGCAAGCATAAGTTGGTTTTCTAAATTTGAGACCCTGTTGTGTTTTGTAATCCAGTTCCTGTGTAGCCAAGTTTACATTCCGTGTATTAGTGATATCTTATGATGTTTCTTTTTCTGTGTGACTTCTTTCAGTTAGAATCATCATACCTGAATCTACTCATTATGCTGCTACGGGCCTGATGACATAGATGTCATTGCTGAGTGATATTGCATTGTACGTAAGTACCACAACTTCTTCATCCATTTTTCACTTTCTGCGATATTGAACTTGTACCGTAAACGAGGTTCTTGTAAACAGAGCCGTCCCAAACTTTGGGGTGGCTGTGTCTTTTTGATTTTCATTTCCCTAAGCTATAGGACCATAAGTGGAAGTGCCCTAGGCTCTGTTGCTTTGCTTTTTAGATGTTTCAGGAAACACCATACACTTCTCCCGAGTGGCTGTTGGCAATTTACATCCCGCCCATCAGCATAACAAGGCTCCCAGTTCTCCATGGCCTGTCCTGCCTTTCTGGATTTTACACTTTTTTCAGATGGCCCTTTTGACCGGGGGGAAGTGAGACTTCATTGTAGTGCAGATTTCCTTTGCAAGCTTGCTTGGTTGGCCAAAAAGGGCGTATGCGTTTTTTCCTGAATATATTCAGGAAAAAACGCATACGCCCTTTTTGGCCAAGTGCATCATTGTGGACGTTCTGCCTCTTTTCCTATGCTTTCAATGCAATTCCAGTCTACCTCCTGAAATCGGTTTCCTGCAATTCTGCCCCGCTTTCAAGTCCTCTTGGCAGCCTTACTTCAGTATATTTTTGGACGATTGCTGTCATTTATAACTCTGCAGGTTTGTGAATTACAGTGCCCCTGAGCTCCTTTCTTCAACTCGCTTTCTTGTGAGCTGGCCGCAACACCGCAGGATTGCTTCAGGCCCTAATGTGGTTCCGGCACGGCACGCTGAGCCTTTGGTTAATTCCTCTTCCTGGTGGGAAATGAGAGTTAAATTTGCCCGTCCAGACACCTCCAGCTAGTCTCTCATTGGTTCTCCCTATTCCTGTTCATCTTCCGCAGAAATTGCAAACTGGGCCAAACAGGAGGTTAAAGGCACTGACTCTCCAAGTCGGGAGAGTGTTAGTAAAGCGTCTGGAATGTTGCACCCGAGTACCAGGGGACGAGAACGGAGACATATTTGAACACGTCTCCCGATCACACGGTTGATCATACTCTGGGTTCCACATGCATGTTTTAGCTGAAGGAAGAATCCCTTAAACCTGGAGAGTTGAGACCCGTGGAATGGGTACCATGCAATATGACTTCAAAGGGTCTTCATTTGCTCACCGAACCTCTCCAATCCTATCACTGCTGCGTTTATGCCCCTGTACACACGCTTGATTCTCTTCGGGAGACATAGCAATCCATAGGTTTTAAGATACTTACTAGTCAGGTACATTCTTAGGCGTTTAATATGGGGTGTTGAATCCATTTCGTTGAGCAAGGAGTAGCTCTTGTCTATTCCATATTTGGCTTAAGGAACTTTATCTGTGCTCATTTCAATCTCTGGTTTTATGCAGCACCCCAACTCACCTTTCCCCTTAAGCAAGCATAAGTTGGTTTTCTAAATTTGAGACCCTGTTCTGTTTGGTAATCCAGTTCCTGTGTAGCCAAGTTTACATTCCGTGTATTAGTGATATCTTATGATGTTTCTTTTTCTGTGTGACTTCTTTCAGTTAGAATCATCATACCTGAATCCACTCATTATGCTGCTACGGGCCTGATGACATAGATGTCATTGCTGAGTGATATTGCATTGTACGTAAGTACCACAACTTCTTCATCCATTTTTCACTTTCTGCGATATTGAACTTGTACCGTAAACGAGGTTCTTGTAAACAGAGCCGTCCCAAACTTTGGGGTGGCTGTGTCTTTTTGATTTTCATTTCCCTAAGCTATAGGACCATAAGTGGAAGTGCCCTAGGCTCTGTTGCTTTGCTTTTTAGATGTTTCAGGAAACACCATACACTTCTCCCGAGTGGCTGTTGGCAATTTACATCCCGCCCATCAGCATAAAAAGGCTCCCAGTTCTCCATGGCCTGTCCTGCCTTTCTGGATTTTACACTTTTTTCAGATGGCCCTTTTGACCGGGGGGAAGTGAGACTTCATTGTAGTGCAGATTTCCTTTGCAAGCTTGCTTGGTTGGCCAAAAAGGGCGTATGCGTTTTTTCCTGAATATATTCAGGAAAAAACGCATACGCCCTTTTTGGCCAAGTGCATCATTGTGGACGTTCTGCCTCTTTTCCTATGCTTTCAATGCAATTCCAGTCTACCTCCTGAAATCGGTTTCCTGCAATTCTGCCCCGCTTTCAAGTCCTCTTGGCAGCCTTACTTCAGTATATTTTTGGACGATAGCTGTCATTTATAACTCTGCAGGTTTGTGAATTACAGTGCCCCTGAGCTCCTTTCTTCAACTCGCTTTCTTGTGAGCTGGCCACAACACCGCAGGATTGCTTCAGGCCCTAATGTGGTTCCGGCACGGCACGCTGAGCCTTTGGTTAATTCCTCTTCCTGGTGGGAAATGAGAGTTAAATTTGCCCGTCCAGACACCTCCAGCTAGTCTCTCATTGGTTCTCCCTATTCCTGTTCATCTTCCGCAGAAATTGCAAACTGGGCCAAACAGGAGGTTAAAGGCACTGACTCTCCAAGTCGGGAGAGTGTTAGTAAAGCGTCTGGAATGTTGCACCCGAGTACCAGGGGACGAGAACGGAGACATATTTGAACACGTCTCCCGATCACACGGTTGATCATACTCTGGGTTCCACATGCATGTTTTAGCTGAAGGAAGAATCCCTTAAACCTGGAGAGTTGAGACCCGTGGAATGGGTACCATGCAATATGACTTCAAAGGGTCTTCATTTGCTCACCGAACCTCTCCAATCCTATCACTGCTGCGTTTATGCCCCTGTACACACGCTTGATTCTCTTTCGGAGACATAGCAATCCATAGGTTTTAAGATACTGACTAGTCAGGTACATTCTTAGGCGTTTAATATGGGGTGTTGAGTCCATTTCGTTGAGCAAGGAGTAGCTCTTGTCTATTCCATATTTGGCTTAAGGAACTTTATCTGTGCTCATTTCAATCTCTGGTTTTATGCAGCACCCCAACTCACCTTTCCCCTTAAGCAAGCATAAGTTGGTTTTCTAAATTTGAGACCCTGTTGTGTTTTGTAATCCAGTTCCTGTGTAGCCAAGTTTACATTCCGTGTATTAGTGATATCTTATGATGTTTCTTTTTCTGTGTGACTTCTTTCAGTTAGAATCATCATACCTGAATCCACTCATTATGCTGCTACGGGCCTGATGACATAGATGTCATTGCTGAGTGATATTGCATTGTACGTAAGTACCACAACTTCTTCATCCATTTTTCACTTTCTGCGATATTGAAGTTGTACCGTAAACGAGGTTCTTGTAAACAGAGCCGTCCCAAACTTTGGGGTGGCTGTGTCTTTTTGATTTTCAATTCCCTAAGCTATAGGACCATAAGTGGAAGTGCCCTAGGCTCTGTTGCTTTGCTTTTTAGATGTTTCAGGAAACACCATACACTTCTCCCGAGTGGCTGTTGGCAATTTACATCCCGCCCATCAGCATAAAAAGGCTCCCAGTTCTCCATGGCCTGTCCTGCCTTTCTGGATTTTACACTTTTTTCAGATGGCCCTTTTGACCGGGGGGAAGTGAGACTTCATTGTAGTGCAGATTTCCTTTGCAAGCTTGCTTGGTTGGCCAAAAAGGGCGTATGCGTTTTTTCCTGAATATATTCAGGAAAAAACGCATACGCCCTTTTTGGCCAAGTGCATCATTGTGGACGTTCTGCCTCTTTTCCTATGCTTTCAATGCAATTCCAGTCTACCTCCTGAAATCGGTTTCCTGCAATTCTGCCCCGCTTTCAAGTCCTCTTGGCAGCCTTACTTCAGTATATTTTTGGACGATAGCTGTCATTTATAACTCTGCAGGTTTGTGAATTACAGTGCCCCTGAGCTCCTTTCTTCAACTCGCTTTCTTGTGAGCTGGCCGCAACACCGCAGGATTGCTTCAGGCCCTAATGTGGTTCCGGCACGGCACGCTGAGCCTTTGGTTAATTCCTCTTCCTGGTGGGAAATGAGAGTTAAATTTGCCCGTCCAGACACCTCCAGCTAGTCTCTCATTGGTTCTCCCTATTCCTGTTCATCTTCCGCAGAAATTGCAAACTGGGCCAAACAGGAGGTTAAAGGCACTGACTCTCCAAGTCGGGAGAGTGTTAGTAAAGCGTCTGGAATGTTGCACCCGAGTACCAGGGGACGAGAACGGAGACATATTTGAACACGTCTCCCGATCACACGGTTGATCATACTCTGGGTTCCACATGCATGTTTTAGCTGAAGGAAGAATCCCTTAAACCTGGAGAGTTGAGACCCGTGGAATGGGTACCATGCAATATGACTTCAAAGGGTCTTCATTTGCTCACCGAACCTCTCCAATCCTATCACTGCTGCGTTTATGCCCCTGTACACACGCTTGATTCTCTTTCGGAGACATAGCAATCCATAGGTTTTAAGATACTGACTAGTCAGGTACATTCTTAGGCGTTTAATATGGGGTGTTGAGTCCATTTCGTTGAGCAAGGAGTAGCTCTTGTCTATTCCATATTTGGCTTAAGGAACTTTATCTGTGCTCATTTCAATCTCTGGTTTTATGCAGCACCCCAACTCACCTTTCCCCTTAAGCAAGCATAAGTTGGTTTTCTAAATTTGAGACCCTGTTGTGTTTTGTAATCCAGTTCCTGTGTAGCCAAGTTTACATTCCGTGTATTAGTGATATCTTATGATGTTTCTTTTTCTGTGTGACTTCTTTCAGTTAGAATCATCATACCTGAATCCACTCATTATGCTGCTACGGGCCTGATGACATAGATGTCATTGCTGAGTGATATTGCATTGTACGTAAGTACCACAACTTCTTCATCCATTTTTCACTTTCTGCGATATTGAAGTTGTACCGTAAACGAGGTTCTTGTAAACAGAGCCGTCCCAAACTTTGGGGTGGCTGTGTCTTTTTGATTTTCAATTCCCTAAGCTATAGGACCATAAGTGGAAGTGCCCTAGGCTCTGTTGCTTTGCTTTTTAGATGTTTCAGGAAACACCATACACTTCTCCCGAGTGGCTGTTGGCAATTTACATCCCGCCCATCAGCATAACAAGGCTCCCAGTTCTCCATGGCCTGTCCTGCCTTTCTGGATTTTACACTTTTTTCAGATGGCCCTTTTGACCGGGGGGAAGTGAGACTTCATTGTAGTGCAGATTTCCTTTGCAAGCTTGCTTGGTTGGCCAAAAAGGGCGTATGCGTTTTTTCCTGAATATATTCAGGAAAAAACGCATACGCCCTTTTTGGCCAAGTGCATCATTGTGGACGTTCTGCCTCTTTTCCTATGCTTTCAATGCAATTCCAGTCTACCTCCTGAAATCGGTTTCCTGCAATTCTGCCCCGCTTTCAAGTCCTCTTGGCAGCCTTACTTCAGTATATTTTTGGACGATAGCTGTCATTTATAACTCTGCAGGTTTGTGAATTACAGTGCCCCTGAGCTCCTTTCTTCAACTCGCTTTCTTGTGAGCTGGCCGCAACACCGCAGGATTGCTTCAGGCCCTAATGTGGTTCCGGCACGGCACGCTGAGCCTTTGGTTAATTCCTCTTCCTGGTGGGAAATGAGAGTTAAATTTGCCCGTCCAGACACCTCCAGCTAGTCTCTCATTGGTTCTCCCTATTCCTGTTCATCTTCCGCAGAAATTGCAAACTGGGCCAAACAGGAGGTTAAAGGCACTGACTCTCCAAGTCGGGAGAGTGTTAGTAAAGCGTCTGGAATGTTGCACCCGAGTACCAGGGGACGAGAACGGAGACATATTTGAACACGTCTCCCGATCACACGGTTGATCATACTCTGGGTTCCACATGCATGTTTTAGCTGAAGGAAGAATCCCTTAAACCTGGAGAGTTGAGACCCGTGGAATGGGTACCATGCAATATGACTTCAAAGGGTCTTCATTTGCTCACCGAACCTCTCCAATCCTATCACTGCTGCGTTTATGCCCCTGTACACACGCTTGATTCTCTTCGGGAGACATAGCAATCCATAGGTTTTAAGATACTTACTAGTCAGGTACATTCTTAGGCGTTTAATATGGGGTGTTGAGTCCATTTCGTTGAGCAAGGAGTAGCTCTTGTCTATTCCATATTTGGCTTAAGGAACTTTATCTGTGCTCATTTCAATCTCTGGTTTTATGCAGCACCCCAACTCACCTTTCCCCTTAAGCAAGCATAAGTTGGTTTTCTAAATTTGAGACCCTGTTGTGTTTTGTAATCCAGTTCCTGTGTAGCCAAGTTTACATTCCGTGTATTAGTGATATCTTATGATGTTTCTTTTTCTGTGTGACTTCTTTCAGTTAGAATCATCATACCTGAATCTACTCATTATGCTGCTACGGGCCTGATGACATAGATGTCATTGCTGAGTGATATTGCATTGTACGTAAGTACCACAACTTCTTCATCCATTTTTCACTTTCTGCGATATTGAACTTGTACCGTAAACGAGGTTCTTGTAAACAGAGCCGTCCCAAACTTTGGGGTGGCTGTGTCTTTTTGATTTTCATTTCCCTAAGCTATAGGACCATAAGTGGAAGTGCCCTAGGCTCTGTTGCTTTGCTTTTTAGATGTTTCAGGAAACACCATACACTTCTCCCAAGTGGCTGTTGGCAATTTACATCCCGCCCATCAGCATAACAAGGCTCCCAGTTCTCCATGGCCTGTCCTGCCTTTCTGGATTTTACACTTTTTTCAGATGGCCCTTTTGACCGGGGGGAAGTGAGACTTCATTGTAGTGCAGATTTCCTTTGCAAGCTTGCTTGGTTGGCCAAAAAGGGCGTATGCGTTTTTTCCTGAATATATTCAGGAAAAAACGCATACGCCCTTTTTGGCCAAGTGCATCATTGTGGACGTTCTGCCTCTTTTCCTATGCTTTCAATGCAATTCCAGTCTACCTCCTGAAATCGGTTTCCTGCAATTCTGCCCCGCTTTCAAGTCCTCTTGGCAGCCTTACTTCAGTATATTTTTGGACGATTGCTGTCATTTATAACTCTGCAGGTTTGTGAATTACAGTGCCCCTGAGCTCCTTTCTTCAACTCGCTTTCTTGTGAGCTGGCCGCAACACCGCAGGATTGCTTCAGGCCCTAATGTGGTTCCGGCACGGCACGCTGAGCCTTTGGTTAATTCCTCTTCCTGGTGGGAAATGAGAGTTAAATTTGCCCGTCCAGACACCTCCAGCTAGTCTCTCATTGGTTCTCCCTATTCCTGTTCATCTTCCGCAGAAATTGCAAACTGGGCCAAACAGGAGGTTAAAGGCACTGACTCTCCAAGTCGGGAGAGTGTTAGTAAAGCATCTGGAATGTTGCACCCGAGTACCAGGGGACGAGAACGGAGACATATTTGAACACGTCTCCCGATCACACGGTTGATCATACTCTGGGTTCCACATGCATGTTTTAGCTGAAGGAAGAATCCCTTAAACCTGGAGAGTTGAGACCCGTGGAATGGGTACCATGCAATATGACTTCAAAGGGTCTTCATTTGCTCACCGAACCTCTCCAATCCTATCACTGCTGCGTTTATGCCCCTGTACACACGCTTGATTCTCTTTCGGAGACATAGCAATCCATAGGTTTTAAGATACTTACTAGTCAGGTACATTCTTAGGCGTTTAATATGGGGTGTTGAGTCCATTTCGTTGAGCAAGGAGTAGCTCTTGTCTATTCCATATTTTTCTTAAGGAACTTTATCTGTGCTCATTTCAATCTCTGGTTTTATGCAGCACCCCAACTCACCTTTCCCCTTAAGCAAGCATAAGTTGGTTTTCTAAATTTGAGACCCTGTTCTGTTTTGGAATCCAGTTCCTGTGTAGCCAAGTTTACATTCCGTGTATTAGTGATATCTTATGATGTTTCTTTTTCTGTGTGACTTCTTTCAGTTAGAATCATCATACCTGAATCCACTCATTATGCTGCTACGGGCCTGATGACATAGATGTCATTGCTGAGTGATATTGCATTGTACGTAAGTACCACAGCTTCTTCATCCATTTTTCACTTTCTGCGATATTGAACTTGTACCGTAAACGAGGTTCCTGTAAACAGAGCCGTCCCAAACTTTGGGGTGGCTGTGTCTTTTTGATTTTCATTTCCCTAAGCTATAGGACCATAAGTGGAAGTGCCCTAGGCTCTGTTGCTTTGTTTTTTAGATGTTTCAGGAAACACCATACACTTCTCCCGAGTGGCTGTTGGCAATTTACATCCCGCCCATCAGCATAACAAGGCTCCCAGTTCTCCATGGCCTGTCCTGCCTTTCTGGATTTTACACTTTTTTCAGATGGCCCTTTTGACCGGGGGGAAGTGAGACTTCATTGTAGTGCAGATTTCCTTTGCAAGCTTGCTTGGTTGGCCAAAAAGGGCGTATGCGTTCTTTCCTGAATATATTCAGGAAAAAACGCATACGCCCTTTTTGGCCAAGTGCATCATTGTGGACGTTCTGCCTCTTTTCCTATGCTTTCAATGCAATTCCAGTCTACCTCCTGAAATCGGTTTCCTGCAATTCTGCCCCGCTTTCAAGTCCTCTTGGCAGCCTTACTTCAGTATATTTTTGGACGATAGCTGTCATTTATAACTCTGCAGGTTTGTGAATTACAGTGCCCCTGAGCTCCTTTCTTCAACTCGCTTTCTTGTGAGCTGGCCGCAACACCGCAGGATTGCTTCAGGCCCTAATGTGGTTCCGGCACGGCATGCTGAGCCTTTGGTTAATTCCTCTTCCTGGTGGGAAATGAGAGTTAAATTTGCCCGTCCAGACACCTCCAGCTAGTCTCTCATTGGTTCTCCCTATTCCTGTTCATCTTCCGCAGAAATTGCAAACTGGGCCAAACAGGAGGTTAAAGGCACTGACTCTCCAAGTCGGGAGAGTGTTAGTAAAGCGTCTGGAATGTTGCACCCGAGTACCAGGGGACGAGAACGGAGACATATTTGAACACGTCTCCCGATCACACGGTTGATCATACTCTGGGTTCCACATGCATGTTTTAGCTGAAGGAAGAATCCCTTAAACCTGGAGAGTTGAGACCCGTGGAATGGGTACCATGCAATATGACTTCAAAGGGTCTTCATTTGCTCACCGAACCTCTCCAATCCTATCACTGCTGCGTTTATGCCCCTGTACACACGCTTGATTCTCTTTCGGAGACATAGCAATCCATAGGTTTTAAGATACTTACTAGTCAGGTACATTCTTAGGCGTTTAATATGGGGTGTTGAGTCCATTTCGTTGAGCAAGGAGTAGCTCTTGTCTATTCCATATTTGGCTTAAGGAACTTTATCTGTGCTCATTTCAATCTCTGGTTTTATGCAGCACCCCAACTCACCTTTCCCCTTAAGCAAGCATAAGTTGGTTTTCTAAATTTGAGACCCTGTTGTGTTTTGTAATCCAGTTCCTGTGTAGCCAAGTTTACATTCCGTGTATTAGTGATATCTTATGATGTTTCTTTTTCTGTGTGACTTCTTTCAGTTAGAATCATCATACCTGAATCCACTCATTATGCTGCTACGGGCCTGATGACATAGATGTCATTGCTGAGTGATATTGCATTGTACGTAAGTACCACAACTTCTTCATCCATTTTTCACTTTCTGCGATATTGAACTTGTACCGTAAACGAGGTTCTTGTAAACAGAGCCGTCCCAAACTTTGGGGTGGCTGTGTCTTTTTGATTTTCATTTCCCTAAGCTATAGGACCATAAGTGGAAGTGCCCTAGGCTCTGTTGCTTTGTTTTTTAGATGTTTCAGGAAACACCATACACTTCTCCCGAGTGGCTGTTGGCAATTTACATCCCGCCCATCAGCATAACAAGGCTCCCAGTTCTCCATGGCCTGTCCTGCCTTTCTGGATTTTACACTTTTTTCAGATGGCCCTTTTGACCGGGGGGAAGTGAGACTTCATTGTAGTGCAGATTTCCTTTGCAAGCTTGCTTGGTTGGCCAAAAAGGGCGTATGCGTTTTTTCCTGAATATATTCAGGAAAAAACGCATACGCCCTTTTTGGCCAAGTGCATCATTGTGGACGTTCTGCCTCTTTTCCTATGCTTTCAATGCAATTCCAGTCTACCTCCTGAAATCGGTTTCCTGCAATTCTGCCCCGCTTTCAAGTCCTCTTGGCAGCCTTACTTCAGTATATTTTTGGACGATAGCTGTCATTTATAACTCTGCAGGTTTGTGAATTACAGTGCCCCTGAGCTCCTTTCTTCAACTCGCTTTTTTGTGAGCTGGCCGCAACACCGCAGGATTGCTTCAGGCCCTAATGTGGTTCCGGCACGGCACGCTGAGCCTTTGGTTAATTCCTCTTCCTGGTGGGAAATGAGAGTTAAATTTGCCCGTCCAGACACCTCCAGCTAGTCTCTCATTGGTTCTCCCTATTCCTGTTCATCTTCCGCAGAAATTGCAAACTGGGCCAAACAGGAGGTTAAAGGCACTGACTCTCCAAGTCGGGAGAGTGTTAGTAAAACGTCTGGAATGTTGCACCCGAGTACCAGGGGACGAGAACGGAGACATATTTGAACACGTCTCCCGATCACACGGTTGATCATACTCTGGGTTCCACATGCATGTTTTAGCTGAAGGAAGAATCCCTTAAACCTGGAGAGTTGAGACCCGTGGAATGGGTACCATGCAATATGACTTCAAAGGGTCTTCATTTGCTCACCGAACCTCTCCAATCCTATCACTGCTGCGTTTATGCCCCTGTACACACGCTTGATTCTCTTTCGGAGACATAGCAATCCATAGGTTTTAAGATACTTACTAGTCAGGTACATTCTTAGGCGTTTAATATGGGGTGTTGAGTCCATTTCGTTGAGCAAGGAGTAGCTCTTGTCTATTCCATATTTGGCTTAAGGAACTTTATCTGTGCTCATTTCAATCTCTGGTTTTATGCAGCACCCCAACTCACCTTTCCCCTTAAGCAAGCATAAGTTGGTTTTCTAAATTTGAGACCCTGTTGTGTTTTGTAATCCAGTTCCTGTGTAGCCAAGTTTACATTCCGTGTATTAGTGATATCTTATGATGTTTCTTTTTCTGTGTGACTTCTTTCAGTTAGAATCATCATACCTGAATCCACTCATTATGCTGCTACGGGCCTGATGACATAGATGTCATTGCTGAGTGATATTGCATTGTACGTAAGTACCACAACTTCTTCATCCATTTTTCACTTTCTGCGATATTGAACTTGTACCGTAAACGAGGTTCTTGTAAACAGAGCCGTCCCAAACTTTGGGGTGGCTGTGTCTTTTTGATTTTCATTTCCCTAAGCTATAGGACCATAAGTGGAAGTGCCCTAGGCTCTGTTGCTTTGTTTTTTAGATGTTTCAGGAAACACCATACACTTCTCCCGAGTGGCTGTTGGCAATTTACATCCCGCCCATCAGCATAACAAGGCTCCCAGTTCTCCATGGCCTGTCCTGCCTTTCTGGATTTTACACTTTTTTCAGATGGCCCTTTTGACCGGGGGGAAGTGAGACTTCATTGTAGTGCAGATTTCCTTTGCAAGCTTGCTTGGTTGGCCAAAAAGGGCGTATGCGTTTTTTCCTGAATATATTCAGGAAAAAACGCATACGCCCTTTTTGGCCAAGTGCATCATTGTGGACGTTCTGCCTCTTTTCCTATGCTTTCAATGCAATTCCAGTCTACCTCCTGAAATCGGTTTCCTGCAATTCTGCCCCGCTTTCAAGTCCTCTTGGCAGCCTTACTTCAGTATATTTTTGGACGATAGCTGTCATTTATAACTCTGCAGGTTTGTGAATTACAGTGCCCCTGAGCTCCTTTCTTCAACTCGCTTTCTTGTGAGCTGGCCGCAACACCGCAGGATTGCTTCAGGCCCTAATGTGGTTCCGGCACGGCACGCTGAGCCTTTGGTTAATTCCTCTTCCTGGTGGGAAATGAGAGTTAAATTTGCCCGTCCAGACACCTCCAGCTAGTCTCTCATTGGTTCTCCCTATTCCTGTTCATCTTCCGCAGAAATTGCAAACTGGGCCAAACAGGAGGTTAAAGGCACTGACTCTCCAAGTCGGGAGAGTGTTAGTAAAGCGTCTGGAATGTTGCACCCGAGTACCAGGGGACGAGAACGGAGACATATTTGAACACGTCTCCCGATCACACGGTTGATCATACTCTGGGTTCCACATGCATGTTTTAGCTGAAGGAAGAATCCCTTAAACCTGGAGAGTTGAGACCCGTGGAATGGGTACCATGCAATATGACTTCAAAGGGTCTTCATTTGCTCACCGAACCTCTCCAATCCTATCACTGCTGCGTTTATGTCCCTGTACACACGCTTGATTCCCTTTCGGAGACATAGCAATCCATAGGTTTTAAGATACTTACTAGTCAGGTACATTCTTAGGCGTTTAATATGGGGTGTTGAGTCCATTTCGTTGAGCAAGGAGTAGCTCTTGTCTATTCCATATTTGGCTTAAGGAACTTTATCTGTGCTCATTTCAATCTCTGGTTTTATGCAGCACCCCAACTCACCTTTCCCCTTAAGCAAGCATAAGTTGGTTTTCTAAATTTGAGACCCTGTTCTGTTTTGGAATCCAGTTCCTGTGTAGCCAAGTTTACATTCCGTGTATTAGTGATATCTTATGATGTTTCTTTTTCTGTGTGACTTCTTTCAGTTAGAATCATCATACCTGAATCCACTCATTATGCTGCTACGGGCCTGATGACATAGATGTCATTGCTGAGTGATATTGCATTGTACGTAAGTACCACAACTTCTTCATCCATTTTTCACTTTCTGCGATATTGAACTTGTACCGTAAACGAGGTTCTTGTAAACAGAGCCGTCCCAAACTTTGGGGTGGCTGTGTCTTTTTGATTTTCATTTCCCTAAGCTATTGGACCATAAGTGGAAGTGCCCTAGGCTCTGTTGCTTTGCTTTTTAGATGTTTCAGGAAACACCATACACTTCTCCCGAGTGGCTGTTGGCAATTTACATCCCGCCCATCAGCATAACAAGGCTCCCAGTTCTCCATGGCCTGTCCTGCCTTTCTGGATTTTACACTTTTTTCAGATGGCCCTTTTGACCGGGGGGAAGTGAGACTTCATTGTAGTGCAGATTTCCTTTGCAAGCTTGCTTGGTTGGCCAAAAAGGGCGTATGCGTTTTTTCCTGAATATATTCAGGAAAAAACGCATACGCCCTTTTTGGCCAAGTGCATCATTGTGGACGTTCTGCCTCTTTTCCTATGCTTTCAATGCAATTCCAGTCTACCTCCTGAAATCGGTTTCCTGCAATTCTGCCCCGCTTTCAAGTCCTCTTGGCAGCCTTACTTCAGTATATTTTTGGACGATAGCTGTCATTTATAACTCTGCAGGTTTGTGAATTACAGTGCCCCTGAGCTCCTTTCTTCAACTCGCTTTCTTGTGAGCTGGCCGCAACACCGCAGGATTGCTTCAGGCCCTAATGTGGTTCCGGCACGGCACGCTGAGCCTTTGGTTAATTCCTCTTCCTGGTGGGAAATGAGAGTTAAATTTGCCCGTCCAGACACCTCCAGCTAGTCTCTCATTGGTTCTCCCTATTCCTGTTCATCTTCCGCAGAAATTGCAAACTGGGCCAAACAGGAGGTTAAAGGCACTGACTCTCCAAGTCGGGAGAGTGTTAGTAAAGCGTCTGGAATGTTGCACCCGAGTACCAGGGGACGAGAACGGAGACATATTTGAACACGTCTCCCGATCACACGGTTGATCATACTCTGGGTTCCACATGCATGTTTTAGCTGAAGGAAGAATCCCTTAAACCTGGAGAGTTGAGACCCGTGGAATGGGTACCATGCAATATGACTTCAAAGGGTCTTCATTTGCTCACCGAACCTCTCCAATCCTATCACTGCTGCGTTTATGCCCCTGTACACACGCTTGATTCTCTTCGAGAGACATAGCAATCCATAGGTTTTAAGATACTTACTAGTCAGGTACATTCTTAGGCGTTTAATATGGGGTGTTGAGTCCATTTCGTTGAGCAAGGAGTAGCTCTTGTCTATTCCATATTTGGCTTAAGGAACTTTATCTGTGCTCATTTCAATCTCTGGTTTTATGCAGCACCCCAACTCACCTTTCCCCTTAAGCAAGCATAAGTTGATTTTCTAAATTTGAGACCCTGTTGTGTTTTGGAATCCAGTTCCTGTGTAGCCAAGTTTACATTCCGTGTATTAGTGATATCTTATGATGTTTCTTTTTCTGTGTGACTTCTTTCAGTTAGAATCATCATACCTGAATCCACTCATTATGCTGCTACGGGCCTGATGACATAGATGTCATTGCTGAGTGATATTGCATTGTACGTAAGTACCACAGCTTCTTCATCCATTTTTCACTTTCTGCGATATTGAACTTGTACCGTAAACGAGGTTCTTGTAAACAGAGCCGTCCCAAACTTTGGGGTGGCTGTGTCTTTTTGATTTTCATTTCCCTAAGCTATAGGACCATAAGTGGAAGTGCCCTGGGCTCTGTTGCTTTGTTTTTTAGATGTTTCAGGAAACACCATACACTTCTCCCGAGTGGCTGTTGGCAATTTACATCCCGCCCATCAGCATAACAAGGCTCCCAGTTCTCCATGGCCTGTCCTGCCTTTCTGGATTTTACACTTTTTTCAGATGGCCCTTTTGACCGGGGGGAAGTGAGACTTCATTGTAGTGCAGATTTCCTTTGCAAGCTTGCTTGGTTGGCCAAAAAGGGCGTATGCGTTCTTTCCTGAATATATTCAGGAAAAAACGCATACGCCCTTTTTGGCCAAGTGCATCATTGTGGACGTTCTGCCTCTTTTCCTATGCTTTCAATGCAATTCCAGTCTACCTCCTGAAATCGGTTTCCTGCAATTCTGCCCCGCTTTCAAGTCCTCTTGGCAGCCTTACTTCAGTATATTTTTGGACGATTGCTGTCATTTATAACTCTGCAGGTTTGTGAATTACAGTGCCCCTGAGCTCCTTTCTTCAACTCGCTTTCTTGTGAGCTGGCCGCAACACCGCAGGATTGCTTCAGGCCCTAATGTGGTTCCGGCACGGCACGCTGAGCCTTTGGTTAATTCCTCTTCCTGGTGGGAAATGAGAGTTAAATTTGCCCGTCCAGACACCTCCAGCTAGTCTCTCATTGGTTCTCCCTATTCCTGTTCATCTTCCGCAGAAATTGCAAACTGGGCCAAACAGGAGGTTAAAGGCACTGACCCTCCAAGTCGGGAGAGTGTTAGTAAAGCGTCTGGAATGTTGCACCCGAGTACCAGGGGACGAGAACGGAGACATATTTGAACACGTCTCCCGATCACACGGTTGATCATACTCTGGGTTCCACATGCATGTTTTAGCTGAAGGAAGAATCCCTTAAACCTGGAGAGTTGAGACCCGTGGAATGGGTACCATGCAATATGACTTCAAAGGGTCTTCATTTGCTCACCGAACCTCTCCAATCCTTTCACTGCTGCGTTTATGCCCCTGTGCACACGCTTGATTCTCTTTCGGAGACATAGCAATCCATAGGTTTTAAGATACTTAGTAGTCAGGTACATTCTTAGGCGTTTAATATGGGGTGTTGAGTCCATTTCGTTGAGCAAGGAGTAGCTCTTGTCTATTCCATATTTGGCTTAAGGAACTTTATCTGTGCTCATTTCAATCTCTGGTTTTATGCAGCACCCCAACTCACCTTTCCCCTTAAGCAAGCATAAGTTGGTTTTCTAAATTTGAGACGCTGTTGTGTTTTGTAATCCAGTTCCTGTGTAACCAAGTTTACATTCCGTGTATTAGTGATATCTTATGATGTTTCTTTTTCTGTGTGACTTCTTTCAGTTAGAATCATCATACCTGAATCCACTCATTCTGCTGCTACGGGCCTGATGACATAGATGTCATTGCTGAGTGATATTGCATTGTACGTAAGTACCAGAACATCTTCATCCATTTTTCACTTTCTGCGATACTGAACTTGTACCGTAAACGAGGTTCTTGTAAACAGAGCCGTCCCAAACTTTGGGGTGGCTGTGTCTTTTTGATTTTCATTTCCCTAAGCTATAGGACCATAAGTGGAAGTGCCCTGGGCTCTGTTGCTTTGCTTTTTAGATGTTTCAGGAAACACCATACACTTCTCCCGAGTGGCTGTTGGCAATTTACATCCCGCCCATCAGCATAACAAGGCTCCCAGTTCTCCATGGCCTGTCCTGCCTTTCTGGATTTTACACTTTTTTCAGATGGCCCTTTTGACCGGGGGGAAGTGAGACTTCATTGTAGTGCAGATTTCCTTTGCAAGCTTGCTTGGTTGGCCAAAAAGGGCGTATGCGTTTTTTCCTGAATATATTCAGGAAAAAACGCATACGCCCTTTTTGGCCAAGTGCATCATTGTGGACGTTCTGCCTCTTTTCCTATGCTTTCAATGCAATTCCAGTCTACCTCCTGAAATCGGTTTCCTGCAATTCTGCCCCGCTTTCAAGTCCTCTTGGCAGCCTTACTTCAGTATATTTTTGGACGATTGCTGTCATTTATAACTCTGCAGGTTTGTGAATTACAGTGCCCCTGAGCTCCTTTCTTCAACTCGCTTTCTTGTGAGCTGGCCGCAACACCGCAGGATTGCTTCAGGCCCTAATGTGGTTCCGGCACGGCACGCTGAGCCTTTGGTTAATTCCTCTTCCTGGTGGGAAATGAGAGTTAAATTTGCCCGTCCAGACACCTCCAGCTAGTCTCTCATTGGTTCTCCCTATTCCTGTTCATGTTCCGCAGAAATTGCAAACTGGGCCAAACAGGAGGTTAAAGGCACTGACTCTCCAAGTCGGGAGAGTGTTAGTAAAGCGTCTGGAATGTTGCACCCAAGTACCAGGGGACGAGAACGGAGACATATTTGAACACGTCTCCCGATCACACGGTTGATCATACTCTGGGTTCCACATGCATGTTTTAGCTGAAGGAAGAATCCCTTAAACCTGGAGAGTTGAGACCCGTGGAATGGGTACCATGCAATATGACTTCAAAGGGACTTCATTTGCTCACCGAACCTCTCCAATCCTATCACTGCTGCGTTTATTCCCCTGTACACACGCTTGATTCCCTTTCGGAGAAATAGCAATCCATAGGTTTTAAGATACTTACTAGTCAGGTACATTCTTAGGCGTTTAATATGGGGTGTTGAGTCCATTTCGTTGAGCAAGGAGTAGCTCTTGTCTATTCCATATTTGGCTTAAGGAACTTTATCTGTGCTCATTTCAATCTCTGGTTTTATGCAGCACCCCAACTCACCTTTCCCCTTAAGCAAGCATAAGTTGGTTTTGTAAATTTGAGACCCTGTTCTGTTTGGTAATCCAGTTCCTGTGTAGCCAAGTTTACATTCCGTGTATTAGTGATATCTTATGATGTTTCTTTTTCTGTGTGACTTCTTTCAGTTAGAATCATCATACCTGAATCCACTCATTATGCTGCTACGGGCCTGATGACATAGATGTCATTGCTGAGTGATATTGCATTGTACGTAAGTACCACAGCTTCTTCATCCATTTTTCACTTTCTGTGATATTGAACTTGTACCGTAAACGAGGTTCTTGTAAACAGAGCCGTCCCAAACTTTGGGGTGGCTGTGTCTTTTTGATTTTCATTTCCCTAAGCTATAGGACCATAAGTGGAAGTGCCCTAGGCTCTGTTGCTTTGCTTTTTAGATGTTTCAGGAAACACCATACACTTCTCCCGAGTGGCTGTTGGCAATTTACATCCCGCCCATCAGCATAACAAGGCTCCCAGTTCTCCATGGCCTGTCCTGCCTTTCTGGATTTTACACTTTTTTCAGATGGCCCTTTTGACCGGGGGGAAGTGAGACTTCATTGTAGTGCAGATTTCCTTTGCAATCTTGCTTGGTTGGCCAAAAAGGGCGTATGCGTTTTTTCCTGAATATATTCAGGAAAAAACGCATACGCCCTTTTTGGCCAAGTGCATCATTGTGGACGTTCTGCCTCTTTTCCTATGCTTTCAATGCAATTCCAGTCTACCTCCTGAAATCGGTTTCCTGCAATTCTGCCCCGCTTTCAAGTCCTCTTGGCAGCCTTACTTCAGTATATTTTTGGACGATAGCTGTCATTTATAACTCTGCAGGTTTGTGAATTACAGTGCCCCTGAGCTCCTTTCTTCAACTCGCTTTCTTGTGAGCTGGCCGCAACACCGCAGGATTGCTTCAGGCCCTAATGTGGTTCCGGCACGGCACGCTGAGCCTTTGGTTAATTCCTCTTCCTGGTGGGAAATGAGAGTTAAATTTGCCCGTCCAGACACCTCCAGCTAGTCTCTCATTGGTTCTCCCTATTCCTGTTCATCTTCCGCAGAAATTGCAAACTGGGCCAAACAGGAGGTTAAAGGCACTGACTCTCCAAGTCGGGAGAGTGTTAGTAAAGCGTCTGGAATGTTGCACCCGAGTACCAGGGGACGAGAACGGAGACATATTTGAACACGTCTCCCGATCACACGGTTGATCATACTCTGGGTTCCACATGCATGTTTTAGCTGAAGGAAGAATCCCTTAAACCTGGAGAGTTGAGACCCGTGGAATGGGTACCATGCAATATGACTTCAAAGGGTCTTCATTTGCTCACCAAACCTCTCCAATCCTATCACTGCTGCGTTTATGCCCCTGTACACACGCTTGATTCTCTTCGGGAGACATAGCAATCCATAGGTTTTAAGATACTTACTAGTCAGGTACATTCTTAGGCGTTTAATATGGGGTGTTGAGTCCATTTCGTTGAGCAAGGAGTAGCTCTTGTCTATTCCATATTTGGCTTAAGGAACTTTATCTGTGCTCATTTCAATCTCTGGTTTTATGCAGCACCCCAACTCACCTTTCCCCTTAAGCAAGCATAAGTTGGTTTTCTAAATTTGAGACCCTGTTCTGTTTGGTAATCCAGTTCCTGTGTAGCCAAGTTTACATTCCGTGTATTAGTGATATCTTATGATGTTTCTTTTTCTGTGTGACTTCTTTCAGTTAGAATCATCATACCTGAATCCACTCATTATGCTGCTACGGGCCTGATGACATAGATGTCATTGCTGAGTGATATTGCATTGTACGTAAGTACCACAACTTCTTCATCCATTTTTCACTTTCTGCGATATTGAACTTGTACCGTAAACGAGGTTCTTGTAAACAGAGCCGTCCCAAACTTTGGGGTGGCTGTGTCTTTTTGATTTTCATTTCCCTAAGCTATAGGACCATAAGTGGAAGTGCCCTAGGCTCTGTTGCTTTGCTTTTTAGATGTTTCAGGAAACACCATACACTTCTCCCGAGTGGCTGTTGGCAATTTACATCCCGCCCATCAGCATAACAAGGCTCCCAGTTCTCCATGGCCTGTCCTGCCTTTCTGGATTTTACACTTTTTTCAGATGGCCCTTTTGACCGGGGGGAAGTGAGACTTCATTGTAGTGCAGATTTCCTTTGCAAGCTTGCTTGGTTGGCCAAAAAGGGCGTATGCGTTTTTTCCTGAATATATTCAGGAAAAAACGCATACGCCCTTTTTGGCCAAGTGCATCATTGTGGACGTTCTGCCTCTTTTCCTATGCTTTCAATGCAATTCCAGTCTACCTCCTGAAATCGGTTTCCTGCAATTCTGCCCCGCTTTCAAGTCCTCTTGGCAGCCTTACTTCAGTATATTTTTGGACGATAGCTGTCATTTATAACTCTGCAGGTTTGTGAATTACAGTGCCCCTGAGCTCCTTTCTTCAACTCGCTTTCTTGTGAGCTGGCCACAACACCGCAGGATTGCTTCAGGCCCTAATGTGGTTCCGGCACGGCACGCTGAGCCTTTGGTTAATTCCTCTTCCTGGTGGGAAATGAGAGTTAAATTTGCCCGTCCAGACACCTCCAGCTAGTCTCTCATTGGTTCTCCCTATTCCTGTTCATCTTCCGCAGAAATTGCAAACTGGGCCAAACAGGAGGTTAAAGGCACTGACTCTCCAAGTCGGGAGAGTGTTAGTAAAGCGTCTGGAATGTTGCACCCGAGTACCAGGGGACGAGAACGGAGACATATTTGAACACGTCTCCCGATCACACGGTTGATCATACTCTGGGTTCCACATGCATGTTTTAGCTGAAGGAAGAATCCCTTAAACCTGGAGAGTTGAGACCCGTGGAATGGGTACCATGCAATATGACTTCAAAGGGTCTTCATTTGCTCACCGAACCTCTCCAATCCTATCACTGCTGCGTTTATGCCCCTGTACACACGCTTGATTCTCTTTCGGAGACATAGCAATCCATAGGTTTTAAGATACTGACTAGTCAGGTACATTCTTAGGCGTTTAATATGGGGTGTTGAGTCCATTTCGTTGAGCAAGGAGTAGCTCTTGTCTATTCCATATTTGGCTTAAGGAACTTTATCTGTGCTCATTTCAATCTCTGGTTTTATGCAGCACCCCAACTCACCTTTCCCCTTAAGCAAGCATAAGTTGGTTTTCTAAATTTGAGACCCTGTTCTGTTTTGGAATCCAGTTCCTGTGTAGCCAAGTTTACATTCCGTGTATTAGTGATATCTTATGATGTTTCTTTTTCTGTGTGACTTCTTTCAGTTAGAATCATCATACCTGAATCCACTCATTATGCTGCTACGGGCCTGATGACATAGATGTCATTGCTGAGTGATATTGCATTGTACGTAAGTACCACAACTTCTTCATCCATTTTTCACTTTCTGCGATATTGAACTTGTACCGTAAACGAGGTTCTTGTAAACAGAGCCGTCCCAAACTTTGGGGTGGCTGTGTCTTTTTGATTTTCATTTCCCTAAGCTATAGGACCATAAGTGGAAGTGCCCTAGGCTCTGTTGCTTTGTTTTTTAGATGTTTCAGGAAACACCATACACTTCTCCCGAGTGGCTGTTGGCAATTTACATCCCGCCCATCAGCATAACAAGGCTCCCAGTTCTCCATGGCCTGTCCTGCCTTTCTGGATTTTACACTTTTTTCAGATGGCCCTTTTGACCGGGGGGAAGTGAGACTTCATTGTAGTGCAGATTTCCTTTGCAAGCTTGCTTGGTTGGCCAAAAAGGGCGTATGCGTTTTTTCCTGAATATATTCAGGAAAAAACGCATACGCCCTTTTTGGCCAAGTGCATCATTGTGGACGTTCTGCCTCTTTTCCTATGCTTTCAATGCAATTCCAGTCTACCTCCTGAAATCGGTTTCCTGTAATTCTGCCCCGCTTTCAAGTCCTCTTGGCAGCCTTACTTCAGTATATTTTTGGACGATAGCTGTCATTTATAACTCTGCAGGTTTGTGAATTACAGTGCCCCTGAGCTCCTTTCTTCAACTCGCTTTCTTGTGAGCTGGCCGCAACACCGCAGGATTGCTTCAGGCCCTAATCTGGTTCTGGCACGGCACGCTGAGCCTTTGGTTAATTCCTCTTCCTGGTGGGAAATGAGAGTTAAATTTGCCCGTCCAGACGCCACCAGCTAGTCTCTCATTGGTTCTCCCTATTCCTGTTCATCTTCCGCAGAAATTGCAAACTGGGCCAAACAGGAGGTTAAAGGCACTGACTCTCCAAGTCGGGAGAGTGTTAGTAAAGCGTCTGGAATGTTGCACCCGAGTACCAGGGGACGAGAACGGAGACATATTTGAACACGTCTCCCGATCACACGGTTGATCATACTCTGGGTTCCACATGCATGTTTTAGCTGAAGGAAGAATCCCTTAAACCTGGAGAGTTGAGACCCGTGGAATGGGTACCATGCAATATGACTTCAAAGGGTCTTCATTTGCTCACCGAACCTCTCCAATCCTATCACTGCTGCGTTTATGCCCCTGTGCACACGCTTGATTCTCTTTCGGAGACATAGCAATCCATAGGTTTTAAGATACTTACTAGTCAGGTACATTCTTAGGCGTTTAATATGGGGTGTTTAGTCCATTTCGTTGAGCAAGGAGTAGCTCTTGTCTATTCCATATTTGGCTTAAGGAACTTTATCTGTGCTCATTTCAATCTCTGGTTTTATGCAGCACCCCAACTCACCTTTCCCCTTAAGCAAGCATAAGTTGGTTTTCTCAATTTGAGACCCTGTTCTGTTTTGTAATCCAGTTCCTGTGTAGCCAAGTTTACATTCCGTGTATTAGTGATATCTTATGATGTTTCTTTTTCTGTGTGACTTCTTTCAGTTAGAATCATCATACCTGAATCCACTCATTATGCTGCTACGGGCTGATGACATAGATGTCATTGCTGAGTGATATTGCATTGTACGTAAGTACCACAGCTTCTTCATCCATTTTTCACTTTCTGCGATATTGAACTTGTACCGTAAACGAGGTTCTTGTAAACAGAGCCGTCCCAAACTTTGGGGTGGCTGTGTCTTTTTGATTTTCATTTCCCTAAGCTATAGGACCATAAGTGGAAGTGCCCTAGGCTCTGTTGCTTTGCTTTTTAGATGTTTCAGGAAACACCATACACTTCTCCCGAGTGGCTGTTGGCAATTTACATCCCGCCCATCAGCATAACAAGGCTCCCAGTTCTCCATGGCCTGTCCTGCCTTTCTGGATTTTACACTTTTTTCAGATGGCCCTTTTGACCGGGGGGAAGTGAGACTTCATTGTAGTGCAGATTTCCTTTGCAAGCTTGCTTGGTTGGCCAAAAAGGGCGTATGCGTTTTTTCCTGAATATATTCAGGAAAAAACGCATACGCCCTTTTTGGCCAAGTGCATCATTGTGGACGTTCTGCCTCTTTTCCTATGCTTTCAATGCAATTCCAGTCTACCTCCTGAAATCGGTTTCCTGCAATTCTGCCCCGCTTTCAAGTCCTCTTGGCAGCCTTACTTCAGTATATTTTTGGACGATAGCTGTCATTTATAACTCTGCAGGTTTGTGAATTACAGTGCCCCTGAGCTCCTTTCTTCAACTCGCTTTCTTGTGAGCTGGCCGCAACACCGCAGGATTGCTTCAGGCCCTAATGTGGTTCCGGCACGGCACGCTGAGCCTTTGGTTAATTCCTCTTCCTGGTGGGAAATGAGAGTTAAATTTGCCCGTCCAGACACCTCCAGCTAGTCTCTCATTGGTTCTCCCTATTCCTGTTCATCTTCCGCAGAAATTGCAAACTGGGCCAAACAGGAGGTTAAAGGCACTGACTCTCCAAGTCGGGAGAGTGTTAGTAAAGCGTCTGGAATGTTGCACCCGAGTACCAGGGGACGAGAACGGAGACATATTTGAACACGTCTCCCGATCACACGGTTGATCATACTCTGGGTTCCACATGCATGTTTTAGCTGAAGGAAGAATCCCTTAAACCTGGAGAGTTGAGACCCGTGGAATGGGTACCATGCAATATGACTTCAAAGGGTCTTCATTTGCTCACCGAACCTCTCCAATCCTATCACTGCTGCGTTTATGTCCCTGTACACACGCTTGATTCTCTTCGGGAGACATAGCAATCCATAGGTTTTAAGATACTTACTAGTCAGGTACATTCTTAGGCGTTTAATATGGGGTGTTGAGTCCATTTCGTTGAGCAAGGAGTAGCTCTTGTCTATTCCATATTTGGCTTAAGGAACTTTATCTGTGCTCATTTCAATCTCTGGTTTTATGCAGCACCCCAACTCACCTTTCCCCTTAAGCAAGCATAAGTTGGTTTTCTAAATTTGAGACGCTGTTGTGTTTTGTAATCCAGTTCCTGTGTAACCAAGTTTACATTCCGTGTATTAGTGATATCTTATGATGTTTCTTTTTCTGTGTGACTTCTTTCAGTTAGAATCATCATACCTGAATCCACTCATTCTGCTGCTACGGGCCTGATGACATAGATGTCATTGCTGAGTGATATTGCATTGTACGTAAGTACCAGAACATCTTCATCCATTTTTCACTTTCTGCGATACTGAACTTGTACCGTAAACGAGGTTCTTGTAAACAGAGCCGTCCCAAACTTTGGGGTGGCTGTGTCTTTTTGATTTTCATTTCCCTAAGCTATAGGACCATAAGTGGAAGTGCCCTGGGCTCTGTTGCTTTGTTTTTTAGATGTTTCAGGAAACACATACACTTCTCCGGAGTGGCTGTTGGCAATTTACATCCCGCCCATCAGCATAACAAGGCTCCCAGTTCTCCATGGCCTGTCCTGCCTTTCTGGATTTTACACTTTTTTCAGATGGCCCTTTTGACCGGGGGGAAGTGAGACTTCATTGTAGTGCAGATTTCCTTTGCAAGCTTGCTTGGTTGGCCAAAAAGGGCGTATGCGTTTTTTCCTGAATATATTCAGGAAAAAACGCATACGCCCTTTTTGGCCAAGTGCATCATTGTGGACGTTCTGCCTCTTTTCCTATGCTTTCAATGCAATTCCAGTCTACCTCCTGAAATCGGTTTCCTGCAATTCTGCCCCGCTTTCAAGTCCTCTTGGCAGCCTTACTTCAGTATATTTTTGGACGATTGCTGTCATTTATAACTCTGCAGGTTTGTGAATTACAGTGCCCCTGAGCTCCTTTCTTCAACTCGCTTTCTTGTGAGCTGGCCGCAACACCGCAGGATTGCTTCAGGCCCTAATGTGGTTCCGGCACGGCACGCTGAGCCTTTGGTTAATTCCTCTTCCTGGTGGGAAATGAGAGTTAAATTTGCCCGTCCAGACACCTCCAGCTAGTCTCTCATTGGTTCTCCCTATTCCTGTTCATGTTCCGCAGAAATTGCAAACTGGGCCAAACAGGAGGTTAAAGGCACTGACTCTCCAAGTCGGGAGAGTGTTAGTAAAGCGTCTGGAATGTTGCACCCAAGTACCAGGGGACGAGAACGGAGACATATTTGAACACGTCTCCCGATCACACGGTTGATCATACTCTGGGTTCCACATGCATGTTTTAGCTGAAGGAAGAATCCCTTAAACCTGGAGAGTTGAGACCCGTGGAATGGGTACCATGCAATATGACTTCAAAGGGACTTCATTTGCTCACCGAACCTCTCCAATCCTATCACTGCTGCGTTTATTCCCCTGTACACACGCTTGATTCCCTTTCGGAGAAATAGCAATCCATAGGTTTTAAGATACTTACTAGTCAGGTACATTCTTAGGCGTTTAATATGGGGTGTTGAGTCCATTTCGTTGAGCAAGGAGTAGCTCTTGTCTATTCCATATTTGGCTTAAGGAACTTTATCTGTGCTCATTTCAATCTCTGGTTTTATGCAGCACCCCAACTCACCTTTCCCCTTAAGCAAGCATAAGTTGGTTTTGTAAATTTGAGACCCTGTTCTGTTTGGTAATCCAGTTCCTGTGTAGCCAAGTTTACATTCCGTGTATTAGTGATATCTTATGATGTTTCTTTTTCTGTGTGACTTCTTTCAGTTAGAATCATCATACCTGAATCCACTCATTATGCTGCTACGGGCCTGATGACATAGATGTCATTGCTGAGTGATATTGCATTGTACGTAAGTACCACAGCTTCTTCATCCATTTTTCACTTTCTGTGATATTGAACTTGTACCGTAAACGAGGTTCTTGTAAACAGAGCCGTCCCAAACTTTGGGGTGGCTGTGTCTTTTTGATTTTCATTTCCCTAAGCTATAGGACCATAAGTGGAAGTGCCCTAGGCTCTGTTGCTTTGCTTTTTAGATGTTTCAGGAAACACCATACACTTCTCCCGAGTGGCTGTTGGCAATTTACATCCCGCCCATCAGCATAACAAGGCTCCCAGTTCTCCATGGCCTGTCCTGCCTTTCTGGATTTTACACTTTTTTCAGATGGCCCTTTTGACCGGGGGGAAGTGAGACTTCATTGTAGTGCAGATTTCCTTTGCAATCTTGCTTGGTTGGCCAAAAAGGGCGTATGCGTTTTTTCCTGAATATATTCAGGAAAAAACGCATACGCCCTTTTTGGCCAAGTGCATCATTGTGGACGTTCTGCCTCTTTTCCTATGCTTTCAATGCAATTCCAGTCTACCTCCTGAAATCGGTTTCCTGCAATTCTGCCCCGCTTTCAAGTCCTCTTGGCAGCCTTACTTCAGTATATTTTTGGACGATAGCTGTCATTTATAACTCTGCAGGTTTGTGAATTACAGTGCCCCTGAGCTCCTTTCTTCAACTCGCTTTCTTGTGAGCTGGCCGCAACACCGCAGGATTGCTTCAGGCCCTAATGTGGTTCCGGCACGGCACGCTGAGCCTTTGGTTAATTCCTCTTCCTGGTGGGAAATGAGAGTTAAATTTGCCCGTCCAGACACCTCCAGCTAGTCTCTCATTGGTTCTCCCTATTCCTGTTCATCTTCCGCAGAAATTGCAAACTGGGCCAAACAGGAGGTTAAAGGCACTGACTCTCCAAGTCGGGAGAGTGTTAGTAAAGCGTCTGGAATGTTGCACCCGAGTACCAGGGGACGAGAACGGAGACATATTTGAACACGTCTCCCGATCACACGGTTGATCATACTCTGGGTTCCACATGCATGTTTTAGCTGAAGGAAGAATCCCTTAAACCTGGAGAGTTGAGACCCGTGGAATGGGTACCATGCAATATGACTTCAAAGGGTCTTCATTTGCTCACCAAACCTCTCCAATCCTATCACTGCTGCGTTTATGCCCCTGTACACACGCTTGATTCTCTTCGGGAGACATAGCAATCCATAGGTTTTAAGATACTTACTAGTCAGGTACATTCTTAGGCGTTTAATATGGGGTGTTGAGTCCATTTCGTTGAGCAAGGAGTAGCTCTTGTCTATTCCATATTTGGCTTAAGGAACTTTATCTGTGCTCATTTCAATCTCTGGTTTTATGCAGCACCCCAACTCACCTTTCCCCTTAAGCAAGCATAAGTTGGTTTTCTAAATTTGAGACCCTGTTCTGTTTGGTAATCCAGTTCCTGTGTAGCCAAGTTTACATTCCGTGTATTAGTGATATCTTATGATGTTTCTTTTTCTGTGTGACTTCTTTCAGTTAGAATCATCATACCTGAATCCACTCATTATGCTGCTACGGGCCTGATGACATAGATGTCATTGCTGAGTGATATTGCATTGTACGTAAGTACCACAACTTCTTCATCCATTTTTCACTTTCTGCGATATTGAACTTGTACCGTAAACGAGGTTCTTGTAAACAGAGCCGTCCCAAACTTTGGGGTGGCTGTGTCTTTTTGATTTTCATTTCCCTAAGCTATAGGACCATAAGTGGAAGTGCCCTAGGCTCTGTTGCTTTGCTTTTTAGATGTTTCAGGAAACACCATACACTTCTCCCGAGTGGCTGTTGGCAATTTACATCCCGCCCATCAGCATAACAAGGCTCCCAGTTCTCCATGGCCTGTCCTGCCTTTCTGGATTTTACACTTTTTTCAGATGGCCCTTTTGACCGGGGGGAAGTGAGACTTCATTGTAGTGCAGATTTCCTTTGCAAGCTTGCTTGGTTGGCCAAAAAGGGCGTATGCGTTTTTTCCTGAATATATTCAGGAAAAAACGCATACGCCCTTTTTGGCCAAGTGCATCATTGTGGACGTTCTGCCTCTTTTCCTATGCTTTCAATGCAATTCCAGTCTACCTCCTGAAATCGGTTTCCTGCAATTCTGCCCCGCTTTCAAGTCCTCTTGGCAGCCTTACTTCAGTATATTTTTGGACGATAGCTGTCATTTATAACTCTGCAGGTTTGTGAATTACAGTGCCCCTGAGCTCCTTTCTTCAACTCGCTTTCTTGTGAGCTGGCCACAACACCGCAGGATTGCTTCAGGCCCTAATGTGGTTCCGGCACGGCACGCTGAGCCTTTGGTTAATTCCTCTTCCTGGTGGGAAATGAGAGTTAAATTTGCCCGTCCAGACACCTCCAGCTAGTCTCTCATTGGTTCTCCCTATTCCTGTTCATCTTCCGCAGAAATTGCAAACTGGGCCAAACAGGAGGTTAAAGGCACTGACTCTCCAAGTCGGGAGAGTGTTAGTAAAGCGTCTGGAATGTTGCACCCGAGTACCAGGGGACGAGAACGGAGACATATTTGAACACGTCTCCCGATCACACGGTTGATCATACTCTGGGTTCCACATGCATGTTTTAGCTGAAGGAAGAATCCCTTAAACCTGGAGAGTTGAGACCCGTGGAATGGGTACCATGCAATATGACTTCAAAGGGTCTTCATTTGCTCACCGAACCTCTCCAATCCTATCACTGCTGCGTTTATGCCCCTGTACACACGCTTGATTCTCTTTCGGAGACATAGCAATCCATAGGTTTTAAGATACTGACTAGTCAGGTACATTCTTAGGCGTTTAATATGGGGTGTTGAGTCCATTTCGTTGAGCAAGGAGTAGCTCTTGTCTATTCCATATTTGGCTTAAGGAACTTTATCTGTGCTCATTTCAATCTCTGGTTTTATGCAGCACCCCAACTCACCTTTCCCCTTAAGCAAGCATAAGTTGGTTTTCTAAATTTGAGACCCTGTTCTGTTTTGGAATCCAGTTCCTGTGTAGCCAAGTTTACATTCCGTGTATTAGTGATATCTTATGATGTTTCTTTTTCTGTGTGACTTCTTTCAGTTAGAATCATCATACCTGAATCCACTCATTATGCTGCTACGGGCCTGATGACATAGATGTCATTGCTGAGTGATATTGCATTGTACGTAAGTACCACAACTTCTTCATCCATTTTTCACTTTCTGCGATATTGAACTTGTACCGTAAACGAGGTTCTTGTAAACAGAGCCGTCCCAAACTTTGGGGTGGCTGTGTCTTTTTGATTTTCATTTCCCTAAGCTATAGGACCATAAGTGGAAGTGCCCTAGGCTCTGTTGCTTTGTTTTTTAGATGTTTCAGGAAACACCATACACTTCTCCCGAGTGGCTGTTGGCAATTTACATCCCGCCCATCAGCATAACAAGGCTCCCAGTTCTCCATGGCCTGTCCTGCCTTTCTGGATTTTACACTTTTTTCAGATGGCCCTTTTGACCGGGGGGAAGTGAGACTTCATTGTAGTGCAGATTTCCTTTGCAAGCTTGCTTGGTTGGCCAAAAAGGGCGTATGCGTTTTTTCCTGAATATATTCAGGAAAAAACGCATACGCCCTTTTTGGCCAAGTGCATCATTGTGGACGTTCTGCCTCTTTTCCTATGCTTTCAATGCAATTCCAGTCTACCTCCTGAAATCGGTTTCCTGTAATTCTGCCCCGCTTTCAAGTCCTCTTGGCAGCCTTACTTCAGTATATTTTTGGACGATAGCTGTCATTTATAACTCTGCAGGTTTGTGAATTACAGTGCCCCTGAGCTCCTTTCTTCAACTCGCTTTCTTGTGAGCTGGCCGCAACACCGCAGGATTGCTTCAGGCCCTAATCTGGTTCTGGCACGGCACGCTGAGCCTTTGGTTAATTCCTCTTCCTGGTGGGAAATGAGAGTTAAATTTGCCCGTCCAGACGCCACCAGCTAGTCTCTCATTGGTTCTCCCTATTCCTGTTCATCTTCCGCAGAAATTGCAAACTGGGCCAAACAGGAGGTTAAAGGCACTGACTCTCCAAGTCGGGAGAGTGTTAGTAAAGCGTCTGGAATGTTGCACCCGAGTACCAGGGGACGAGAACGGAGACATATTTGAACACGTCTCCCGATCACACGGTTGATCATACTCTGGGTTCCACATGCATGTTTTAGCTGAAGGAAGAATCCCTTAAACCTGGAGAGTTGAGACCCGTGGAATGGGTACCATGCAATATGACTTCAAAGGGTCTTCATTTGCTCACCGAACCTCTCCAATCCTATCACTGCTGCGTTTATGCCCCTGTGCACACGCTTGATTCTCTTTCGGAGACATAGCAATCCATAGGTTTTAAGATACTTACTAGTCAGGTACATTCTTAGGCGTTTAATATGGGGTGTTTAGTCCATTTCGTTGAGCAAGGAGTAGCTCTTGTCTATTCCATATTTGGCTTAAGGAACTTTATCTGTGCTCATTTCAATCTCTGGTTTTATGCAGCACCCCAACTCACCTTTCCCCTTAAGCAAGCATAAGTTGGTTTTCTCAATTTGAGACCCTGTTCTGTTTTGTAATCCAGTTCCTGTGTAGCCAAGTTTACATTCCGTGTATTAGTGATATCTTATGATGTTTCTTTTTCTGTGTGACTTCTTTCAGTTAGAATCATCATACCTGAATCCACTCATTATGCTGCTACGGGCTGATGACATAGATGTCATTGCTGAGTGATATTGCATTGTACGTAAGTACCACAGCTTCTTCATCCATTTTTCACTTTCTGCGATATTGAACTTGTACCGTAAACGAGGTTCTTGTAAACAGAGCCGTCCCAAACTTTGGGGTGGCTGTGTCTTTTTGATTTTCATTTCCCTAAGCTATAGGACCATAAGTGGAAGTGCCCTAGGCTCTGTTGCTTTGCTTTTTAGATGTTTCAGGAAACACCATACACTTCTCCCGAGTGGCTGTTGGCAATTTACATCCCGCCCATCAGCATAACAAGGCTCCCAGTTCTCCATGGCCTGTCCTGCCTTTCTGGATTTTACACTTTTTTCAGATGGCCCTTTTGACCGGGGGGAAGTGAGACTTCATTGTAGTGCAGATTTCCTTTGCAAGCTTGCTTGGTTGGCCAAAAAGGGCGTATGCGTTTTTTCCTGAATATATTCAGGAAAAAACGCATACGCCCTTTTTGGCCAAGTGCATCATTGTGGACGTTCTGCCTCTTTTCCTATGCTTTCAATGCAATTCCAGTCTACCTCCTGAAATCGGTTTCCTGCAATTCTGCCCCGCTTTCAAGTCCTCTTGGCAGCCTTACTTCAGTATATTTTTGGACGATAGCTGTCATTTATAACTCTGCAGGTTTGTGAATTACAGTGCCCCTGAGCTCCTTTCTTCAACTCGCTTTCTTGTGAGCTGGCCGCAACACCGCAGGATTGCTTCAGGCCCTAATGTGGTTCCGGCACGGCACGCTGAGCCTTTGGTTAATTCCTCTTCCTGGTGGGAAATGAGAGTTAAATTTGCCCGTCCAGACACCTCCAGCTAGTCTCTCATTGGTTCTCCCTATTCCTGTTCATCTTCCGCAGAAATTGCAAACTGGGCCAAACAGGAGGTTAAAGGCACTGACTCTCCAAGTCGGGAGAGTGTTAGTAAAGCGTCTGGAATGTTGCACCCGAGTACCAGGGGACGAGAACGGAGACATATTTGAACACGTCTCCCGATCACACGGTTGATCATACTCTGGGTTCCACATGCATGTTTTAGCTGAAGGAAGAATCCCTTAAACCTGGAGAGTTGAGACCCGTGGAATGGGTACCATGCAATATGACTTCAAAGGGTCTTCATTTGCTCACCGAACCTCTCCAATCCTATCACTGCTGCGTTTATGTCCCTGTACACACGCTTGATTCTCTTCGGGAGACATAGCAATCCATAGGTTTTAAGATACTTACTAGTCAGGTACATTCTTAGGCGTTTAATATGGGGTGTTGAGTCCATTTCGTTGAGCAAGGAGTAGCTCTTGTCTATTCCATATTTGGCTTAAGGAACTTTATCTGTGCTCATTTCAATCTCTGGTTTTATGCAGCACCCCAACTCACCTTTCCCCTTAAGCAAGCATAAGTTGGTTTTCTAAATTTGAGACCCTGTTGTGTTTGGTAATCCAGTTCCTGTGTAGCCAAGTTTACATTCCGTGTATTAGTGATATCTTATGATGTTTCTTTTTCTGTGTGACTTCTTTCAGTTAGAATCATCATACCTGAATCCACTCATTATGCTGCTACGGGCCTGATGACATAGATGTCATTGCTGAGTGATATTGCATTGTACGTAAGTACCACAACTTCTTCATCCATTTTTCACTTTCTGCGATATTGAACTTGTACCGTAAACGAGGTTCTTGTAAACAGAGCCGTCCCAAACTTTGGGGTGGCTGTGTCTTTTTGATTTTCATTTCGCTAAGCTATAGGACCATAAGTGGAAGTGCCCTAGGCTCTGTTGCTTTGTTTTTTAGATGTTTCAGGAAACACCATACACTTCTCCCAAGTGGCTGTTGGCAATTTACATCCCGCCCATCAGCATAACAAGGCTCCCAGTTCTCCATGGCCTGTCCTGCCTTTCTGGAATTTACACTTTTTTCAGATGGCCCTTTTGACCGGGGGGAAGTGAGACTTCATTGTAGTGCAGATTTCCTTTGCAAGCTTGCTTGGTTGGCCAAAAAGGGCATATGCGTTTTTTCCTGAATATATTCAGGAAAAAACGCATACGCCCTTTTTGTCCAAGTGCATCATTGTGGACGTTCTGCCTCTTTTCCTATGCTTTCAATGCAATTCCAGTCTACCTCCTGAAATCGGTTTCCTGCAATTCTGCCCCGCTTTCAAGTCCTCTTGGCAGCCTTACTTCAGTATATTTTTGGACGATTGCTGTCATTTATAACTCTGCAGGTTTGTGAATTACAGTGCCCCTGAGCTCCTTTCTTCAACTCGCTTTCTTGTGAGCTGGCCGCAACACCGCAGGATTGCTTCAGGCCCTAATGTGGTTCCGGCACGGCACGCTGAGCCTTTGGTTAATTCCTCTTCCTGGTGGGAAATGAGAGTTAAATTTGCCCGTCCAGACACCTCCAGCTAGTCTCTCATTGGTTCTCCCTATTCCTGTTCATCTTCCGCAGAAATTGCAAACTGGGCCAAACAGGAGGTTAAAGGCACTGACTCTCCAAGTCGGGAGAGTGTTAGTAAAGCGTCTGGAATGTTGCACCCGAGTACCAGGGGACGAGAACGGAGACATATTTGAACACGTCTCCCGATCACACGGTTGATCATACTCTGGGTTCCACATGCATGTTTTAGCTGAAGGAAGAATCCCTTAAACCTGGAGAGTTGAGACCCGTGGAATGGGTACCATGCAATATGACTTCAAAGGGTCTTCATTTGCTCACCGAACCTCTCCAATCCTATCACTGCTGCGTTTATGCCCCTGTACACACGCTTGATTCTCTTTCGGAGACATAGCAATCCATAGGTTTTAAGATACTTACTAGTCAGGTACATTCTTAGGCGTTTAATATGGGGTGTTGAGTCCATTTCGTTGAGCAAGGAGTAGCTCTTGT
Source organism: Globicephala melas (assembly GCF_963455315.2). Taxonomy (NCBI): domain Eukaryota; kingdom Metazoa; phylum Chordata; class Mammalia; order Artiodactyla; family Delphinidae; genus Globicephala; species Globicephala melas. Next base: position 395,395 of record NW_027207301.1, on the reverse strand, counting down.
CTATTCCATATTTTTCTTAAGGAACTTTATCTGTGCTCATTTCAATCTCTGGTTTTATGCAGCACCCCAACTCACCTTTCCCCTTAAGCAAGCATAAGTTGGTTTTCTAAATTTGAGACCCTGTTCTGTTTGGGAATCCAGTTCCTGTGTAGCCAAGTTTACATTCCGTGTATTAGTGATATCTTATGATGTTTCTTTTTCTGTGTGACTTCTTTCAGTTAGAATCATCATACCTGAATCCACTCATTATGCTGCTACGGGCCTGATGACATAGATGTCATTGCTGAGTGATATTGCATTGTACGTAAGTACCACAGCTTCTTCATCCATTTTTCACTTTCTGCGATATTGAACTTGTACCGTAAACGAGGTTCTTGTAAACAGAGCCGTCCCAAACTTTGGGGTGGCTGTGTCTTTTTGATTTTCATTTCCCTAAGCTATAGGACCATAAGTGGAAGTGCCCTAGGCTCTGTTGCTTTGTTTTTTAGATGTTTCAGGAAACACCATACACTTCTCCCGAGTGGCTGTTGGCAATTTACATCCCGCCCATCAGCATAACAAGGCTCCCAGTTCTCCATGGCCTGTCCTGCCTTTCTGGATTTTACACTTTTTTCAGATGGCCCTTTTGACCGGGGGGAAGTGAGACTTCATTGTAGTGCAGATTTCCTTTGCAAGCTTGCTTGGTTGGCCAAAAAGGGCGTATGCGTTCTTTCCTGAATATATTCAGGAAAAAACGCATACGCCCTTTTTGGCCAAGTGCATCATTGTGGACGTTCTGCCTCTTTTCCTATGCTTTCAATGCAATTCCAGTCTACCTCCTGAAATCGGTTTCCTGCAATTCTGCCCCGCTTTCAAGTCCTCTTGGCAGCCTTACTTCAGTATATTTTTGGACGATTGCTGTCATTTATAACTCTGCAGGTTTGTGAATTACAGTGCCCCTGAGCTCCTTTCTTCAACTCGCTTTCTTGTGAGCTGGCCGCAACACCGCAGGATTGCTTCAGGCCCTAATGTGGTTCCGGCACGGCACGCTGAGCCTTTGGTTAATTCCTCTTCCTGGTGGGAAATGAGAGTTAAATTTGCCCGTCCAGACACCTCCAGCTAGTCTCTCATTGGTTCTCCCTATTCCTGTTCATCTTCCGCAGAAATTGCAAACTGGGCCAAACAGGAGGTTAAAGGCACTGACTCTCCAAGTCGGGAGAGTGTTAGTAAAGCGTCTGGAATGTTGCACCCGAGTACCAGGGGACGAGAACGGAGACATATTTGAACACGTCTCCCGATCACACGGTTGATCATACTCTGGGTTCCACATGCATGTTTTAGCTGAAGGAAGAATCCCTTAAACCTGGAGAGTTGAGACCCGTGGAATGGGTACCATGCAATATGACTTCAAAGGGTCTTCATTTGCTCACCGAACCTCTCCAATCCTATCACTGCTGCGTTTATGCCCCTGTACACACGCTTGATTCTCTTTCGGAGACATAGCAATCCATAGGTTTTAAGATACTTACTAGTCAGGTACATTCTTAGGCGTTTAATATGGGGTGTTGAGTCCATTTCGTTGAGCAAGGAGTAGCTCTTGTCTATTCCATATTTTTCTTAAGGAACTTTATCTGTGCTCATTTCAATCTCTGGTTTTATGCAGCACCCCAACTCACCTTTCCCCTTAAGCAAGCATAAGTTGGTTTTCTAAATTTGAGACCCTGTTCTGTTTTGGAATCCAGTTCCTGTGTAGCCAAGTTTACATTCCGTGTATTAGTGATATCTTATGATGTTTCTTTTTCTGTGTGACTTCTTTCAGTTAGAATCATCATACCTGAATCCACTCATTATGCTGCTACGGGCCTGATGACATAGATGTCATTGCTGAGTGATATTGCATTGTACGTAAGTACCACAGCTTCTTCATCCATTTTTCACTTTCTGCGATATTGAACTTGTACCGTAAACGAGGTTCTTGTAAACAGAGCCGTCCCAAACTTTGGGGTGGCTGTGTCTTTTTGATTTTCATTTCCCTAAGCTATAGGACCATAAGTGGAAGTGCCCTAGGCTCTGTTGCTTTGTTTTTTAGATGTTTCAGGAAACACCATACACTTCTCCCGAGTGGCTGTTGGCAATTTACATCCCGCCCATCAGCATAACAAGGCTCCCAGTTCTCCATGGCCTGTCCTGCCTTTCTGGATTTTACACTTTTTTCAGATGGCCCTTTTGACCGGGGGGAAGTGAGACTTCATTGTAGTGCAGATTTCCTTTGCAAGCTTGCTTGGTTGGCCAAAAAGGGCGTATGCGTTCTTTCCTGAATATATTCAGGAAAAAACGCATACGCCCTTTTTGGCCAAGTGCATCATTGTGGACGTTCTGCCTCTTTTCCTATGCTTTCAATGCAATTCCAGTCTACCTCCTGAAATCGGTTTCCTGCAATTCTGCCCCGCTTTCAAGTCCTCTTGGCAGCCTTACTTCAGTATATTTTTGGACGATTGCTGTCATTTATAACTCTGCAGGTTTGTGAATTACAGTGCCCCTGAGCTCCTTTCTTCAACTCGCTTTCTTGTGAGCTGGCCGCAACACCGCAGGATTGCTTCAGGCCCTAATGTGGTTCCGGCACGGCACGCTGAGCCTTTGGTTAATTCCTCTTCCTGGTGGGAAATGAGAGTTAAATTTGCCCGTCCAGACACCTCCAGCTAGTCTCTCATTGGTTCTCCCTATTCCTGTTCATGTTCCGCAGAAATTGCAAACTGGGCCAAACAGGAGGTTAAAGGCACTGACTCTCCAAGTCGGGAGAGTGTTAGTAAAGCGTCTGGAATGTTGCACCCGAGTACCAGGGGACGAGAACGGAGACATATTTGAACACGTCTCCCGATCACACGGTTGATCATACTCTGGGTTCCACATGCATGTTTTAGCTGAAGGAAGAATCCCTTAAACCTGGAGAGTTGAGACCCGTGGAATGGGTACCATGCAATATGACTTCAAAGGGTCTTCATTTGCTCACCGAACCTCTCCAATCCTATCACTGCTGCGTTTATGCCCCTGTACACACGCTTGATTCTCTTTCGGAGACATAGCAATCCATAGGTTTCAAGATACTTACTAGTCAGGTACATTCTTAGGCGTTTAATATGGGGTGTTGAGTCCATTTCGTTGAGCAAGGAGTAGCTCTTGTCTATTCCATATTTGGCTTAAGGAACTTTATCTGTGCTCATTTCAATCTCTGGTTTTATGCAGCACCCCAACTCACCTTTCCCCTTAAGCAAGCATAAGTTGGTTTTCTAAATTTGAGACCCTGTTCTGTTTTGGAATCCAGTTCCTGTGTAGCCAAGTTTACATTCCGTGTATTAGTGATATCTTATGATGTTTCTTTTTCTGTGTGACTTCTTTCAGTTAGAATCATCATACCTGAATCCACTCATTATGCTGCTTCGGGCCTGATGACATAGATGTCATTGCTGAGTGATATTGCATTGTACGTAAGTACCACAGCTTCTTCATCCATTTTTCACTTTCTGCGATATTGAACTTGTACCGTAAACGAGGTTCTTGTAAACAGAGCCGTCCCAAACTTTGGGGTGGCTGTGTCTTTTTGATTTTCATTTCCCTAAGCTATAGGACCATAAGTGGAAGTGCCCTAGGCTCTGTTGCTTTGTTTTTTAGATGTTTCAGGAAACACCATACACTTCTCCCGAGTGGCTGTTGGCAATTTACATCCCGCCCATCAGCATAACAAGGCTCCCAGTTCTCCATGGCCTGTCCTGCCTTTCTGGATTTTACACTTTTTTCAGATGGCCCTTTTGACCGGGGGGAAGTGAGACTTCATTGTAGTGCAGATTTCCTTTGCAAGCTTGCTTGGTTGGCCAAAAAGGGCGTATGCGTTCTTTCCTGAATATATTCAGGAAAAAACGCATACGCCCTTTTTGGCCAAGTGCATCATTGTGGACGTTCTGCCTCTTTTCCTATGCTTTCAATGCAATTCCAGTCTACCTCCTGAAATCGGTTTCCTGCAATTCTGCCCCGCTTTCAAGTCCTCTTGGCAGCCTTACTTCAGTATATTTTTGGACGATTGCTGTCATTTATAACTCTGCAGGTTTGTGAATTACAGTGCCCCTGAGCTCCTTTCTTCAACTCGCTTTCTTGTGAGCTGGCCGCAACACCGCAGGATTGCTTCAGGCCCTAATGTGGTTCCGGCACGGCACGCTGAGCCTTTGGTTAATTCCTCTTCCTGGTGGGAAATGAGAGTTAAATTTGCCCGTCCAGACACCTCCAGCTAGTCTCTCATTGGTTCTCCCTATTCCTGTTCATGTTCCGCAGAAATTGCAAACTGGGCCAAACAGGAGGTTAAAGGCACTGACTCTCCAAGTCGGGAGAGTGTTAGTAAAGCGTCTGGAATGTTGCACCCGAGTACCAGGGGACGAGAACGGAGACATATTTGAACACGTCTCCCGATCACACGGTTGATCATACTCTGGGTTCCACATGCATGTTTTAGCTGAAGGAAGAATCCCTTAAACCTGGAGAGTTGAGACCCGTGGAATGGGTACCATGCAATATGACTTCAAAGGGTCTTCATTTGCTCACCGAACCTCTCCAATCCTATCACTGCTGCGTTTATGCCCCTGTACACACGCTTGATTCTCTTTCGGAGACATAGCAATCCATAGGTTTCAAGATACTTACTAGTCAGGTACATTCTTAGGCGTTTAATATGGGGTGTTGAGTCCATTTCGTTGAGCAAGGAGTAGCTCTTGTCTATTCCATATTTGGCTTAAGGAACTTTATCTGTGCTCATTTCAATCTCTGGTTTTATGCAGCACCCCAACTCACCTTTCCCCTTAAGCAAGCATAAGTTGGTTTTCTAAATTTGAGACCCTGTTCTGTTTTGGAATCCAGTTCCTGTGTAGCCAAGTTTACATTCCGTGTATTAGTGATATCTTATGATGTTTCTTTTTCTGTGTGACTTCTTTCAGTTAGAATCATCATACCTGAATCCACTCATTATGCTGCTTCGGGCCTGATGACATAGATGTCATTGCTGAGTGATATTGCATTGTACGTAAGTACCACAGCTTCTTCATCCATTTTTCACTTTCTGCGATATTGAACTTGTACCGTAAACGAGGTTCTTGTAAACAGAGCCGTCCCAAACTTTGGGGTGGCTGTGTCTTTTTGATTTTCATTTCCCTAAGCTATAGGACCATAAGTGGAAGTGCCCTAGGCTCTGTTGCTTTGTTTTTTAGATGTTTCAGGAAACACCATACACTTCTCCCGAGTGGCTGTTGGCAATTTACATCCCGCCCATCAGCATAACAAGGCTCCCAGTTCTCCATGGCCTGTCCTGCCTTTCTGGATTTTACACTTTTTTCAGATGGCCCTTTTGACCGGGGGGAAGTGAGACTTCATTGTAGTGCAGATTTCCTTTGCAAGCTTGCTTGGTTGGCCAAAAAGGGCGTATGCGTTCTTTCCTGAATATATTCAGGAAAAAACGCATACGCCCTTTTTGGCCAAGTGCATCATTGTGGACGTTCTGCCTCTTTTCCTATGCTTTCAATGCAATTCCAGTCTACCTCCTGAAATCGGTTTCCTGCAATTCTGCCCCGCTTTCAAGTCCTCTTGGCAGCCTTACTTCAGTATATTTTTGGACGATTGCTGTCATTTATAACTCTGCAGGTTTGTGAATTACAGTGCCCCTGAGCTCCTTTCTTCAACTCGCTTTCTTGTGAGCTGGCCGCAACACCGCAGGATTGCTTCAGGCCCTAATGTGGTTCCGGCACGGCACGCTGAGCCTTTGGTTAAATCCTCTTCCTGGTGGGAAATGAGAGTTAAATTTGCCCGTCCAGACACCTCCAGCTAGTCTCTCATTGGTTCTCCCTATTCCTGTTCATCTTCCTCAGAAATTGCAAACTGGGCCAAACAGGAGGTTAAAGGCACTGACTCTCCAAGTCGGGAGAGTGTTAGTAAAGCGTCTGGAATGTTGCACCCGAGTACCAGGGGACGAGAACGGAGACATATTTGAACACGTCTCCCGATCACACGGTTGATCATACTCTGGGTTCCACATGCATGTTTTAGCTGAAGGAAGAATCCCTTAAACCTGGAGAGTTGAGACCCGTGGAATGGGTACCATGCAATATGACTTCAAAGGGTCTTCATTTGCTCACCGAACCTCTCCAATCCTATCACTGCTGCGTTTATGCCCCTGTACACACGCTTGATTCTCTTTCGGAGACATAGCAATCCATAGGTTTTAAGATACTTACTAGTCAGGTACATTCTTAGGCGTTTAATATGGGGTGTTGAGTCCATTTCGTTGAGCAAGGAGTAGCTCTTGTCTATTCCATATTTGGCTTAAGGAACTTTATCTGTGCTCATTTCAATCTCTGGTTTTATGCAGCACCCCAACTCACCTTTCCCCTTAAGCAAGCATAAGTTGGTTTTCTCAATTTGAGACCCTGTTCTGTTTTGTAATCCAGTTCCTGTGTAGCCAAGTTTACATTCCGTGTATTAGTGATATCTTATGATGTTTCTTTTTCTGTGTGACTTCTTTCAGTTAGAATCATCATACCTGAATCCACTCATTATGCTGCTACGGGCTGATGACATAGATGTCATTGCTGAGTGATATTGCATTGTACGTAAGTACCACAGCTTCTTCATCCATTTTTCACTTTCTGCGATATTGAACTTGTACCGTAAACGAGGTTCTTGTAAACAGAGCCGTCCCAAACTTTGGGGCGGCTGTGTCTTTTTGATTTTCATTTCCCTAAGCTATAGGACCATAAGTGGAAGTGCCCTAGGCTCTGTTGCTTTGCTTTTTAGATGTTTCAGGAAACACCATACACTTCTCCCGAGTGGCTGTTGGCAATTTACATCCCGCCCATCAGCATAACAAGGCTCCCAGTTCTCCATGGCCTGTCCTGCCTTTCTGGATTTTACACTTTTTTCAGATGGCCCTTTTGACCGGGGGGAAGTGAGACTTCATTGTAGTGCAGATTTCCTTTGCAAGCTTGCTTGGTTGGCCAAAAAGGGCGTATGCGTTTTTTCCTGAATATATTCAGGAAAAAACGCATACGCCCTTTTTGGCCAAGTGCATCATTGTGGACGTTCTGCCTCTTTTCCTATGCTTTCAATGCAATTCCAGTCTACCTCCTGAAATCGGTTTCCTGCAATTCTGCCCCGCTTTCAAGTCCTCTTGGCAGCCTTACTTCAGTATATTTTTGGACGATAGCTGTCATTTATAACTCTGCAGGTTTGTGAATTACAGTGCCCCTGAGCTCCTTTCTTCAACTCGCTTTCTTGTGAGCTGGCCGCAACACCGCAGGATTGCTTCAGGCCCTAATGTGGTTCCGGCACGGCACGCTGAGCCTTTGGTTAATTCCTCTTCCTGGTGGGAAATGAGAGTTAAATTTGCCCGTCCAGACACCTCCAGCTAGTCTCTCATTGGTTCTCCCTATTCCTGTTCATCTTCCGCAGAAATTGCAAACTGGGCCAAACAGGAGGTTAAAGGCACTGACTCTCCAAGTCGGGAGAGTGTTAGTAAAGCGTCTGGAATGTTGCACCCGAGTACCAGGGGACGAGAACGGAGACATATTTGAACACGTCTCCCGATCACACGGTTGATCATACTCTGGGTTCCACATGCATGTTTTAGCTGAAGGAAGAATCCCTTAAACCTGGAGAGTTGAGACCCGTGGAATGGGTACCATGCAATATGACTTCAAAGGGTCTTCATTTGCTCACCGAACCTCTCCAATCCTATCACTGCTGCGTTTATGCCCCTGTACACACGCTTGATTCTCTTTCGGAGACATAGCAATCCATAGGTTTTAAGATACTTACTAGTCAGGTACATTCTTAGGCGTTTAATATGGGGTGTTGAGTCCATTTCGTTGAGCAAGGAGTAGCTCTTGTCTATTCCATATTTTTCTTAAGGAACTTTATCTGTGCTCATTTCAATCTCTGGTTTTATGCAGCACCCCAACTCACCTTTCCCCTTAAGCAAGCATAAGTTGGTTTTCTAAATTTGAGACCCTGTTCTGTTTTGGAATCCAGTTCCTGTGTAGCCAAGTTTACATTCCGTGTATTAGTGATATCTTATGATGTTTCTTTTTCTGTGTGACTTCTTTCAGTTAGAATCATCATACCTGAATCCACTCATTATGCTGCTACGGGCCTGATGACATAGATGTCATTGCTGAGTGATATTGCATTGTACGTAAGTACCACAGCTTCTTCATCCATTTTTCACTTTCTGCGATATTGAACTTGTACCGTAAACGAGGTTCTTGTAAACAGAGCCGTCCCAAACTTTGGGGTGGCTGTGTCTTTTTGATTTTCATTTCCCTAAGCTATAGGACCATAAGTGGAAGTGCCCTAGGCTCTGTTGCTTTGTTTTTTAGATGTTTCAGGAAACACCATACACTTCTCCCGAGTGGCTGTTGGCAATTTACATCCCGCCCATCAGCATAACAAGGCTCCCAGTTCTCCATGGCCTGTCCTGCCTTTCTGGATTTTACACTTTTTTCAGATGGCCCTTTTGACCGGGGGGAAGTGAGACTTCATTGTAGTGCAGATTTCCTTTGCAAGCTTGCTTGGTTGGCCAAAAAGGGCGTATGCGTTTTTTCCTGAATATATTCAGGAAAAAACGCATACGCCCTTTTTGGCCAAGTGCATCATTGTGGACGTTCTGCCTCTTTTCCTATGCTTTCAATGCAATTCCAGTCTACCTCCTGAAATCGGTTTCCTGCAATTCTGCCCTGCTTTCAAGTCCTCTTGGCAGCCTTACTTCAGTATATTTTTGGACGATAGCTGTCATTTATAACTCTGCAGGTTTGTGAATTACAGTGCCCCTGAGCTCCTTTCTTCAACTCGCTTTCTTGTGAGCTGGCCGCAACACCGCAGGAATGCTTCAGGCCCTAATCTGGTTCCGGCACGGCACGCTGAGCCTTTGGTTAATTCCTCTTCCTGGTGGGAAATGAGAGTTAAATTTGCCCGTCCAGACACCTCCAGCTAGTCTCTCATTGGTTCTCCCTATTCCTGTTCATCTTCCGCAGAAATTGCAAACTGGGCCAAACAGGAGGTTAAAGGCACTGACTCTCCAAGTCGGGAGAGTGTTAGTAAAGCGTCTGGAATGTTGCACCCGAGTACCAGGGGACGAGAACGGAGACATATTTGAACACGTCTCCCGATCACACGGTTGATCATACTCTGGGTTCCACATGCATGTTTTAGCTGAAGGAAGAATCCCTTAAACCTGGAGAGTTGAGACCCGTGGAATGGGTACCATGCAATATGACTTCAAAGGGTCTTCATTAGCTCACCGAACCTCTCCAATCCTATCACTGCTGCGTTTATGCCCCTGTACACACGCTTGATTCTCTTTCGGAGACATAGCAATCCATAGGTTTTAAGATACTTACTAGTCAGGTACATTCTTAGGCGTTTAATATGGGGGGTTGAGTCCATTTCGTTGAGCAAGGAGTAGCTCTTGTCTATTCCATATTTGGCTTAAGGAACTTTATCTGTGCTCATTTCAATCTCTGGTTTTATGCAGCACCCCAACTCACCTTTCCCCTTAAGCAAGCATAAGTTGGTTTTCTAAATTTGAGACCCTGTTCTGTTTTGTAATCCAGTTCCTGTGTAGACAAGTTTACATTCCGTGTATTAGTGATATCTTATGATGTTTCTTTTTCTGTGTGACTTCTTTCAGTTAGAATCATCATACCTGAATCCACTCATTATGCTGCTACGGGCCTGATGACATAGATGTCATTGCTGAGTGATATTGCATTGTACGTAAGTACCACAACTTCTTCATCCATTTTTCACTTTCTGTGATATTGAACTTGTACCGTAAACGAGGTTCTTGTAAACAGAGCCGTCCCAAACTTTGGGGTGGCTGTGTCTTTTTGATTTTCATTTCCCTAAGCTATAGGACCATAAGTGGAAGTGCCCTAGGCTCTGTTGCTTTGCTTTTTAGATGTTTCAGGAAACACCATACACTTCTCCCGAGTGGCTGTTGGCAATTTACATCCCGCCCATCAGCATAACAAGGCTCCCAGTTCTCCATGGCCTGTCCTGCCTTTCTGGATTTTACACTTTTTTCAGATGGCCCTTTTGACCGGGGGGAAGTGAGACTTCATTGTAGTGCAGATTTCCTTTGCAAGCTTGCTTGGTTGGCCAAAAAGGGCGTATGCGTTTTTTCCTGAATATATTCAGGAAAAAACGCATACGCCCTTTTTGGCCAAGTGCATCATTGTGGACGTTCTGCCTCTTTTCCTATGCTTTCAATGCAATTCCAGTCTACCTCCTGAAATCGGTTTCCTGCAATTCTGCCCCGCTTTCAAGTCCTCCTGGCAGCCTTACTTCAGTATATTTTTGGACGATAGCTGTCATTTATAACTCTGCAGGTTTGTGAATTACAGTGCCCCTGAGCTCCTTTCTTCAACTCGCTTTCTTGTGAGCTGGCCGCAACACCGCAGGATTGCTTCAGGCCCTAATGTGGTTCCGGCACGGCACGCTGAGCCTTTGGTTAATTCCTCTTCCTGGTGGGAAATGAGAGTTAAATTTGCCCGTCCAGACACCTCCAGCTAGTCTCTCATTGGTTCTCCCTATTCCTGTTCATGTTCCGCAGAAATTGCAAACTGGGCCAAACAGGAGGTTAAAGGCACTGACTCTCCAAGTCGGGAGAGTGTTAGTAAAGCGTCTGGAATGTTGCACCCGAGTACCAGGGGACGAGAACGGAGACATATTTGAACACGTCTCCCGATCACACGGTTGATCATACTCTGGGTTCCACATGCATGTTTTAGCTGAAGGAAGAATCCCTTAAACCTGGAGAGTTGAGACCCGTGGAATGGGTACCATGCAATATGACTTCAAAGGGTCTTCATTTGCTCACCGAACCTCTCCAATCCTATCACTGCTGCGTTTATGCCCCTGTACACACGCTTGATTCTCTTTCGGAGACATAGCAATCCATAGGTTTTAAGATACTTACTAGTCAGGTACATTATAAGGCGTTTAATATGGGGTGTTGAGTCCATTTCGTTGAGCAAGGAGTAGCTCTTGTCTATTCCATATTTGGCTTAAGGAACTTTATCTGTGCTCATTTCAATCTCTGGTTTTATGCAGCACCCCAACTCACCTTTCCCCTTAAGCAAGCATAAGTTGGTTTTCTAAATTTGAGACCCTGTTCTGTTTTGGAATCCAGTTCCTGTGTAGCCAAGTTTACATTCCGTGTATTAGTGATATCTTATGATGTTTCTTTTTCTGTGTGACTTATTTCAGTTAGAATCATCATACCTGAATCCACTCATTATGCTGGTACGGGCCTGATGACATAGATGTCATTGCTGAGTGATATTGCATTGTACGTAAGTACCACAACTTCTTCATCCATTTTTCACTTTCTGCGATATTGAACTTGTACCGTAAACGAGGTTCTTGTAAACAGAGCCGTCCCAAACTTTGGGGCGGCTGTGTCTTTTTGATTTTCATTTCCCTAAGCTATAGGACCATAAGTGGAAGTGCCCTAGGCTCTGTTGCTTTGCTTTTTAGATGTTTCAGGAAACACCATACACTTCTCCCGAGTGGCTGTTGGCAATTTACATCCCGCCCATCAGCATAACAAGGCTCCCAGTTCTCCATGGCCTGTCCTGCCTTTCTGGATTTTACACTTTTTTCAGATGGCCCTTTTGACCGGGGGGAAGTGAGACTTCATTGTAGTGCAGATTTCCTTTGCAAGCTTGCTTGGTTGGCCAAAAAGGGCGTATGCGTTTTTTCCTGAATATATTCAGGAAAAAACGCATACGCCCTTTTTGGCCAAGTGCATCATTGTGGACGTTCTGCCTCTTTTCCTATGCTTTCAATGCAATTCCAGTCTACCTCCTGAAATCGGTTTCCTGCAATTCTGCCCTGCTTTCAAGTCCTCTTGGCAGCCTTACTTCAGTATATTTTTGGACGATAGCTGTCATTTATAACTCTGCAGGTTTGTGAATTACAGTGCCCCTGAGCTCCTTTCTTCAACTCGCTTTCTTGTGAGCTGGCCGCAACACCGCAGGAATGCTTCAGGCCCTAATCTGGTTCCGGCACGGCACGCTGAGCCTTTGGTTAATTCCTCTTCCTGGTGGGAAATGAGAGTTAAATTTGCCCGTCCAGACACCTCCAGCTAGTCTCTCATTGGTTCTCCCTATTCCTGTTCATCTTCCGCAGAAATTGCAAACTGGGCCAAACAGGAGGTTAAAGGCACTGACTCTCCAAGTCGGGAGAGTGTTAGTAAAGCGTCTGGAATGTTGCACCCGAGTACCAGGGGACGAGAACGGAGACATATTTGAACACGTCTCCCGATCACACGGTTGATCATACTCTGGGTTCCACATGCATGTTTTAGCTGAAGGAAGAATCCCTTAAACCTGGAGAGTTGAGACCCGTGGAATGGGTACCATGCAATATGACTTCAAAGGGTCTTCATTAGCTCACCGAACCTCTCCAATCCTATCACTGCTGCGTTTATGCCCCTGTACACACGCTTGATTCTCTTTCGGAGACATAGCAATCCATAGGTTTTAAGATACTTACTAGTCAGGTACATTCTTAGGCGTTTAATATGGGGGGTTGAGTCCATTTCGTTGAGCAAGGAGTAGCTCTTGTCTATTCCATATTTGGCTTAAGGAACTTTATCTGTGCTCATTTCAATCTCTGGTTTTATGCAGCACCCCAACTCCCCTTTCCCCTTAAGCAAGCATAAGTTGGTTTTCTAAATTTGAGACCCTGTTCTGTTTTGTAATCCAGTTCCTGTGTAGACAAGTTTACATTCCGTGTATTAGTGATATCTTATGATGTTTCTTTTTCTGTGTGACTTCTTTCAGTTAGAATCATCATACCTGAATCCACTCATTATGCTGCTACGGGCCTGATGACATAGATGTCATTGCTGAGTGATATTGCATTGTACGTAAGTACCACAACTTCTTCATCCATTTTTCACTTTCTGTGATATTGAACTTGTACCGTAAACGAGGTTCTTGTAAACAGAGCCGTCCCAAACTTTGGGGTGGCTGTGTCTTTTTGATTTTCATTTCCCTAAGCTATAGGACCATAAGTGGAAGTGCCCTAGGCTCTGTTGCTTTGCTTTTTAGATGTTTCAGGAAACACCATACACTTCTCCCGAGTGGCTGTTGGCAATTTACATCCCGCCCATCAGCATAACAAGGCTCCCAGTTCTCCATGGCCTGTCCTGCCTTTCTGGATTTTACACTTTTTTCAGATCGCCCTTTTGACCGGGGGGAAGTGAGACTTCATTGTAGTGCAGATTTCCTTTGCAAGCTTGCTTGGTTGGCCAAAAAGGGCGTATGCGTTTTTTCCTGAATATATTCAGGAAAAAACGCATACGTCCTTTTTGGCCAAGTGCCTCATTGTGGACGTTCTGCCTCTTTTCCTATGCTTTCAATGCAATTCCAGTCTACCTCCTGAAATCGGTTTCCTGTAATTCTGCCCCGCTTTCAAGTCCTCCTGGCAGCCTTACTTCAGTATATTTTTGGACGATAGCTGTCATTTATAACTCTGCAGGTTTGTGAATTACAGTGCCCCTGAGCTCCTTTCTTCAACTCGCTTTCTTGTGAGCTGGCCGCAACACCGCAGGATTGCTTCAGGCCCTAATGTGGTTCCGGCACGGCACGCTGAGCCTTTGGTTAATTCCTCTTCCTGGTGGGAAATGAGAGTTAAATTTGCCCGTCCAGACACCTCCAGCTAGTCTCTCATTGGTTCTCCCTATTCCTGTTCATCTTCCGCAGAAATTGCAAACTGGGCCAAACAGGAGGTTAAAGGCACTGACTCTCCAAGTCGGGAGAGTGTTAGTAAAGCGTCTGGAATGTTGCACCCGAGTACCAGGGGACGAGAACGGAGACATATTTGAACACGTCTCCCGATCACACGGTTGATCATACTCTGGGTTCCACATGCATGTTTTAGCTGAAGGAAGAATCCCTTAAACCTGGAGAGTTGAGACCCGTGGAATGGGTACCATGCAATATGACTTCAAAGGGTCTTCATTTGCTCACCGAACCTCTCCAATCCTATCACTGCTGCGTTTATGCCCCTGTACACACGCTTGATTCTCTTTCGGAGACATAGCAATCCATAGGTTTTAAGATACTTACTAGTCAGGTACATTCTTAGGCGTTTAATATGGGGTGTTGAGTCCATTTCGTTGAGCAAGGAGTAGCTCTTGTCTATTCCATATTTGGCTTAAGGAACTTTATCTGTGCTCATTTCAATCTCTGGTTTTATGCAGCACCCCAACTCACCTTTCCCCTTAAGCAAGCATAAGTTGGTTTTCTAAATTTGAGACCCTGTTCTGTTTTGGAATCCAGTTCCTGTGTAGCCAAGTTTACATTCCGTGTATTAGTGATATCTTATGATGTTTCTTTTTCTGTGTGACTTCTTTCAGTTAGAATCATCATACCTGAATCCACTCATTATGCTGCTACGGGCCTGATGACATAGATGTCATTGCTGAGTGATATTGCATTGTACGTAAGTACCACAACTTCTTCATCCATTTTTCACTTTCTGCGATATTGAACTTGTACCGTAAACGAGGTTCTTGTAAACAGAGCCGTCTCAAACTTTGGGGTGGCTGTGTCTTTTTGATTTTCATTTCCCTAAGCTATAGGACCATAAGTGGAAGTGCCCTAGGCTCTGTTGCTTTGTTTTTTAGATGTTTCAGGAAACACCATACACTTCTCCCGAGTGGCTGTTGGCAATTTACATCCCGCCCATCAGCATAACAAGGCTCCCAGTTCTCCATGGCCTGTCCTGCCTTTCTGGATTTTACACTTTTATCAGATGGCCCTTTTGACCGGGGGGAAGTGAGACTTCATTGTAGTGCAGATTTCCTTTGCAAGCTTGCTTGGTTGGCCAAAAAGGGCGTATGCGTTTTTTCCTGAATATATTCAGGAAAAAACGCATACGCCCTTTTTGGCCAAGTGCATCATTGTGGACGTTCTGCCTCTTTTCCTATGCTTTCAATGCAATTCCAGTCTACTTCCTGAAATCGGTTTCCTGCAATTCTGCCCCGCTTTCAAGTCCTCTTGGCAGCCTTACTTCAGTATATTTTTGGACGATAGCTGTCATTTATAACTCTGCAGGTTTGTGAATTACAGTGCCCCTGAGCTCCTTTCTTCAACTCGCTTTCTTGTGAGCTGGCCGCAACACCGCAGGATTGCTTCAGGCCCTAATGTGGTTCCGGCACGGCACGCTGAGCCTTTGGTTAATTCCTCTTCCTGGTGGGAAATGAGAGTTAAATTTGCCCGTCCAGACACCTCCAGCTAGTCTCTCATTGGTTCTCCCTATTCCTGTTCATCTTCCGCAGAAATTGCAAACTGGGCCAAACAGGAGGTTAAAGGCACTGACTCTCCAAGTCGGGAGAGTGTTAGTAAAGCGTCTGGAATGTTGCACCCGAGTACCAGGGGACGAGAACGGAGACATATTTGAACACGTCTCCCGATCACACGGTTGATCATACTCTGGGTTCCACATGCATGTTTTAGCTGAAGGAAGAATCCCTTAAACCTGGAGAGTTGAGACCCGTGGAATGGGTACCATGCAATATGACTTCAAAGGGTCTTCATTTGCTCACCGAACCTCTCCAATCCTATCACTGCTGCGTTTATGCCCCTGTACACACGCTTGATTCTCTTTCGGAGACATAGCAATCCATAGGTTTTAAGATACTTACTAGTCAGGTACATTCTTAGGCGTTTAATATGGGGTGTTGAGTCCATTTCGTTGAGCAAGGAGTAGCTCTTGTCTATTCCATATTTGGCTTAAGGAACTTTATCTGTGCTCATTTCAATCTCTGGTTTTATGCAGCACCCCAACTCACCTTTCCCCTTAAGCAAGCATAAGTTGGTTTTCTAAATTTGAGACCCTGTTCTGTTTTGGAATCCAGTTCCTGTGTAGCCAAGTTTACATTCCGTGTATTAGTGATATCTTATGATGTTTCTTTTTCTGTGTGACTTCTTTCAGTTAGAATCATCATACCTGAATCCACTCATTATGCTGCTACGGGCCTGATGACATAGATGTCATTGCTGAGTGATATTGCATTGTACGTAAGTACCACAACTTCTTCATCCATTTTTCACTTTCTGCGATATTGAACTTGTACCGTAAACGAGGTTCTTGTAAACAGAGCCGTCCCAAACTTTGGGGCGGCTGTGTCTTTTTGATTTTCATTTCCCTAAGCTATAGGACCATAAGTGGAAGTGCCCTAGGCTCTGTTGCTTTGCTTTTTAGATGTTTCAGGAAACACCATACACTTCTCCCGAGTGGCTGTTGGCAATTTACATCCCGCCCATCAGCATAACAAGGCTCCCAGTTCTCCATGGCCTGTCCTGCCTTTCTGGATTTTACACTTTTTTCAGATGGCCCTTTTGACCGGGGGGAAGTGAGACTTCATTGTAGTGCAGATTTCCTTTGCAATCTTGCTTGGTTGGCCAAAAAGGGCGTATGCGTTTTTTCCTGAATATATTCAGGAAAAAACGCATACGCCCTTTTTGGCCAAGTGCATCATTGTGGACGTTCTGCCTCTTTTCCTATGCTTTCAATGCAATTCCAGTCTACCTCCTGAAATCGGTTTCCTGCAATTCTGCCCTGCATTCAAGTCCTCTTGGCAGCCTTACTTCAGTATATTTTTGGACGATAGCTGTCATTTATAACTCTGCAGGTTTGTGAATTACAGTGCCCCTGAGCTCCTTTCTTCAACTCGCTTTCTTGTGAGCTGGCCGCAACACCGCAGGATTGCTTCAGGCCCTAATCTGGTTCCGGCACGGCACGCTGAGCCTTTGGTTAATTCCTCTTCCTGGTGGGAAATGAGAGTTAAATTTGCCCGTCCAGACACCTCCAGCTAGTCTCTCATTGGTTCTCCCTATTCCTGTTCATCTTCCGCAGAAATTGCAAACTGGGCCAAACAGGAGGTTAAAGGCACTGACTCTCCAAGTCGGGAGAGTGTTAGTAAAGCGTCTGGAATGTTGCACCCGAGTACCAGGGGACGAGAACGGAGACATATTTGAACACGTCTCCCGATCACACGGTTGATCATACTCTGGGTTCCACATGCATGTTTTAGCTGAAGGAAGAATCCCTTAAACCTGGAGAGTTGAGACCCGTGGAATGGGTACCATGCAATATGACTTCAAAGGGTCTTCATTTGCTCACCGAACCTCTCCAATCCTATCACTGCTGCGTTTATGCCCCTGTACACACGCTTGATTCTCTTTCGGAGACATAGCAATCCATAGGTTTTAAGATACTTACTAGTCAGGTACATTCTTAGGCGTTTAATATGGGGTGTTGAGTCCATTTCGTTGAGCAAGGAGTAGCTCTTGTCTATTCCATATTTTTCTTAAGGAACTTTATCTGTGCTCATTTCAATCTCTGGTTTTATGCAGCACCCCAACTCACCTTTCCCCTTAAGCAAGCATAAGTTGGTTTTCTAAATTTGAGACCCTGTTCTGTTTTGGAATCCAGTTCCTGTGTAGCCAAGTTTACATTCCGTGTATTAGTGATATCTTATGATGTTTCTTTTTCTGTGTGACTTCTTTCAGTTAGAATCATCATACCTGAATCCACTCATTATGCTGCTACGGGCCTGATGACATAGATGTCATTGCTGAGTGATATTGCATTGTACGTAAGTACCACAGCTTCTTCATCCATTTTTCACTTTCTGCGATATTGAACTTGTACCGTAAACGAGGTTCTTGTAAACAGAGCCGTCCCAAACTTTGGGGTGGCTGTGTCTTTTTGATTTTCATTTCCCTAAGCTATAGGACCATAAGTGGAAGTGCCCTAGGCTCTGTTGCTTTGTTTTTTAGATGTTTCAGGAAACACCATACACTTCTCCCGAGTGGCTGTTGGCAATTTACATCCCGCCCATCAGCATAACAAGGCTCCCAGTTCTCCATGGCCTGTCCTGCCTTTCTGGATTTTACACTTTTTTCAGATCGCCCTTTTGACCGGGGGGAAGTGAGACTTCATTGTAGTGCAGATTTCCTTTGCAAGCTTGCTTGGTTGGCCAAAAAGGGCGTATGCGTTTTTTCCTGAATATATTCAGGAAAAAACGCATACGCCCTTTTTGGCCAAGTGCATCATTGTGGACGTTCTGCCTCCTTTCCTATGCTTTCAATGCAATTCCAGTCTACCTCCTGAAATCGGTTTCCTGCAATTCTGCCCCGCTTTCAAGTCCTCTTGGCAGCCTTACTTCAGTATACTTTTGGACGATAGCTGTCATTTATAACTCTGCAGGTTTGTGAATTACAGTGCCCCTGAGCTCCTTTCTTCAACTCGCTTTCTTGTGAGCTGGCCGCAACACCGCAGGATTGCTTCAGGCCCTAATGTGGTTCCGGCACGGCACGCTGAGCCTTTGGTTAATTCCTCTTCCTGGTGGGAAATGAGAGTTAAATTTGCCCGTCCAGACACCTCCAGCTAGTCTCTCATTGGTTCTCCCTATTCCTGTTCATCTTCCGCAGAAATTGCAAACTGGGCCAAACAGGAGGTTAAAGGCACTGACTCTCCAAGTCGGGAGAGTGTTAGTAAAGCGTCTGGAATGTTGCACCCGAGTACCAGGGGACGAGAACGGAGACATATTTGAACACGTCTCCCGATCACACGGTTGATCATACTCTGGGTTCCACATGCATGTTTTAGCTGAAGGAAGAATCCCTTAAACCTGGAGAGTTGAGACCCGTGGAATGGGTACCATGCAATATGACTTCAAAGGGTCTTCATTTGCTCACCGAACCTCTCCAATCCTATCACTGCTGCGTTTATGCCCCTGTACACACGCTTGATTCTCTTTCGGAGACATAGCAATCCATAGGTTTTAAGATACTTACTAGTCAGGTACATTCTTAGGCGTTTAATATGGGGTGTTGAGTCCATTTCGTTGAGCAAGGAGTAGCTCTTGTCTATTCCATATTTTTCTTAAGGAACTTTATCTGTGCTCATTTCAATCTCTGGTTTTATGCAGCACCCCAACTCACCTTTCCCCTTAAGCAAGCATAAGTTGGTTTTCTAAATTTGAGACCCTGTTCTGTTTTGGAATCCAGTTCCTGTGTAGCCAAGTTTACATTCCGTGTATTAGTGATATCTTATGATGTTTCTTTTTCTGTGTGACTTCTTTCAGTTAGAATCATCATACCTGAATCCACTCATTATGCTGCTACGGGCCTGATGACATAGATGTCATTGCTGAGTGATATTGCATTGTACGTAAGTACCACAGCTTCTTCATCCATTTTTCACTTTCTGCGATATTGAACTTGTACCGTAAACGAGGTTCTTGTAAACAGAGCCGTCCCAAACTTTGGGGTGGCTGTGTCTTTTTGATTTTCATTTCCCTAAGCTATAGGACCATAAGTGGAAGTGCCCTAGGCTCTGTTGCTTTGTTTTTTAGATGTTTCAGGAAACACCATACACTTCTCCCGAGTGGCTGTTGGCAATTTACATCCCGCCCATCAGCATAACAAGGCTCCCAGTTCTCCATGGCCTGTCCTGCCTTTCTGGATTTTACACTTTTTTCAGATCGCCCTTTTGACCGGGGGGAAGTGAGACTTCATTGTAGTGCAGATTTCCTTTGCAAGCTTGCTTGGTTGGCCAAAAAGGGCGTATGCGTTTTTTCCTGAATATATTCAGGAAAAAACGCATACGCCCTTTTTGGCCAAGTGCATCATTGTGGACGTTCTGCCTCCTTTCCTATGCTTTCAATGCAATTCCAGTCTACCTCCTGAAATCGGTTTCCTGCAATTCTGCCCCGCTTTCAAGTCCTCTTGGCAGCCTTACTTCAGTATACTTTTGGACGATAGCTGTCATTTATAACTCTGCAGGTTTGTGAATTACAGTGCCCCTGAGCTCCTTTCTTCAACTCGCTTTCTTGTGAGCTGGCCGCAACACCGCAGGATTGCTTCAGGCCCTAATCTGGTTCCGGCACGGCACGCTGAGCCTTTGGTTAATTCCTCTTCCTGGTGGGAAATGAGAGTTAAATTTGCCCGTCCAGACACCTCCAGCTAGTCTCTCATTGGTTCTCCCTATTCCTGTTCATCTTCCGCAGAAATTGCAAACTGGGCCAAACAGGAGGTTAAAGGCACTGACTCTCCAAGTCGGGAGAGTGTTAGTAAAGCGTCTGGAATGTTGCACCCGAGTACCAGGGGACGAGAACGGAGACATATTTGAACACGTCTCCCGATCACACGGTTGATCATACTCTGGGTTCCACATGCATGTTTTAGCTGAAGGAAGAATCCCTTAAACCTGGAGAGTTGAGACCCGTGGAATGGGTACCATGCAATATGACTTCAAAGGGTCTTCATTTGCTCACCGAACCTCTCCAATCCTATCACTGCTGCGTTTATGCCCCTGTACACACGCTTGATTCTCTTTCGGAGACATAGCAATCCATAGGTTTTAAGATACTTACTAGTCAGGTACATTCTTAGGCGTTTAATATGGGGTGTTGAGTCCATTTCGTTGAGCAAGGAGTAGCTCTTGTCTATTCCATATTTGGCTTAAGGAACTTTATCTGTGCTCATTTCAATCTCTGGTTTTATGCAGCACCCCAACTCACCTTTCCCCTTAAGCAAGCATAAGTTGGTTTTCTAAATTTGAGACCCTGTTCTGTTTTGGAATCCAGTTCCTGTGTAGCCAAGTTTACATTCCGTGTATTAGTGATATCTTATGATGTTTCTTTTTCTGTGTGACTTCTTTCAGTTAGAATCATCATACCTGAATCCACTCATTATGCTGCTACGGGCCTGATGACATAGATGTCATTGCTGAGTGATATTGCATTGTACGTAAGTACCACAACTTCTTCATCCATTTTTCACTTTCTGCGATATTGAACTTGTACCGTAAACGAGGTTCTTGTAAACAGAGCCGTCCCAAACTTTGGGGCGGCTGTGTCTTTTTGATTTTCATTTCCCTAAGCTATAGGACCATAAGTGGAAGTGCCCTAGGCTCTGTTGCTTTGTTTTTTAGATGTTTCAGGAAACACCATACACTTCTCCCGAGTGGCTGTTGGCAATTTACATCCCGCCCATCAGCATAACAAGGCTCCCAGTTCTCCATGGCCTGTCCTGCCTTTCTGGATTTTACACTTTTATCAGATGGCCCTTTTGACCGGGGGGAAGTGAGACTTCATTGTAGTGCAGATTTCCTTTGCAAGCTTGCTTGGTTGGCCAAAAAGGGCGTATGCGTTTTTTCCTGAATATATTCAGGAAAAAACGCATACGCCCTTTTTGGCCAAGTGCATCATTGTGGACGTTCTGCCTCTTTTCCTATGCTTTCAATGCAATTCCAGTCTACCTCCTGAAATCGGTTTCCTGCAATTCTGCCCCGCTTTCAAGTCCTCTTGGCAGCCTTACTTCAGTATACTTTTGGACGATAGCTGTCATTTATAACTCTGCAGGTTTGTGAATTACAGTGCCCCTGAGCTCCTTTCTTCAACTCGCTTTCTTGTGAGCTGGCCGCAACACCGCAGGATTGCTTCAGGCCCTAATCTGGTTCCGGCACGGCACGCTGAGCCTTTGGTTAATTCCTCTTCCTGGTGGGAAATGAGAGTTAAATTTGCCCGTCCAGACACCTCCAGCTAGTCTCTCATTGGTTCTCCCTATTCCTGTTCATCTTCCGCAGAAATTGCAAACTGGGCCAAACAGGAGGTTAAAGGCACTGACTCTCCAAGTCGGGAGAGTGTTAGTAAAGCGTCTGGAATGTTGCACCCGAGTACCAGGGGACGAGAACGGAGACATATTTGAACACGTCTCCCGATCACACGGTTGATCATACTCTGGGTTCCACATGCATGTTTTAGCTGAAGGAAGAATCCCTTAAACCTGGAGAGTTGAGACCCGTGGAATGGGTACCATGCAATATGACTTCAAAGGGTCTTCATTTGCTCACCGAACCTCTCCAATCCTATCACTGCTGCGTTTATGCCCCTGTACACACGCTTGATTCTCTTTCGGAGACATAGCAATCCATAGGTTTTAAGATACTTACTAGTCAGGTACATTCTTAGGCGTTTAATATGGGGTGTTGAGTCCATTTCGTTGAG